>NW_012101676.1:692659-696143 GCF_000951045.1 Mandrillus leucophaeus | reverse complement strand
GCCTCGGCCTCCCAAAGTGCTGGGATTACAGGTGTGAGACACTGCACCCGACCTGTAGCATAACTATTCTGTTGTGCTGTTAAGTTACAGGGCTTTGACTCCTAGGTCTGAAAAAAGTGCCAATCCCTGATAAATCTTGAGCGCTGACACCAGTGGAAGCCTTGTCTTTAGACCCAGGAGAAGGTGACGTTCACCAAACACATGGCCACAAATCAAAACCATTCAGTCCCTCTAGGCCCAGGTACCACTGAGGAAGAGGTGGGTGTGTGTGATTGTAACGGCCAATTTTGAGGGGTAAGATTAATCAGAGTATTTCTATAAATTAAACATTAATATCAAAAGCACACTGGCCTAATGGAAAGCCAGTGTCTAGGCCCGTGTGTCAGAATAACAGGGTTTTCTTGGAGCACTGATCTGCTCTTTAATATAAAATTACAAAAGGTTATAAAAAGTTTATGGAAATCTCACCTTATGGTCCAACTGATTAGATTTATTTATAAAGTTTTATTGAAATTAGCATTAACATTAATAATATACCACACAAAGGTAAAATTTGGTTTTCTCTTTTGAACAAAATTTTCACGTAAGAGATAAGAGATTTTTATTTACCTTTTCAGTAAAACCACAGAAGAAAAAAAATAGAGGGAAGGAGAAAGACAGATTTAGCTGGCCTCATGCTGCCTTTATTAGGTCTTAATGTTTAGGAAACCGAGTCTCCTATCAAAGAGAAAATATTTTTGTATTATAATTTTGGCCAAATGAATAACTGTTCCATAGTTACCTGTGATCCTATTTTGTGATATCAAGTGTCTTAAACCTTTGATATTTGACAGACTTCCCAAAAGCAAAATATCAAGTTCTAAATTATCTGACCTTGTCTACGGCCATACCACCCTGAACGCACCCAATCTCGTCTAAATTATCTGACCTTAAACTAACTTTTTCAGATATTAGTTTCCCTGAAGTCCAGGAGAGACATATTAGGCTTATTAGGCTTATTTGTTATGTTAGAATTATTCAAGCTGGGCATGGCGGCTCTTGCCTGTAATTGCAGCACTTTGGGAAGACAAGGTGGGTAGATTGCTTGAGCCCAGGAGTAAAGAGACCAGCCTGGACAACATGGCAAAACCCCATCTCTACCCAAAAAACACAAAAATTATCTGGGTGTGATGGTGCATGCCTGTAGTCTCAGCTACCCTGGAGGCTGAGGTTGGAGAATCGCTTGAGCCCAGGGGGCAGAGATTGTAGTGAGCCAAGATCACACCAGTGCACTCCAGCCTGAGATCCTGTTTCAAAAAAAAAAAAAAAATGTGGCCGGGTGTGGTGGCTCACGCCTGTAATCCCAATACTTTGGGAGGCCGAGGTGGGTAGATCACGAGGTCAGGAGATCGAGACCATCCTGGCTAACATGGTGTAAACCCATCTCTACTAAAAATATGAAAAAAATTAGCCAGGCGTGGTGGCGGGTGCCTGTAGTCCCAGCTACTAGGGAGACTGAGGAAGAATGGCATGAACCCGGGAGGCGGAGCTTGCAGTGAGCTGAAATTGCGCCCCTGCACTCCAGCCTGGGTGACAGAACGAGACTCCAACTCAAAAAAAAAAAAAATGTAGGAAGCATTGCCAGATCTGAGATGTTGTTTAGCTCCCTTTGGTTATGTTTATATAGAAGTGTTGTTAATGTGTTCCAAGATTGTATTAGATTCTTAAAATTCTGATATGTCTTAATAGGTTGTCAGTAATAATTATGATTTTCACGTTAAATTGTTGTATCCCACAGAAATAACCAATTTCCTTGTCACCAGTGCCTTTAACTGTGGCTGTCCTAAGACTTTTGTCATCCACAATTGTTGTTTTGTGTTGATTCTTCACAAAAAGTGACTTAAAATCAGCTACTGTCCAGGGCTTGTTTCTTCGGAGGGAGTTCATGAAAAGGACTCTTGAATGCAAGTTTCTGATAACTTTGGAGATTGTGCCATTGGATTTGAGAGAAAACTTCCAGTGCACTAATGGAAAGACTGATGCATTCACAAAGACGGCTAACTCACCATGAAGCAGAGCAGGAGTTGACTGCATGGACTGAACTAATGGAGGACTGAAATAACTTTTATGGCCTTTTTTGTTGAAATATTGCTGATTCTTTTTGTTTTTCAGAGTCTGAAGAATTTTTTTCTTTTGAATCATGTATAGCCTTTAAGTATCTTTTAAGTATATCGAGTACACTTTTGTAAACAGAATTTGAGGCATATTTCTCTAATTTATAAACTATTTGTGAATATTCTTAATTCATGGCAATGTATTTGTTTGCATACAGTTAATAATAACATGTTTTCTTTGCTAACGGGACACAGTTGAAGGAACTGGTTGTTTTCCCAGGGCTTTGACTAAAATGGCCTCGTGAGAGGTTCTAGCAAAGCCAATTTAGGAGAGCCTATGAGAACAGTGATTCTTGTTGCATCTTGTGTGGATAATCAGGCCAAGTATATGGGACTGAAGCTTATTTTGCAGGTAGATTGGTCCTGCTGTGATTTGTCTTTATGGAAGTGGTGGGCTGGAGAGCAAGATTGTGTTTCATATGAAAAACTTTAATATTAGATTAACCTTTGATTCCTGGATGGCCATGAGGTCACCCATGGTATGGAGTTGCCCACAATGCCTCTCCTCAGCCGGAAGCAGCCAGAAAGATGGATGACCAGATGCCCCATGGTTGAGGAATCTATAAACAGAAAGGGGGACTGAAACCCACTCAATTTTTTCAGTAAAGACAGAAATTGATCCTTCTTGCCTTAAAGCTTGAAACTTATATTTGTTTTATCTGAATTCCTTCCTCAGGAAATGACCTTCAGGCCTCTCAAAAAAAAAAAAAAAAAAAGAGTATTGAAGAACTGAAACGTACCAGGTCATCACATTCAGGCAATGAGAGTCCAGGCCCCTCATTCACCATGATTGCTTCCTTGCCCCTCCCTAGTTCCTGTTTTCCTACACATTGCCACATTTCTTTCCTGCTATATAAACCCCTGATTTTAGGTGGTCAGGGAGATGGATTTGAGACTGAACTCCCATCTCCTCCGCTGCAGCACCAGATGAAAGCCTTCTTCCTCGGCAGCACTCATCATCTGTCATTGGCTTTCACTGCGGTGAGCAGCAGGATCTAGACCGAACTCTAGGTGTTTTGGTAACAAAACCACATTATGAGGAAGGTATTATTATGTCTTCACATCCCAGATGAGGAAACAGATTTGGTGACTTACCCAGCTATGAAGGTTGAGCCAGATCTGACTGCAAAGCTCAGTCTGGGCCGCTAAGCCACACCAGGCCCCTCTGCACTGCTCACTTATTTTCACACTGTGCTGCTTGCTTTCTGTCTACAGTATGACTCCATGTATAATGCAGCCTCCTGAGGAATAAAGGGCATGGCTAACATTTCTTTCAGAAATCTCAGTGCCAGCCTGTCGTGAACTCCCAAGGGGATTTCCGGCAGGGTCTT
>NW_012101676.1:687294-688444 GCF_000951045.1 Mandrillus leucophaeus | reverse complement strand
GAAGTCAGGTTGAACAACCCGGCTGAACCCGCAGCCACTGCCATGAACTTTTGGCAATAGACACGGGCTTTAATAATTTTGGCTGGCTCAGCTGGGTTCATCCATGCGGCTGCAATGAGCAGTGGGTTGTCTGGGGGTTGCTGGTCTCAGATGGCTTCCCTCATCTGTCTAGCAGTCGGTGCTGTGCTGGATGGTACTGGCTGATAGCTGGGCCACACACCTCCAGCTGACTAGGCTGAGCTGACCAGATGAGAAGGGAGGAAGGGTCCCCAGCAGGAAGCGAAGGAATCAATGCACGTGCACTTTCCAGGCCTTTTGCTGTGCATGCCGCACTTGCTAATAACCCACTGGCTGATGCAAGTCCGTGGCTAAGCCCAGAGTCAGGGGGTGAGAGTAGCAAAGTCACAATGCACAGGGGAGTGTAGACAGAGATGGGAACAATTTGTGACCACACTCAGTTATTCTGGCCAACAGTATGTGGGAAAACTAAAAGTGAGTTTCAAATCAGGAGAACAGACCAATCTAGCAGAATCCAGATCAAAACAGAGTTCAAGATTAGGCCAGAGCAGAGACCTGGGTAGCAAGTTAAAAACAGGTCAGAGACCCACAGTTACTGGAAATGCCTGTGTCCAAGAACAAGAAGATCAGTCACTTAGGAGACAGAGTACAGGGCAGCGACCTAGTTTCAGAGATCACTGCTGGTGGTTTATTAACTCCTAGTCCATTCGGAAAGATGATTCACTTTCAGGTGGATCTGAGTGCCAGAATGACCATGTATAGATGGTGGAGAAACCAAGATCGAAGGGCACAGGCCCCTAAAGATGGCGATTTCAGATAGGGACTCAGGCCAGACAAGGCAGTGTGTATGGCCCCTGGAGCTGGGGTGGTCACCAAGATGTCAACACGGCCCATGTCAGGGCAGCCTGGTCCCTTGAGGACTAGGATGGCCCACCTGCTACATGGAAATGAATCGAGCTCCAAATCATAAACCAAAACACTCCTGATCTGTAGGTCTGGGTTTCAACTTTGTTTACTTGATTTTCTTTTCTTTTCTTTTCTTTCTTTCTTTTTTTTTAAGACAGAGTCTCGCTCTGTCACCCAGGCTGGAGTGCAGTGGTGCAATCTTGGCTCACTGCAACCTCCGCCTCCT
>NW_012101676.1:682922-684179 GCF_000951045.1 Mandrillus leucophaeus | reverse complement strand
ACTCATCATCTGTCATTGGCTTTCACTGCGGTGAGCAGCAGGATCTAGACCGAACTCTAGGTGTTTTGGTAACAAAACCACATTATGAGGAAGGTATTATTATGTCTTCACATCCCAGATGAGGAAACAGATTTGGTGACTTACCCAGCTATGAAGGTTGAGCCAGATCTGACTGCAAAGCTCAGTCTGGGCCGCTAAGCCACACCAGGCCCCTCTGCACTGCTCACTTATTTTCACACTGTGCTGCTTGCTTTCTGTCTACAGTATGACTCCATGTATAATGCAGCCTCCTGAGGAATAAAGGGCATGGCTAACATTTCTTTCAGAAATCTCAGTGCCAGCCTGTCGTGAACTCCCAAGGGGATTTCCGGCAGGGTCTTCGGCTCCCACCTATTCCTGAAGGTCTGAAGACCTGAGGAATTTAAAGATAGGGAAGAAGGGGGCAGACATGGAAGATCAAGCAAGATTAGCTTAAGGAGGTGAGTCTACCTCATCTCCAGCCAACAGAAATCCTAGAACACTGGAGGCAGAGAGCAGAAAGCAGTGAGGAAATAAAAACGCCAGGGATTGCATCCTCATGAGATGGCTGTGTTGTGCTGTCTGCTTTGACACTGACATTGCTGTTGTTTCCAGGCCCTGATTTTGCACACACAGAAGGCTGACCCAGACTCCACCCCTGACTCCAGCCCCAGGGATCACTCTAACTCCATATGGGCAGGTTAAGTTGAGGTTGCACAAAAACCTTCAATTAAGTTACTGCAATGCAAAAGAGTCAGAAGACAGCCCAACCACAGAGTCCATGTGGCATGTCACAGTGTGTGGACACTAACAATCACGGTAGGTGTTTCTGAAGTTGGGGAGAGGGCAGAACACCCAACTTTTCCTTAAGGAGAGTAGCTCCAGACTTCTGTTTGACAGCGCAATGTTTTAAAAATCTGGCATGCCTGTCTGCAAAGACTACCTCCAGTTTGCCCAGGTCTCCACCCTACCCCATTATTCACACCCACTAGCCACCCAGCCCCCTTAGACCTCCGGATCTGCAAACCTTGTAGTGAGGGATGTGAACTTAAATGCACTGTAGAAAGAAAACTGCCTGTCTGTTGCACAGGAGGGCTGTGGGTCGGCCTGCCTGGATCCACGCCATCATGGCCATCAGGGTCTCTGCCCTCCCGCTTTCCCCTCCTCACTCAGGTCTCCTCCCTCCAGCCGGGCGCGGTGGCTCCTGCCTGTAATCCCAGCACTTTGGGAGGCCGAGGC
>NW_012101676.1:669464-677777 GCF_000951045.1 Mandrillus leucophaeus | reverse complement strand
TTTTTTTGTATCTTTAGTAAAGTGGGGTTTTACCATGTTGGCCAGGCTGGTCTTGAACTCCTGACCTCAGGTGATATACCCGCCTCGGCCTCCCAAAGTGCTGGGATTACAGGCATGAGCCGCTGTGCCTGGCCCAATTTGCTTTTCTCCTTAAAACACAGCTTCATCTTCTAAACTTCTTACTTGAGACCTAATGCATGCCAAGCACCGGGCATACAATGGTGAACAAAGACAAAGCAGTAAAGCGTCTGCCAACAAGGTTCTCCAAGGTCAAGCTACCTTTCTATTATGAAATGTAAACATGCTAAGTTTTAAGTTTCTTATTGGGCCACCCTGTCAGAAAAAGATTAGTCTTAGATGACAGCTTTTTTGTTTTTCAAGTTCACTAAGATCCCTTGGCATGGTATGAGTTGTGATAATTTCTTTAATCTTCTAATGTTTTAATATTTTTTAAATCAACTTCCCCCAGTTTAAGTTCATTTTTACAGGTTCAAAATCCATATGTACCATTTCTACTATTTAATACCATTAGTGTTTAATAGGTCTAACACACACAGAATATTCATGCAGATGTAGTGAAATTTCAACCACATGACATTTTCTAATATGAAATGTTAAAAGAGAACCACAATATGGCCAGGCACGGTGGCTCATGCCTGTAATCCCAGCACTTTGGGAGGCCAAGGCGGGTGGATCGCCTGAGGTCAGGAGTTCAAGACCAGCCTGGCCAACATGGCAAAACCCCATCTCTAATAAAAAATACAAAAATCAGCCAGATATGGTGGCACATGTCTATAGTCCCAGCTACTCGGGAGGCTAAAGGAGGAGAATCGCTTGAACCCAGGAGGCAGAGGTTGGAGTAAACCAAGATCATGCCACTGCACTCCAGCCTGGGTGACAGAGGAGACTCCATCTCACCAAAAAAAAAAAAAAAAAAACAAAGAAAAGAATCAGAATATGGGAAGTGGGCCAAACTGCAAGGTGGAACAGATAGCGAGAAAAAAGTATGTGAGGAATATGATTGGAAACATTGCCTCTGGAGACTCTAGAAAAGGTTCCTGTGACTCAGATAAAACGATTACTGAGTTAATAGGTTCAGGCTCTGGGGACAGGAAACGTGCGTGTTGCTTATTTCTGCATCCATAATGGCTAGTAGAGAGACCACATGACACTGAATAGTGAGGGACACGGGGGTGTGATGTATGGTCTGTCCTGAGGGAGCCCACGGCCTACAGTGGTAGACAAAGACCACAAAACAGGGTGTCAGGGAAGATGCCTGTGGACACAAGTTATTTGGACCCAACAGTCAATGCAACCCAATCGACAAGATACATCATTTATACTTCTTGACAAAAGGATTAAGTTGGTTTTCCTTACATTCCTTTTGCCTGATAATGTGGCCAGGGACATTTTAACCTTGGGGTTTCTGAACATCTAAGCACCACAGGTCACACACGGTGTTGCTGTCGACAAGAGTTCACCATCATTAACCTCCTGGTCCCAGAACTCATAGCACTGACCAAAATACTTAGAAAAACAAAGTTTGATCTCAGTCCTTTCACCTTGGACTCTGTGCAGGAATGGTACATTTGAAGATCTTGTGATTTAAGAAAGAGAAAAAGGTAGCTTTATTTAAAAGTCACTCAAGACCCCGTCTCTACTAAAAAATACAAAAAACTAGCCAGGCGATGTGGCGGGCGCCTGTAGTCCCAGCTACTCGGGAGGCTGAAGCAGGAGAATGGCGTAAAACCCGGGAGGTGGAGCTTGCAGTGAGCTGAGATCTAGCCACGGCAGTCCAGCCTGGGCGACAGAGCCAGACTCCGTCTCAAAAAAAAAAAAAGTCACTCAAGACTAAGGATCCAGTACTTCCTAGGGGTGCAATGTGACACGACATAACTGGATTTTCCTGAAGTTATTTGCCAGTTATTTGAGAAGGAAGAAGTAGTTGGTCACAAGATATCCTAAGCTTCCCATTTCCTGCCAAAGAAGTACAACCAGTTCTGCATATTTAACTCAGCTTAAATGTGTGTGTTATAAAAATAAAGTACCTGCTACTGAGGAAAGATTTGTATGTACTCCTTTAAAATCCCAGGCACATAAGAATTCAGTACGTTTGCTTCTTCTAGAACACGACTGCTAATAGTTGTAAGTTATTTAGCTTTTTCTGGTTCAAAAATCTTACAGACTAGTATCTAAAAGTTAAATCTAATCAGCCATCAATTATATTAAGAAATACAGCTCTTAATTAAGCAGAGTAGGATAACAGGAAAGCCTTTAACCAGGTTTAAAAAAAAAATCCTTCCCCACAACCCTCCATCACTCAGCATCATCAGTCCTGATGCCTGAAAGGACTTTAAAAATCTTTAACGATGCATCTAAAAATAAGGCCTAAGACACAAATATCCCAAGAAATAGAACAAAGATGAATTTAATTAAGTCGATGTAATTTACTTAGGAAGACCACCAATGCATCTTATTTTTACATGCATCTAAAAATAAGGCCTAAAACACAAATACCCAAGAAATAGAACAAAGGACTTTCAATTAGGAACCGTGGGATTTTCTCTTCATTACAAGTGGGTTAGAATTGGCTTTACAGGATCAACAATGAAATGGTAACAGAATTGAAAAGTCTATGGCAGGAGTGGGCAAACCACAGCCCACAGGCCAAACCTGGCCCATCTCCTATCTTTACATGGCCTGGGAGATAAGGATGTGGTACAGTGTGGCTGTGTCCCCACCCAAATCTCATCTTGAATTGTAGCTCCCATAATTCCCATGTGTTGCGGGAGGGACCCGGTGGGAGACGACTGAATCACAGGGGCAGGTCTTTCCCATGCTATTCTCATAATAGTAAGTGTCACGAGATCTGATGGTTCTATAAAGGGGCGTTTCCCTGCACAAGTTCTCTTTTCTGCCACTGTGTGAGACGTGCCGTTCACCTTCCACCATGATTGTGAGGCCCCCCAGCCACGTGGAACTATGAATCCATTAAACCTCTTTCTTTTGTAAATTGTTCAGTCTCAGGTATGTCTTTATTAGCAGCGTGAAAACAGATTAATACAGGATGGTTTTTACATTTTTAAACAGTTGGAAAAATTTTTAAATAATATTTTGTGACTCTGGAAAATTATATGAACAAAGTTCAGTGTTAATCCATAAAATTAAGTTTTATTGGAATACACCCACCTCCACTTGTTTACTGATTGTCTATGACTGCCTTTACTTTACAATGAAAGGTTGAAACAGAGACCACATGACCCGCAAAGCCTACAATATTTATTATCTGGTCTTTACAGAAACAGTTTGTCAACTCCTTGTCTGGAGTCCACTTGGGACTGGCTTAAAACATGACCTAATCGGAGATTCAGGGGTCTCCTCTTCCCATGGAGGTCCTCTCCTCCTCCAGCACTGGGCCAGCTATGAAGCTAATGTCTCTCATATACTGTCACCAGAAAACTGATTAAAAGTCCACGCCGGCGCGGTGGCTCACGCCTGTAATCCCAACACTTTGGGAGGCCAAGATGGGCAGATCACGAGGTCAGGAAATCGAAACCATCCTGGCTAACATGGTGAAACCCTGTCTCTACTAAAAATACAAAACATTAGCCGGGCGAGGTGGCGGGCACCTGTAGTCCCAGGTACTCGGGAGGCTGAGGCAGGAGAATGGTATAAACCCGGGAGGTGGAGCTTGCAGTGAGCTGAGATCGTGCCACTGCACTCCAGCCTGGGCAACACAGCAAGACTCTGTCTCAAAAAAAGAAAAAGAAGGAAAAAAAACAAGTCCATGCCTGGCTAGGCACAGTGGTTCACAACTGTAATCCCAGCACTTTGGGAGGCTGAGGTGGGCTGATCACTTCGAGACCAGCCTGGTCAATTTGGTGAAACCCCATCACTACAAAAAAATACAAAAATTAGCTGGGTGTGGTAGTACACGCCGGTAATCCCAGCTACTTAGGAGCCTGAGGTGGGAGGATTGACTGAACCCAGGAAATGGAAGCTGCAGTGAGCCAAGATCACACCACCCCACTCCAGCCTGGGCGACGGAGCCAGACACTGCCTCAAAACAAATAAAAAATAAAATAAAAGTCCAGGCCTCCTGAAAAGCCAGGATAGCCCCCTAGGACAGAAGGAGAAGCATTTTTTAGCAGCCACCATTCCAAAGTGGAGCTTGCTATGCTCTTTCATACACAAATGTGGGAATAAAAGATGAATTTAATTAAGTAGATGTAATTTACTCAGGAAGACCACAAATTCCTTAACGTTCTTTACAATTATAAAATTAATGGCTTTTTTATTATCAATAAATTACTTCCTATTGCTCCCTAAATCACCTCCATAAAACCAAATATTAAGCTGTTTGTGTTTGCCTTTTAAAAACATTTTGCGCCAGGCTCAGTGGCTCACACCTGTAATCCCAGCACTTTCGGAGGCCGAGGTGAGTGGATCACCCGAGGTTGGGAGTTCAAGACCATCCTGACTAACATGGTGGAACCCTGACTCTACTAAAAACAAGAAAATTAACCAGGCATGGTGGCTGGCGCCAGTAATCTCAGCTACTTGGGAGGCCGAGGCAGGAGAGCTGCTTGAACCTAGGAGGCAGAGGTTGCAGTGAGCTGAGATTGCGCCATTGCACTCCAGCCTGGGCAACAAGAGCAAAATTCCATCTCAAAAAACAACAACAAAAAATTGATTCAATCTGAGAACATCCTTTTGCCTCACAGTTTTTGTTTTTTTAGAATTAGTGCTCTATCAAGGGTTTTTTTTTCTTCTCCTGACTACACGAGTTTGAGCTATTTTTACTGAGGCTTAAAATTTATTTAAAGACTACCTGAAGACTTCTACTTCCAGCACTATGAGGGACCAGAATCCCTGAAGGGCCTCTCTTTTCAAAATCCCAGGATCCTTCCTAAAACTCGATTTTATGCACAGAGAGTTGCAGCAAATTCAGAAAGAAAAATTTCTAAGGTTTCCCCTTTAACCAAAAATGTTTTTGAATTAAAAAGTACTCAAAGAAGATACGCAGATGACAAATAAACATATAAAAAGACGCTGCACATCATATGTCATCAGAGAAATGCAAGTCAAAACAAGGAGATACCATTAGGCCAGGCGCGGTGGCTCACACCTGTAATCCCAGCACTTTGGGAGGCTGAGGTGGGTGGATCACCCGAGGTCAGGAGTTAGAGACCAGCCTGGCCGATGTGATGAAACCCCATCTCTACTAAAAATTTAAAAAAATTAGCCGGGCGTGGTGGTGGTCGCCTGTAATCCCAGCTACTCCAGAGGCTGAGGCAGGAGAATCGCTTGAACCTGGGAGGTGGAGGTTGCAGTGAGTCGAGATCGTGCCATTGCACTCCAGCCTGGGCTACAGAGGGAGACTGTCTCAAAAAACAAAACAAAACAAAACAAAGAAAAAAACAAGGAGATACCATTATATGCCTATTAGAATGGCTAAAACCCAGAACACTGACACCACCACATGCTGGTAAGGATATAGAGCAATGGGATCTGTCCTTCATGCTTGGTGGGAATGCAAAATAGGACAGCCACTTTGGAAGACAGTTTTGCAATTTCTTATAAAGCTAACCATCCTCTTAGAACCCCCCAATCTACCAATGGTGCTCTTTGGTACTCCCACAGAGGAGTTGGAAACTTATGTCCACACAAAAACCTGCACATGGAATTTACAACAACTTTATTCATAATTGCCAAAACCTGGAAGCACCCAAGATGTTCTTCAGTGGGTGAATGGATAAACAAATTGTGGTACGTCCAGGCAATGCAATATCATTCAAGCTCAAGCCATGAAAAGACATGGAGGAAACTTAAATGCATGTTACTAAGTGAAAGAAGCCAATCTGCAAAGCCTACATACTGTATGATTTCAATTATATAACATTCTGGAAAAGGTAAAACTGTGAGACAGTAAAAGGATCAGTGGTTGCCAGAGGTTAGTGGGGAAGGGAGGGATGGAAAGGAAGAATTTGAGAGCAGTGGAATTATTCTGTGTAATACTACAAGGGTAGATACATGTCAGCATACATTTCTCCAAATCCATAGAGGGTAAACACCAAGTGAATCTTTTTTTTTTTTTTTTTTTGAGACAGAGTCTCACTCTGTTGCCCAGGCTGGAGTGCAATGGCACAATCTCAGCTCACTGCAATCTCCGCCTCCCAGGCTCAAGTGATTCTCATGCCTTGGCCTCTCGAGTAGGTGGAATGACAGGCGCCTGCCACCATGCCCAGATAATTTTGTTGATTTTAGTACAGATAGAGTTTCACCATGTTGCTCAGGGTGGTCTCTAACTCCTGAGCTCAGGCAAAAGGGCTGATTACGAGAATTTAATACAGTAAGATTACTAGATAAGCTCCGTGGCAAGAAAGACGGTCTACATTATCCACTATGTATCCCTAGTGAACAGAACATGGCTGTTAGGTAGTTGGTACTGAAACACCAAGTCCCCTTCCTTCCAAAACAGTATAGTCTATATGAGTGGTTTTTTGGGGGATCATTTTACTTTTGATTTTTGTCTGGTTGGTTTGTACTTTATTATTTTATTTATGTTGAGGCAAAGTCTCACTCTGCTGCCCAGTCTGGAGTACAGTGGTGCAATCATAGCTCACTGTAGCCTGGAACTACTGGGCTCAAGCAATCCTTCTGCCTCAGCCTCCTGAGTGGCTAGGACTACTAGCTAGATGGGTGCCAACACACTGGCTATTTTTTTCTTCTTTTCTGTAGAGACGGGGTCTCACTATGTTGCCCACCCTGGTCTTGAACTCCTGGCCTCAAGTGATCCTCCCACCTCAGCCTCCCAAAGTGCTGGGATTACAGGTGTGAGCTACCAGGCCTGGCCAAGGTTTTTGATTTTTAGATTGACATTTTACCCTGGCATTGACTATTTGTAACAATATGGAAGAAGTAACTTAACTTCTCTGTGTTCAGGTTCTTAATCAACTTCTCTGTGTTCAGGTTCTAAAACAACACTGGATTAGGGTACATAATTTCTTAATGCCTATAGTTTAACATCATACCCTACATATTAGTCTTTTCAAAATGTAGACAATAAAGTAAGCTTATTTTTATTGCACAAAAATGCAAATGCAAGTTATATATTCATGGATATCCTCCAAATGAGGATAATAACCAGCTAATGCATGTCAGGGATGGTCAGAACCCGGTTCCGGGACGGCACCGCACGGGGACATGCCGTGTGGATGCCTCATGCCAGTGCCTTTGCTTCTGGGCCCGCTGCGATGGCGTCTTCCCCCCGTCCTTGACCTC
This sequence comes from Mandrillus leucophaeus, assembly GCF_000951045.1. Lineage (NCBI taxonomy): Eukaryota > Metazoa > Chordata > Mammalia > Primates > Cercopithecidae > Mandrillus > Mandrillus leucophaeus. Next base: position 670,493 of record NW_012101676.1, on the reverse strand, counting down.
CCTCACTCGCAGCCTTTCTTTGGTTCCTGTGACTACCATCCCTAAAACAGCCCTCCGCATTCTCAGCACTCGGCATTTGGGGAGTTCATCCACTCTCACACCTTTAACTAGTACCACTGTCACAGTTCATCATAACCACATAAGTAGCTCCAGTTCTGTTCTCTCACAAGAGTGCCAAACCTCTAACTAAAATGTTGTCATTGGGTCCTACCATTACTATCAACAGGTCAAAACAAGCTGCTGGACCTCTGTTCCCAAACTGTAATGCCCCTGCAGCTATGGCTGTTACATGCTGGAAGGCAGTTCCTCCTGCCTGGATGGAAGCAGGAAACCCCAGCCCTCCAGCCCTGGGGCAAACAGCCAGAGAAGCTGTAAAGTCACTCATGCTTGATGCAGATCCTCTCAGCCAGAAGGGTCCTTTCCTCCCCCACGGCAGCCCTTTCCCAGAATGAATTCACATTCTCGCCACTGTAGGCCTGACCTTTACCAACTCAGAGGTACCGCAGTAACCATCAGACGAAAACGTGACGTCACAGGTCCTCACAGCCTTGAGGATATGACGAACGAGACCAACTGAGAGAAACAGACCCACTTCCATTCCTCCTGGAGAGCGCGGCTGGCCCACCTGATGTTCTCCAGGGCGTTCCTTATCTGCTGTTGCTCAATGTCATAGAGTTTCACCTGGAAGCCGCCACTGGCAAACAGCATGGCCCAGCTTCGCCCAATGACTCCACTAAAGGGAGATAAAAGAAAGGATTCCAGTTAATTTAATAATTGAATGGCTTTTCATCCCTAACCCAGGATGAGTTTTTTTTTTTTTAACTACACAGTATCCTATTCTTAAAATATTTAATAAATATCTTAAAAGTACACATTTTAACCAGGCACAGAAAGACAAATATCACATGTTCTCACTCATGTGAAAGCTAAAAATGTTGATCTGATGAAGGTGGAGAAGAGAGTGATGGTTAACAGAGGCTGGACGGGGGTAGGAGAGGGAGGAAGAGGTTGGTGAAGGTGGAGAATAGA
>NW_012101676.1:661969-669269 GCF_000951045.1 Mandrillus leucophaeus | reverse complement strand
TAGGAGAGGGAGGAAGAGGTTGGTGAAGGTGGAGAATAGAATGATGGTTAACAGAGGCTGGACGGGGGTAGGAGAGGGAGGAAGAGGTTGGTGAATGGGTGCAAACATACAGTTAATAGAAAAAGTAAGTTCTAGAGTTCGATAGCACCTAGGGTAACTAAAGGCAACAACAACTGTTGTATATTTCAGAACAGCTAGAAGATTTGAAATGTTCCCAGCACAAAGAAATGATAAATGTTAAAGGTGGTGGGTGTGCTAAATACCCTGACTTGATCATTACACATTCTATGCATGTAACAAAATATCACAGGTACCCCATAAGTATGTAGGAATATTATGTTTGAATTTTTTTAAGTACACATTTTGATAACATTATTTATTTTAAATGTTAACTGTTTCCACCCAGGAGCCCCTGAGCCCTCAACTCCGGTGCTGGTATTCATATCCCACATGGAGCCCCGCAGCATCTCAGGTATTTATCACGTCTCAGCGCCGAAACAAAATATTACAGTCAGGAGGTAGCAGGGTACTGTGGAGACTCAAGACCTGTTAGTGAACTTCCATTTGGCCATGTCTTAGGCAAGTCACTTAATTAACTTAAAAGAACAGAGCGAGCATCTGCCCTGTCCTCCCCAATAATGACTGCCACTGCCCCTGCCACTGCCACCCACATTTCAGCATGGATTAGGTGCCAGGCACCATTAAACATACCACAGGTCTTACCTATGTTAATCTTTACAACAACCCTACAAGGTAAGTGTGAAAGGAATGAAATGCGGATACATGCCACACAGATGAATGTTGACATTATGCTGAGTGGGAGAAGCCAGTCACAAAAGTTCTCGTATTGTATGATTCCATTTATGAAATGTCCGGAAGAGACATATCCATAGAGACAGGAAGTAGATTTGTGGTTGCCCAGGGCTAGGGAAGGAAGGAGTGAAGAGTGACAGCTAGTCCAAGGTTTGGGATGATGAGCATGTTGTAAAATTGATTGTGGTGATGGATGCACAACCTTGTGAATATACTAAAACCACTGAATTGTACACTTTAAATGGGTGAATTACAGCTCAGTATTGCTGTTACTAAAAATAAATGTTTGTAAACATGCTTTGACAACCAACTCCTGCCATAAAAATGTAAAGCAATAATACTTCAATTTTCATAAGAGTGGATGGAGCCAGTGAATAATAATAATTAATAATAATAATACTTAAATTTAGTTGAGTAGAAGGGTGAGGGGGAAACAAATATCACATTTGGCATAATGTAGGGAGTTGCCTTAAGGTGTGAATGCAAAAACAGCTATCTATATTCAGAGTCTTAGGCTTTTAAGAATAAACACTAACTCAGCCCTAAAAAGAAACGACACATGACAAAACACAGATGAACTTTGAGGACATTTTGCTAAATGAAATAAGCCAGTCACAAAATGACAAATACCCTATGATTCCACTTACCTGAGGCAACCATAGAGACAGAAAGCTAGAAGGGTGGATGCCAGGGGCTGGGGCTGGGGGGAATGAGCAGCTGTTGTTCAATGGGTACAAAGTTTTAATTCTGCAAGATGAAAAAGTTCTGGAAATTGGTTGCACAACAATGGGAACATACTTAACACTACTCAACTGTACACTAAGAACTGTTAAAATGGCAAATTGGGCTGGGCGCAGTGGCTCACACCCATAATCCCAGCACTTTTGGAGGCTGAGGCAGGTGGATCACCTGAGGTCAGGAGTTCGAGACCAGCCTGGCCAACATGGTGAAACCCCGTCTCTACTAAAAATACAAAAATTAGCCAGGTATGGTGGCGGGCACCTGTAATCCCAGCTACTCAGGAGGCCGAGGCAGGAGAATCACTTGAACACCGGGGGAGGTTGTGGTGAGCAGAGATGGCACCACTTCACTCCAGCCTGGGTGAAAGAGTGAAACTCTGTCTCAAAAAAAAGGCAAATTGTATGTTATGTGTATTTTACTATGGCTAAATGTGGTTTAAAAGTTTAAAAAACTTTTTTAAAAAAAATGAACACTAACTGACACTGCAAAAGGATGACTCTGAGTTGGGAAGGCTTACCTACCCCACCAGAAGGCAAGTGGGCACTTTCTCACTAGCCTGGAGAAAACATGTATTTGTAACATTTCAATCGCAGTTTCCCTGGCCCCTCTTCAAGCCTCAGCACCTGGCTTTGTTCTCCTAGGGACTGGAGAGCAAAAGACAATCTTGAACAGGCTTGGCTCATGCCTGTAATCCCAGGACTTTGGGAGGCTGAGGCGGGAGGATAATTGGAACTCCGAACTTCAAGAAGAGCCTGGGCAACAGAGCGAAACTGCGTCTCTACAAAAAAATTTTAAATTAGCTGGGTGTAGTGGCACGTGCCTGTGGTCCCAGCTGCTCAGGAGGCTGAGGCAGGAGGATCACTTGAGCCCAGGAGTTCAAGGATGCAGTATGCAGTGAGCTACGATCACGCCACTGTACTCCAGCCTCCGACGGAGCAAGACCCTGTCTAAAAAAGAAGGTAATCTTGCTCTATCCAAAGTCAATTTTCTCAATACAGTCTTTACCCTGGGACAAAACTCTGAAAAAATTCTACCTCTGGCACCCACCTTATAGGGGCATGCAAGCCTGGGAGTGGATGGAGAGACAGGAGCAGATGACAAATGCAGTACAGGCCGAGTGGGCCTCATTCAAAATGCTCGGGCCCAGTATTTCAGATTGCAAATTGTTTTCAGATTTTGAAATCTTTGTGGCTGGGTGCCATGGCTCACACCTGTAATCCCAGCACTTTGGGAGACCAAGGTGGGTGGATCATCTGAGGTCAGGAATTCAAGACCAGCCTGGCCAACAGTAGAGGTGAAACTCCGTCTCTACTAAAAATACACAAATTAACCAGAAGTGGTGGCACGCACACCTATAACCCCAGCTGCTCTGGAGGCTGAGGCAGGAGAATCACTTGAACTTAGGAGGTAGAGGTTGCAGTGAGCTGAGATCACACCACTGCACTCCAGCCTGGGCAACGAGCAAAACTCCGTCTCAAAAAAAAAAAGTAAATTTTGCATAGTGAAGTTTAAAACAAAAAACAATGTTAGTGGCCGGGCACGCTGGCTCATGCCTGTAATCCCAGCACTCTGGGAGGCTGAGGCGGGCGGATCACGAGGTCAGGAGATTGAGAACACCCTGGCTAGCACGGTGAAACCCTGTCTCTACTAAAAACAAAAAATTAGCTGGGCATGGTGGCGGGTGCCTGTAGTCCCAGCTACTCGGGAGGCTGAGGCAGGAGAATGGCATGAACCCAGGAGGCGGAGCTTGCAGTGAGCCGAGATCGCGCCACTGCACTCCAGGCTGGGTGACAGAGCGAGACTCCGTCTCAAAAAAAAAAAAAAAGCAATGCTAGTGAGCTGTATGAATTTGTTTGTTCAACAGGGTAAACTCTATGCACTAGCACTCACCTTCATATTCCTGGCACGTTGTAGAGGCTAAATAAATGTGAAAAAGGCACGGTTATCAAATGACAAATACAAGATAACGGTCAGCTGGCTCTTGCCATGGGGTTAATCGGAAGGCAATGATGACTCACTGAGGAAATACGTAAAGGGCACCTACCATGTGCAGGCACTGCCCAGTTCCTGACCCCAAGGAGCTCATAGTAGGTAGACAGACAACAAACTAAAGCAAAAGCACTAGGGAGAAAGAAAGCAGGGGAGTAGGGACTGGGAGGCAGAGAAATGTTAAAAGTGCCACCAGGGACTGTCTCACTGGGAAGGTGACATTTTAGCAAAGGAGGTAAGGGGCCAAGCCATGAGTGTATTTCTGCAACAAGTGTTCCTGGCAGAGTCTGTTTGCCCAGCTGGTCCAGATCAGCAAGGCTGGTGCTCTGCTGGAGGGGCGGTGGGGGGAGAGGAAGGAGGGACAATGAGGTCAAAGGGAAGGAGAGAGCGCTGAGCCCATTTCACGGCACCTCAGAAGCAATGGACAGATTTTGGGTTTTAATGAGTGAGACAGTTGGGCTAATAGAAGGTTGTAGACAAAATATATCATCTGACTTGTTTTTAAAGGGACATACTAGTTGCCTTACTAAGAATATACTGCAGATGGGCAAAGATGGAAGTTAGGAGACCAGCTGGGTGTCAGGAGGCTGGTGCCCGATGTGACGGGAGGCAGGACCAGGACGGAGGCAGAGGGGGTGCTGGAAAGTGGTCAGCTGAGAAATGAAGATGCAATATTTTCACAGTACAGCCAAGAAGAATTGCTCGTGAGTTGCATGTGGGTGTGAGAAAAAGAAAAATGGAGGACAGTGCCAAGTTTCTTTTGGACAAGGAAGGATGGAGATGTCACTAACTCTGCTGGGAAAGACTAGCAACAGAGCAGATGTTAGGAGGGAAAATCCGTTCAAAATGGGATGTTTTCAGTAAGAAATGCTAAGGGGTGGGTCTAGCAAATCACTGGCTATGAGTATCCAGGTTCAGAGCCAAGGGCTGGGCTGGGATATTAATTTGGGATTTACTGTATAGATGTAGTATTTAAAAGTGTGTGACTGTGTGACTGGGTAAGATCTCTAAGAAACTGAATGTCGATAAAGAAGTCCAAGGATTCAGCCCTGGGACACTCCAACTTTAATGGGGAATATGGGGACAAAGGGAGCGCTAGTGAGGTGGGTGGGGGGGTGTGGTCAGGGAAGTGAAGGGAGCTGCCATCTGCATCAAACGCTGCTGATGAATACTTGAACTGAGGACTGACCATTGGGCTTCGTAAGATGAACGGGGGTGGGGACCATGACAAGAGCAGATTTGTGGGCTTGATGAAAGACTGCCCAGGGTAGGTTTAAGAGAAAATGAGCCTTTAGCCCTAACTACCAGTTTCAGGAAATGAACGGACAGTGGAACATGATAAATGACACTACAGGGGTTGGGTGCAGTGGCTCACGCCTGTAATCCCAGCACTTTAGGAGGCTGAGGCAGGTGGATGGGTTGCACCCAGGAGTTTAAGACCAGCCTGGGCAACATAGTGAGACCCCGTCTTGGGAAGGGAAGGGAAGAGAAGGGGAGGGAAGGGGAGGGAAGGGGAGGGAAGGGGACGGGAGGGGTGGGGAGGGGAAGGGAGGAGAGGGAAAGGATACATTCAGCAAAACCTAGAATATGGGAAATTTTACAGGGCAAATGACTCAAATTCTTCAATAGATAAACTGCAAGAAAATTTTCACAAAACCAGAGAGGGATGGAGAATCTATAGATTGAAAGAACTAAGAAATCTTATTGACTAAATATAACATGTGGGCCTTATTTAGACCCTAAATCAATCAAACCAAGTATTTAAAAAATTAATCAGGGAACTCTTGAATATGGAAGAGATATTTAAAGATATTACATGAAGATATTAAGGAATTGTGTTAATGTTTTACACATGATGAGGCTATTGTGGTTATATATTTTTAAAACAGTCCATATCTTAGATACTATACATGCTGACATATTTATAGATGAAATGATTCAATGCCTGGCATTTGTTTCAGAACAATCCAGAGAAGGGAGAATAACTGAAACCAGATAAGGCATGTGTTAATAATTGTTGAAGTTGAGGGAGTGGGAGAAGGTACCTTAGGGTTCATTGCACTGTTCTCTCAACTTTAACACAGTTTGAAATGGTTCCATAATACAAAGTTAAGAGAGAGAATATGGATAGGAAGAAAGAAACTGGAGACAATATGGATAACTTTATTAAGTTTTGAGGAGCAATGTGGCAATTACCAGAGGGAAAAATGGGGTCAAGAGAGGGTGCTTTTCTGTTTGCAGGGAACAACTGTATGTTTGCTGGCTGCAGGGTCTGAACCCTGGAGAGGGGAAGCAATCAGGCGGGAGGGAGCGTGGCACTTTGGTCTGGGGCTAATGCACCTGCTTCCATGGCCTGGGTCTTACCCTGAAGCTGCTGTGGCTCAGGGAAAGGCAGCCCCTGTAATCAGGCAGCAAATCCTTGGAACCGCAAGTATCTGACCATCGGCAAGGATTCTGGCATCAAATATCAGGTGATTGGACGGCGCCCCACTTCCCTTTCAGTCTTGAGATTGGCCCCTTCATTGTAGAGGACCCAGAGCAGAACGCGGACCCCTGCAGACCAGCCTGTGTCCTTCCCCGCCCCCGCCCTTCACGCCCACACACGCAGTCACTGCTGATTGGACATGGATTGGACACGTGACCCAAAGCAGCCAATCAACTGGCTTAGGAGCACCCAGTGACATCTGCAGCCTGGGATGCGCAGAGCTGAGGCCACTGGGTTTCCTCTCCTGAAAACTGGACCCAAAATGCAGAAAAAAAAAAGTCAGTGAGAGGCACCATACTTGAAAGAGTGTAACCTTAGGGTTGGCAGTGATGTGCAAGATAAAGTCAAAGGTAAGGAAAGAAAAGTGAGCAAGTACAAGGAGAGGGAATCTACAGAGCAAAGGAAGCTGCAGAGGCACAGGGACCAGACTGCACAGCCCCGGAGCTGGCAAGTCCCCTGCCTTGGTTTCCCTCAGGTTTCTGTTTCAGGTTTCCCTCAGTATTGTTCCCCAGTACTGCCTGACATCAGGCCCAAGAGTAATTAACTTCCTGTCCTGAGAGCTTGTGACATCTGATTGGCCTCCTTTCAAATCTTAAAGCTTCAGAAATCATGAATCTTAATGGGTAATACAAAAGGCGAATGCAGATGAACATGTATTCTGTTATACAGCAGCAAAGCAGCAAGGGAGAAAAGTGATACAATTGCTTCCATTCTATCATTAATGTCACTTAATTTTGAATAAATTCACTTTAGATACATTTGAAAGTACCTTTCCAGCTATAGTTATTTATTTACTGGGTTAAACACTGAAGTAAAACTTTTCCTTCACTCATGATCTAAGTCTACTATGGAAATTTTGCCAGAAAGAGCTATTGAGTAACTCCTGCAAAGGGCACATTTAGTGCCTAAGCTGACTCAAAAGGCAAGGGGGGCATCCTAGGGTTTGCTGTGTATGTGTGTAAAAATTAGCAGGAAAATACCTAGAACAGTACTTCAAAGAAAATTCATGCCTCACAAAGTTTCTTATAAAAAATGCACAGGCCGGGTGTAGTGGTTCACACCTGTATCTCGTACTTTGGGAGGCCAGGGTGGGCAGATCACTTGAGGCTAGGAGTTCGAGACCAGCCTGGTTAACATGGAGAAACCCTGTCTCTATTAAAAATACGAAAATTAGCCAGGCATGGTGGTGTGTGCCTGTAGTCCCAGCTACTTGGGAGGCCGAGGCAGGAGAACTGCTTGAACCCGGAAGGTAGAGGTTGCAGTGAGCTGAGA
>NW_012101676.1:655466-657804 GCF_000951045.1 Mandrillus leucophaeus | reverse complement strand
ATCTTGGTTCACTGCAACCTTCGCCTCCTGAGTTCAAGCGATTCTCCTGCCTCAGCCTCCTGAGTAGCTGGGATTACAGGCATGTGCCACCATGCCTGGCTACTTTTTGTATTTTTAGTAGAGATGGGATCTCGCCATGTTGGCCAGGCTGGTCTCCAACCCCTGACCTCAGGCGACCCGCCCTCCTAGGCCTCCCAAAGTGCTGGGATTACAGGCATGAGCCACCATGCCCCGACTTCTCCCATTTTTAAAAGTTATCACTACCAGATTTTCCTGCAGCCCTAGGCCCAAAGGATTTCTCTCATCCTCTTTCAAGTCCTCACCATTCTGAAGGCACTCGCCCTGGATGTTTATAGGACAGCTAAGTGGCCCTAAGGAAGAGGGAACTTTGGGAAAAGATCAGTGGGAAAGAATTAAGTGGGACTGTATTCCTAGCAGGTACTTTCAAGAGGAAATCTATAAATGGATAAGGAAAGCTGAAAACACAATATGTTCCTGAAATTGAAATATGTATATTTTGATCTGTTGAAACCTAAGAATGAAACTAAACCAGATTTTGGCAAATTAATTTACATTCCCCAAGCCCTATATGTTAAGTGGGTGCTCCTTGGAATCACCTATGGGGCTAGGAAAGAAATAGAGGGAAGAGAAAGAAGGGTGGTAAGGAGGAAGGGAAGAAACCAGCACTTCCCAGAGGCAGAGCTGGGTGTGTGCTGAGGTGCTGAGAGTAGCGGAAAGACAGGATTTTCACACCAGAAAACAAAGAAATGAGCAGAGGCCCCAGAGAATAATGTGGTCCTTAAAGTTTGGCAGCCTTTCTCAAATTCCTTATCAACATCCCTCAAGGAATCAGAAGTAAACTGTCAACTGCAGCTTCTCCTCAGTAGACTGAGCCACCCACAGCCAGATAACTGCACAATCAACTAAAATTTTACGTCATGTGTATTAGGTGCATACATAACACTACTTCAAGGCATGATGGAGCTATACAAGGCCAGGCAAGGTGGCTCACATCTGTAATCCCAACACTTTGGGAGGTCAAAGCGCTTGAACCCAGAAGTTCAAGACCAGCCAGGGCAAGATGGTGAGACCCCATCTCTACCTAAACATTTTAAAAATCAGCCAGGTGTAGCGACACATGCCTGCTGTGAGAGGATGGCTTGAGTCTGGAAGGTTGAGATCCACTATGACGGTGCCACTGCACTCCAACCTGGACGACAGAGCGAGACCCTGTCCTATTAAAATTGTGTGTGTGTGTGTGTGTGTGTGCACGTGCACACACCCATGCGTTTAGAAAACTGTGTATATAGATGTGTGTGTGTATATATATATACACATAAACTCTGATAAAAAAGTTAACTATTAATAAAATGCAAGACAGAGGTAACTACCACCACCTGTACAAAGTGCACTTTTTTTTTTTTTTTTTTTCAGACGGAGTTTGGGTCTTATTGCCCAGGCTGCAGTGCAGTGGCACGATCTCGGCTCACGGCAACCTCCGCCTCTCCAGTTCAAGGGACTCTCCTGCCTCAGCCTCCAGAGTAGCTTGGTCCACAGGCATGCGCCCCCACGCCCGGCTAATTTTGTATTTTTAGTAGAGACAGGGTTTCTCCATGTTGGTCAGGCTGGTCTCGAACTCCCGACCTCAGATGATCCGCCCGCCTCGGCCTCCCAACTTGCTGGGATTACAGATGTGAGCCACCGCACGCGGCCCAAAGTGCACTTTTTAATATGCCTTCACTATTCAACCACTGGCACCCACGGGCCAGAAAGAACAAAGGCACAGTTAACTCCACTGCTCTGGAGACAAGAAAGCTGACAACAAGGAATCTGATGCTTTCCTTCAATGGGTAGGAAACACCCTGAGGTTGGAAATGGTCTCCACACCAGGTTGTACACTGATGGGGGGCGGAGTCGGGGGCAGGCCAACACCTCAACAGCAGTCACCAAAACTGTGCTTTTAACTATCAATAGCAAGTATTAACATGCTTATAGATTGCTGGTAACAGTTGGCCAAAGAAAGGTGCACACAAATGCCCCTTTTTAAAAACTAAAAATAGCAAGGATTGTAAACGTGGGGGGTGGGGGTGTTGGGGGAAGCACATACTAGAAATCAGTTTGGGCAGAATTCGGGCTGTAAATGGACAGGCTTAGCAAACCGTCCGGGCTCAACCGCCCCCACCTCTCCTCTGGAAACAGCGCCTCGCCCAGGAAATAGGGCGGCCTGTGTGTTCGCCTAACACCTGCCGCGGCCTCCAGCGACGTGGTCGCGGATAGGACGGCGCCGGCACCCTCCCTGCGGGGCTAGTCCCGTCTCCGTCACTGAACGCTGTGACCT
>NW_012101676.1:655081-655416 GCF_000951045.1 Mandrillus leucophaeus | reverse complement strand
GGATGCCTTTCTTTTTTGCTTTTCTAGTTTATGGGATGTTTTTCTTGATATAAAACAACATACTACCAAGCCCTTCACAAAGCACATCAGTTAAAAAATAAGCAGTCTCTGTTACCAATGCTCAAATATCTGTCTACTGGGACCAGGCATGGTGGATACAAATGGCAACAATACGGTTTCTACCCTTAGGGGAAAATCCCAGAAGCAGACCTTTTCCTGGAGGAGACAGTCCCTGAGCTCGATCCTGAAGAAGGGTGCCCCCTAAAAAGCAGGACAAGAGAAAGGGCATGCCCCGCACCAGGGCTACAAGCTGAATCTTGTAGTGTGCATACAAA
>NW_012101676.1:651275-651996 GCF_000951045.1 Mandrillus leucophaeus | reverse complement strand
GCCGACCCTCGTGGGCAGGGGCAAGACCAGCGCGGGGGCACGTCGGGGTTGTGGGGAGCGGGAAGCCCACGCGCTTGTGACGCGCAGCATTCACCGTGTCTTAGGAGGCAGCGCGGCCAGGATGGCACCGGCTCTAGCGCTAAAGCGCCCTGGAGAAACCGTCAGAGAGTGTCCCCTTTGCTGACTCGTCTCTGAAGCACGCCCGGCGCCGCCGCCAGGTGCGCACTGGGCGCGGGGACGGCGACACGTTAGCACCAGAGGCGTTCATCTGCGCGGCGGCAGGACGCGGCTGAATCCCCCGCGGAGCACGCGCCGCACTGGGTTCGTGTGTCCGAAAGAGGAAATGCGCTGGTGCCCTGACTCCTGGCCGCCTTGGAGCCCGGGGCTGGGCTTTTTTTTTTTTTTAAGTGTCAGCTCATATGGATAGTTTTGATTCAGTTCTAACATCGTGTTTCTCTTTAAACTTTTTGTTTATATAATTAAACCTTATGTTCTCTTATGGTGAAGTCTTCGTGCCAAACAAAATCAAATTTATTTTTGGCTTAACTGAAATACAAAAAAAATAAAAATAGTAATACCCGTATTGGTTTGAAAAATAAAACCAATTTTTTTAATCTGTCCCTGCCCACATCATGCTGATTGGTCCATTTTACAGAGTGTTGATTAGTCCATTTATAATCCTCTAGCTAGACACAGAGCACTGATTGGTGCATTTACAATC
>NW_012101676.1:648705-651165 GCF_000951045.1 Mandrillus leucophaeus | reverse complement strand
TCTAGCTAGACACAGAGCACTGATTGGTGCATTTACAATCCTCTAGCTAGACACAGAGCACTGGTTGGTGCATTTACAATCCTCTAGCTAGACAGGAAAGTTCTCCGGGTCCCCACCCGACCCAGAAGCCCATAAATAAATACTGCACATATAACCACATACTCAGCTGCTGCCTGGGCCAGATGATGGTAAAATCAAACAGGACAGACTTCAGAGGCTGAATTTCTTATGTTTTTCCACTGTTTCACAAAGTCAGGTAGGATTGATTAATGCACTCCTTTAATAGCTCAATATTACCACAAGGGAAGACAAGTAGGCCACAGTTGCCAGCTTTTAAGAACTCACAGCTTGAATGCCAACACTTCAAACTGAAAATGTTCTTAGGCAACCATATGACATGAGAATCCCAAGTAACTCCAGAAACCACTCTTACTGAGATACAGTCTCAAGACAAAAAGGACTATAAAGAAAACCTTGAACTTCACGTGGTAGTTTTATTTTTCAAACCAATACAGGTATTACTATTTTTATTTTTTAGTATTTCAGTTAAGCCAAAAATAAATTTGATTTTGTTTGGCACAAAGATTTCACCATAAGAGAACATAAGGTTTAATTATATAAACAAAAAGTTTAAAGAGAAACAATGATGTTAGAACTGAATCAAAAATATTCATATGAGCTGACACTTTAAAAAAAAAAAAAAAAAAAAAGGCCAGGCACTTGGCTCACGCCTGTAATCCCAGCACTTTGGGAGGCCGAGGCAGGCAGATCACAAGGTCAGGAGATCAAGACCATCCTGACTAACACGGTGAAACCTTATCTCTACTAAAATTACAAAAACTTAGCCAGGCATGGTGGCGGGTGCCTGTAGTCCCAGCTACTCGGAAGGCTGAGGCAGGAGAGTGGTTTGAACCTGGAGGCAGAGCTTGCAGTGAGCCGAGATTGCGCCACTGCACTCCAGCCTGGGCGACAGAGCAAGACTGCGTCTTAAATAATAAATAAATAAATACATAAGGTTGAGCACAGTGGCTCCCACCTGTAATAATACCAGCACTTTGGGAGGCCAAGGTGGGAGGATGGCTAGAAGCCAGGAGTTTGAGACCAGCCTAGGCAACATAGCAAGACCCCATTTCTACAAATAAAAATTTGGGGGCTGGGCACAGTGGCTTATGCTTGTAATTCCAGCACTTTGGGAGGCCGAGGTGGGTGGATACCTGAGGTCTTGAGCTCAGGCCATGAGCCTGACCAACATGGCAAAACCCCATCTCTAATAAAAATACAAAATTAGCCAGGCGTGGTAGTGCATGCTTGTAACCCCAGCTACTCGGGAGACTGAGGCAGGAGAATCTTTTGAACACGGTAGGTGGAGGTTGCAATGAGCCGATTGCGGCATTGCACTCTAGCCTAGGCAACAAGAACGAAACTCCGTCTCAAAAAAAAAAAACCATAAAAACATTTTTTGAAGAACTAGCCAGGTGTAATGGCACATACCTGTAGTCCCAAGTACTCAGGAGGCTGAGGTAGGAGGATCCTTTAATCCTAGGAGTTCAAGGCTGCAGTGAGCTATGAACCTGCCATTGCACTCCAGCCTGGGCAGCAGAACGAGATCCTGTCTCTCAAAAATAAAAAAGAGTATTTTCCAGTTCCGCCCTCTGAAATGGCCTCGGATTCATGCCACTGGTATTTCAAATATGACCTGAAACCCCAGTGCTCAAACCTTGCCATTTTTTCACTAGAAGGAACCAGAATTCCTTAGAGAAATGATTGACTGTGTTCAGAGAAGGAAGGGGACAAGGCTAGTCTGGGACACTTCTGTTCACAGAGGCAAGAAACCTTGCAGAGATTAATGGCAAGATACCAAAGGGACTGAAGACGCCGTCTGCAGGATGGTCGCAGTGAGGAGATTTACTCAGAATACCCAGCCAAATGCTGTGTTCTTCGGTGACCTCAATGTGGTCGTATGTATCTTTTAAGAATGAAGTATGTAAAGGTTTAAGAGAAGAAATAAACGTTTAAGTATTTATGTTTTTGAGTTAGTAATGTTTAATTTTTGAGTGATTCAGTTTCAGAGACAGCCTTATAACTGCTGTTTTAAAATAAACTGCTTTAGACGATATTTTAAAATGAAAACTTCCTAATTTCTTGCAGAGTTTTAGAACATCTAAGAGAATTTTAGAATCGCTTTAGGATCATTTATAAGTTTTTAATTACATTTATAAGACTTGTTTTGTATTTGGGGGAGTTTTGTTAAGTCAGATCTGTTGAAATATACAAAAAGGATATCAAATAAAGTACATTTATAAATGCTGGGGCCAGGGGTTGTTTTATTTATTTATTTATTTTTTTGAGACGGAGTTTCGCTCTTGTTGCCCAGACTGGAGTGCAATGGTGCAATCTCGGCTCACCGCAACCTCTGCCTCCCGGGTTCAAGGGAGAATTTCTCCTGCCTCAGCCTGGGAT
>NW_012101676.1:641356-647310 GCF_000951045.1 Mandrillus leucophaeus | reverse complement strand
TAATGTACTTTAAAGAGGAAAAATGAGATTTTCCGATGACCTTCAATCTCTAAGGAAAAACTTTGATATTGTAACTTTAATAAATTGAATATTAATCATTTAAATAAAAAGTAAACCCCTGAATCATCTTTTTAATATATGAAAAACAACCCCAAACTCCTATCAGTGCTGGAAAACTAGGATACTTCCCAAAGAGAGGGCCTCAAGCCCTGAGGGCTGCCTAGAGATGAAGACGGCCTAAGTCTTCTTGATCATAAAGTGCTTGAAGAAAAAGGAAGTGCTGCTTCCAGCCCAGCCCTTCAGCCTGAAGAAAGCAGAGCTGGGCAGAAAAGGCCCAGTCACAGAGTCAGGACCTTGTAGGCAGGGTGGAGAACTTCAGCCAGGGCGCAGGCGGCCTCCCCAGCTCCAGGACATCCGGGAAGTCCACGTGGCCCAGCATCACGCAGTCTTGTGAACCGGCACACCAGGAAATGGAGCCCATGACAAAGCTCTGAAGAAATCAGGCAACAGCTGTGCACTTCTGTACCCTCCGAAAAGTTACTCCTGGGTGAGGATAAGACCTTGGTACAGTGGTGGTCCAGGTGAGATGAGCTGTTACTGAAGCTGTTGGTTCGGCTGTGTCCGATGATGACTGGGTCTGCAGCCTGTAAATACCTCTGTCTGTGAGTAATTTGTATAGGCAAAGGGGAACATCAAGGGGGTTTCTGTGGGACCTTGGTGACTCTTGTTCCCTGACCTCTCATCTGGCCTGGGTCTTGTCGACAAGAGCTGCAGGGAGAAGTTGAGGGAGGGGTGCTCTTGTGGAATTCCATGGGACAAAGGGCTACACAGCAGCTGGGCTTTGGTGCCTACGTGACAAAGTTTAAAAAACAGAGGACTTGGGCAGGGGCAGGTGCCTTCCACCTGGTGTGTGGTACCATGAAGGCTGGATAATCGAGCATTGCTTTGGGTCCCTGAGGTTTCTGGGAGGTCATAGACACTTTGATGTTGGCTGAACCTTTTGACCTGCAGATTTTTTTAATTTAAATTTTTTGTTTTATTGTTTTTATTTATTTATTTGAGACAGGACCTTGCTCTGTTGCCCAGGCTGGAGTGCAGTGGCACAGTCATGGTTCACTGCTTGCTTGACTTCCTAGGCTCAAGTGATCCTCCCAGCTCAGCCTCCTGAGTAGCTAGGACTACATGTGTGCACCATCATGCTGGGCTAATTTATTTTTGTAGGGGGATGAGGTCTCCCTCTGTTGCTTAGGCTGGTCTCTTAACTCCTGAGCTCAAGTGATCCTCCCCTCTCAGTCTCCCAAAGTGCTAGGATTACAAGCATGAGCCACTGCAGCCTGCTAATTTGTTTTTTCCAATTGTGAATTGAATACTTCTGGAAAAAACAGATCTATGGCCTGATTATCAACACTGGCAAGCTAGTCGCTGGCAGGAATGACCAGTAAGGAGCTCTCCCAACCCCAAGGGGCAGACATCAAGAAGGGGTCTCATAAGATAGCCCATGTGTGTGATGTGGGCCAGGGCAAGAGCCAGTGAAATCTGAGTGCTTCCTTTTTACATACTCACATTCGTACCTGCAGCTTATGAAGCCCAGGGAAACTTGAATTCCAGTAATAACAGCTCACATTAGTGTCGTGTTTCTAGTGTACTGGAGAAATTTTGCTTCACTATCTCAGCAAATCCTCATGATCTCTTTATTGTCTTCGAAGAGGGCAAGTTCAACAACTTTCATTTATTTAACACTCATTCATTAAATATTTGTTGAGCACTTCCTATGTGCCCGTCACTATTCTAAATCAGTGCTGTCCAAGAGAACTTTCTGCAGTAGTGGAAATGTCCAACATCAACACTGTCCAATATGGTAGTCACCAACCACATGTGCCTATTGGCATGAAATATGGCTGAAGTGGCTGATGAAATCAATATTTAAAAATTTTATTTTAGGCCAGGCATGGTGGCTCATGCCTGTAATCCCAGCACTTTGGGAGGCCAAAGCAGATGGATCACAAGGTCAAGAGAACAACACCATCCTGGCCAGCACGGTGAAACCCCGTCTCTACTAAAAACATAAAAATTAGCTGGGTGCGGTGGCAGGCACCTGTAATCCCAGCTACTCGGGAGGCTGAGGCAGGAGAATGGCCTGAACCCGGGAGGCGAAGGTTGCAGTGAGCCGAGATCACGCCACTGCACTCCAGACTGATGACAGAGCAAGATTCCATCTAAAAAAAAAAAATTGTTTTAATTAACTCATTTTAATTAAATAGCCACATGTAACTAGTGGCCACCCCACTAGACAGCTCAGTTCAAAGCACTGGGAACAAAGTGGTGACCAAGACAGACACAGACCTCTAGTCTCATGGAACTGTTGTTCTAGTGAAAGACAGAAACTAAACAGGAAGATAAAGAAATAAATGGTATATGTAAGAGAATAATAAAGAGGTCATGCTAAGTGTTATGTAGGAAATAAAGAGGTCAAGGGGATTAAGGATGATGGAGCTGAGGAAGATGGTTTTGGGAATCAATGGTGAAGAAACGTCCCTCCTGGGCAGTGGGGTTTCGAGCACTCAAATAGCCCTACAGAGCTACAGCAATGCCAAATCCCATGCTCTCTTCACCACAAATTATCTAAAACTTCCTCTTCTTTTACATAGCCCAGCCCTGCTTCCTCTCTGAAGCTGTGGCTACTCCACCCATAATAGAAATTAACTGCTTAAGTAGTATAAAGAACTCTGTACAGCATGTGTAATTGAACAGATTCATTGAACTAGAACAACTCATGGGATGTATTTCAAGCCCAACTTTATTTTCGTCTCCCTTTCCCCTTTTAAAACTTAGGTGGGGCCCTGATTTTTCTGACCACTTTGGGAAATAAAAGCCTAAGGGTAATTTAAGTTGCAAATATAGTCTTAATTAGGTCATTAAATCTCCCCTCTTGCCAACTGGGACCCTTCGCAGAGGAACACTTTGAAGGTGAAATCCCAACTCTCCATCCTTTACCCCAGCACTAGTAAGAGATCAAAAAGTTTCAAAACATTCTGGACCACCTACTTTGAAAAAATGCACATTGGTCTGGCAATTCATGTTTACATCTGTGATCTGTTGTCTTAGGGCATCAGCCGTAATCCCTAACTTAACATGTTGCCACGTAGGTAATACTATACAAGTCAATATCAGAAAGGCAAAACCGTGCAGTGGTTAAAAATGTGAGCTCTTGAGTCAGATTGCCAGGGCCTGAATCTCAAATTCTTATTTCATTAGTTGCATGATTTTATTTTTATTTTTATTTATTTATTTTTTTTGGAGACTGAGTCTCGCTCTGTCACCCAGGCTGGAATACAATGGCTTGATCTCCTCACTGCAACCTCCACCTCCCGGATTCCAGCAATTCACCCGCCTCAGCCTCCTGAGTAGCTGGGACTACAGGTGCACGCCACCACGCCTGTCTAATTTTTTGTATTTTAGTAGAGACAGGGTTTCAATGTGTTGCCCAGGCTAGTCTTGAACTCCTGAGCTCAGGCAATCCGCCCATCTTGGCCTCCCAAAGTGCAGGATTACAGATGTGGGCCACCGTGCTTGGCTAGATGCATGATTTTAGACAAGTTAGTTCCTCAAAACTCAGCCTTTTCAGCAGTACAATAGTCATAATAGAGGTTCCCCCTTAAAGGGTTATTGTTAATGATTAACTGATAGAATCCATTCCAAAATGTGCTGGGCACATGGCCAGTGTTGGGTCATTCTGGGTCCTCTGTAGTCTCACACAACAGCTCTTCCTTACACATACTCTCACTTGGCCCTCCCTGGCACCTCCCTGGCATATGTAAAGCAGATTCCAGCCCCACCATTCTACAGGTGACAGCCCCCAGATTTCCAGGGCCACTTAGCAGGTCCATCTCAGACCAGATCTTTCCTTTCTAGTCAAAATGTCTTGAATTATATATTTATCCTAAGCTTGAACAGTGTTTTACAAAAGATGAATTTGAAAACTCAGGCATAGTCTCCAGGAACATGCAAAGGCGTTGCAGGGTCATAGCAAACTAGTTCATAAAACCAGGGCACATGTCGCTGCTTCTGTCCGTTCCTAACCCCTGTCTAAACACACAGGTCATGGGTCCTTCTCCTCCTGTCCACTTCTGACATCCTTTAAAATACCACAAGTAATAGCTGACTTTAATACTCCACTTTACAAATGCTTTCTGATCATCCATCCCTTGCCTATATTTATTTTGCTTAGAAAGGAAGGTCGGGCAAGGTGGCTAATGCCTGTAATCCCAGCACTTTGCGAGACTGAGACAGGAGGATTGCTTGAGCCCAGGAATTCGAGGTCAGCCTAGGCAGTATGTCAAGACCCTATATCTACAAAAAAATTTTTTTTTAATTATCCAGACATGGTGCTATGTGCCTGTGGTCACAGCTACTAGGGAGGCTGAGGTAGGAGGATTGCTTGAGCCCAGCAGGTCAAGACGGTAGTGAGGTTTGATTGTGCCATTTCACTCTAGCCTGTGCAACAGAGTGAAACCTTATCCCCCCAACCTGCAAAAAAAAAAAAAAAAAAAAAGAAAGGGAGGGAGGAAGGGAGAGAGAAAAGAAGAGAGGGGGAAAGGAAAATGATAATTTCTGAAATGAACAAAACATAAGAGAAACGTTATTTTGGTAAAATTCCTCCACAAGAAAAAGGTGTTGCATTTTTCAGCTGTAGTTGCCCAAGCCAGAAAGCTCATAGTCCTGAACAAGGAACAAAATAATTTAAACACACCACAAAGTGAATCGGGAATTTATTTTTTCTCTACAACCCTTTCCTCCTTAACATCAGAGTACTTTTGATACATTATTTTTCGGGGGATCCAAAGATGGAAGACGGTGCGTATGTGTGTGGGAGACTTTTGGGGTGACAGAAACATGTTCCTAAAACTGACAAATTCCTCCCCATATAAATTAATCACATGTGTACCTGTGGTTCCGTGAGGCCTAAGCAAGCATGTATTACACTATCTTAGTTATACTACACATATTAGACTGAATGTTTATGTCTCCGCAAATTCATACATTGGAATTCCAACCCCCAAGGTGATGTTATTAGAAAGCGAGGTTTCTGGGTTGTGTTAGGTCACAGGGCGGAGCCCTCATGCCCAAGATTAGTGCCCTTATGAGAGTGGCCCGAGAAACCCCTCACCCCTTTCACTATGTGAGGAGACCGTGAGAAGACGGATGTCTACGAACCTAGAAGTGGGCCCTGTCCAGACACTGAAACTGCCAGTGCCTTGATCTTGGACCCCTCAGCCTCCAGAACTGTGAGAAATAAATGTCTGTTATTATAAGCCACCCAGTCTATGGCATTTTTGTTTTTTAGAGAGGGGTCTTGCTATGTTACCCAAGCTAGAATGAAAGTCCTGGACTCAAGTGATCCTCCTACCTCAGCTTCCCAAATAGCTAGAACAACAGATGCATACCACCATGCCCCGCTCAGTCTACAGCATTCTGTTCTAGCGGCCTGAATGGAAGAAAACACTATATTGCACATATAATAGAATATATTAACAAAGAACAAATATTTTGGAAGCCAGAATTTCAATACTTATTATTTTGGGACAGGGTCTTACTCTGTCACCCAGGCTGGAGTACAGTGGCACGATCTTGGCTCATTGCAACCTCCCCCTCTCAGATTCAAGCGATTCTCCAGCCTCAGGCCCTGGAGAAGCTGGGACTACAGGCATACACCACCACACCATCAACCGCCCCCCGCCCCCAATTTTTGTATTTTTAGTAGAGGCAGGGTTTTGCCATGTTGCCCAGGCTGGTCTCAAACTCCTCAACTCAAGGAGATCAGCCCATCTCAGCTCCCCAGAGTGCTGGGATTACAGGCGTGAGCCACTGTGCCTGGCCTCAATATTTATTTATCGTTGGTCATTCTTTTTTTTCTTTATATATTATTGGTCATTGTTTTTTTTTTTTTTTTTTTT
>NW_012101676.1:636912-640921 GCF_000951045.1 Mandrillus leucophaeus | reverse complement strand
TTTTTTTGAGACAGAGTCTCACTCTGTCACCAGGGCTGGAGTACAGTGGTGCGATCTTGACTCACTGCAATCTCTACCTCCCAGGTTCGAGCGATTCTCTTGCCTCAGCCTCTTAAGTAGCTAGGACTACAGGTACGCACCACCACACCCAGCTAATGTTTGTGTTTTTAGTAGAGACGGTGTTTCACCATGTTGGCCAGGATGGTCTCAATCTCTTGACCTCGTGATCTGCTCACCTTGGCCTCCCACAGTGCGGGCCTGGCCCCTTGATTTTTTTTAAAACAAGATACTCTATGTGCGAGACTGCCACCGTTACTACTTGAGACCCGTGGCTACAACAGTTATTACTGTTACTACTTGAGACAGTTACTACTGTTACTACTTGAGGCCCTCATTACGAGACTGCATGAAGGAATGAACGTGGAAATGAAAACTTAAGACAAAAGTTACTGTTTTAAAGGAAGGGTCCAGGGGAAGAAGAAGAGAGCTCCCTGATTCTAGTGAGCAAAGGCAGCCTCGAGCTCCTTCAGCCCTTCACATTTATTGGGTAGAAAGAGCAGGGAGGAGGAGGTAATGATTGGTCAGCGGTTTAATTGAGCACAGGTTCATATGATTGCTAACAGGCTTCACACATGCCTAATTACAAGAAACACTCGTGCCTGGGGCGTGACTGCCCTCAGCATTCCTTCTGGGTGGCAGACGCAGTTTGTCAGTTTACCAACATCCTGCTTTCGTGAGAACAATGTGCTGTTTGCTCACAGAGCCTCCAGTGGTGCACTGACTTGATCACGACCCTCATTCTTTCAGCCTCCAACAACTTTACTGCCATCTTCTGGAAATTGTTTTTATTTTTGTAGTAAGTACCAAATCTGTGATGTCAATAATGTGAATGACACCTCCTTAAATGTGTCCTTGTGCAGTGCACAACCCACAACCTATACAGCCATACGTCACAGAGGCAATGATGTGTATGATATCGTCTCGGGAAACTGATGTGCTTGAGCATAACTATGTCCAGAGAGATAGTAGCTTCTTGTCAGAAAATTAGGATTTCATAACCACTTATAATTACTGTAGCTTTTTCCCAAATTATTTCCAAATTCACTTATAGAAAATGTCACTTAGGGATTTTATCTTTGTCTAGGTTCAGGATTCTGGGGGTGGTAGAAGGATGATGAGTAAGAGGAAGGGAGATGGAGATTCTGAATTTGAGAAATCTACAAAAATTAGAAGCTGAGAAGCTACATCAACAAGCATGCAGTGTTTGCTCAAGGAAGCAGGCCAGTTAAGATCTTCACCCTGGGTAACCCCTTGACTTTCTTCACTGGGGTTTCAGGGAAAGTATTTAGATGCCCGTTTCAAAGTCATTACTGGATAAAGACACATTTGCAATGAAAAAGAAAGATTTTATTTGTCTTTTCTCACAGTTCAAGAATTTTGCATACAAGACTCGGTTTTAAAAATAGAGAATGATGATTCTCAAAGTAAATGAGCCACCTCAAAAAGACAAAAACCTACCATCTTCCCAAACAACTCTCACTTTCCCCAGCATTAAACACACACAAACCGGCGGAATCGATGGGAAACTAACAATGTTTTTGCGGGGTGACATCCCATTAGTCACAAGCGGAATTTCAAAAAGCACACGTAAGCATAACATTAATTCGTTTCCCAGCATTCTGCATTGCAGTAGCCTAGAGATTTACAAGAAATTACCTCACTTGTCTTTAAAAACTACACTCTACCTTTGAACACTTAGCGGACTGGACACCAACTGTCCTGCCCCGTGCAGTTGAACACTCGCCTATAAGTGACACCCACACAGTTCAAACCCATGTTGTTCAGAGGTCAGCTGTAGGATCAGGTCACTAATGAGCCTTCAGACCATGTTTTGGGGCTTACAAACAAAGACAGTTCATTCAAAGTTGTTTTTAAATGTTTTAGTCAGGTGATCTTAAGAGTCTCTCCATCCTTGCAGCACTGTCCAACAGAACTGTCTGCAATAAAGGAAACGTTCTATGTCACGTTCCCCAACAAAGTAGCCACTAACCCTGTGTGGCAGTTGAGCACCTGGATATGGCTAGTGTGACTGAGGAAATGAATTATTATTATTCTTTTTATTTTTGAGACAGAGTCTCACTCTGTTGCCCAGGCTGGAGTGCAGTGGCATGATCTTGGTTCGCTGCAACCTGCACCTCCTGGGTTAAAGTGATTCTCCTGCCTCAGCCTCCCGAGTAGCTGGGATTACAGGTGTGCACCAGGGGCCTGGCTAATTTTTGTGTTTTTGATAGAGATGAGGTTTCACTGTGTTGGCCAGGCTGATCTCAAACTCCTGACCTCAGGTGATCCACCCGCCTTGGCCTCCCAAAGTGCTGGGATTACAGGTGTGAGCCACCATTCCTGGCCTGAAATTTTAATTTGTATAACATAAGTATAACATTAATTAGAATTATTTTAAATTTAATTTACATTAATTTTTTTATAGGGACAGATCTCACTGTGTTGCTCAGGCTGGTCCCCAACTCCTGGCCTCAAGTGATCCTCCTGCCACAGCTACTCAAAATGCTGGAATTACAGGCATGAGCCACCACGCCTTGCCTTCTGTTTAATTTTAAACAGCCACCCGTGACTAGTGGCTACTGTGTTAGGTGCGCAGCTTGCATATGCTCTTGTATCTGCCAGGAATGCCTTCCTTCTGGCTTTCCGTTTGTGAAACCCCTGCAGATGAATAGATGGATGAAGGAATGAGTGAACGTGTTACTGTTAGACCTTGTGTAGCGCTGACATGGATCAACAAAGATAATTAATGCTGAAAACATAATGCACTTTATTTCACTGTTTCTTGTCATCAAATATCTTCGTACAGTATTTATTTGGTTAATCTGAGTGCTCGTGTTTTAGTGATTTTGGATGCTGCACAAGAGAGAGTTGACTTTGGGTTGGAAAGAACTTGTTGGTTTCTCTTCAAGCCACATTCCAACCTTCACTGATCCTACTTTCAAGTTGAAAAGCTAAATTCATATCTGTTATTATGAAACCAATTTAATTGCTGACTCAAGCAAGTAGAAAAAATGGACATGTTATACCAGGGAACAAGGCTTTTTATAAGCCAGCTCTTCTGAAAGCAGCAAAAGAAAAGCCAAAGTGATGGAAATTTACTTTGCACACAGACTGCACAAACGCCCTTTTGGAAATCAGCTCTGGTACAGCATGAAAGCCTGGCTGTAACAGCAGCGCAGTGTGTGAGTTCATGAGCCGGCCTGTGCTGCTTTGTGAGGAAACCTTTCACAGGGCCCCACTTTGCTCCAGGCACCAGCAGGGTCATGTGGGCTGCAATTAGAGCATGCCACAGGCCAGCTTTTTACTATTTTCCATCCATAAAAGCGGCTTGTACGTTTATTAGAGTATTTTTCCACTTTTCTTTCTTCCCTCTGCTCCACTCCCTTCTGTTTTAATCAGTGATCTCTGAATACAGACTTACTACCTTAAATCTAGAGCACTCTACTGGTTCTTAAAAGTGAGACGTGGCCGGGCACAGTGGCTCACACATGTAATCCCAGCACTTTGGGAGGCCGAGGCGGATGGATCACAAGGTCAAGAGATCGAGACCATCCTGGCCAACATGGTGAAACCCCATCTCTACCAAAAATAGAATAATTAGCTGGGCGTGGTGGCGGCGCCTGTAGTCCCAGCTTCGGGAGGTTGAAGCATGAGAATCTCTTGAACACAGGAGGCGGAGCTTGCAGTGAGCCGAGATCGCGCCATTGCACTCCAGCCGGGGCGAGAGAGCGAGACTCTGTCTCAAAAAAAACAGTGAGACGTTTGTGTGAAGAGAAATCTTACTTTTGAACCTGAACTAAAATATAAATAAATACTAAGGAGCGCCCCCTTAGCAATAGTTAAGAGTCCATTCATTGTGAACACTGTCAAATTAGCAGGCAATAAAATGCTAGGGTGGTCCAGGTGCAGTGGCTCAGGCCTGTAATCCCAGCACTTTGGGAGGCCGAGG
>NW_012101676.1:629601-635098 GCF_000951045.1 Mandrillus leucophaeus | reverse complement strand
AAAAAAAAAAAAAAAGAAAAGAAAAGGAAGGCAGGGGAAGTTCATGATATGGAGAGTTTGAATGCAGATAAATAGCTGCAAAATCATGGCAAAACTGATAGGAATAGAAACTTAAGTTTGCTTATACCCAAAAAATGGTAAACTCAGCACAATTGTTAGAAATTCCTCTGAAATATCCCATTTAAAAACATTTTTTTAGAGGCGAGGTCTTGCTCTGTCACCCAGGTTGGAGTGCAGTGGTGTGATTGTAGGTCACTGCAGCTTCACACTCCTGGGTTCAAGTGATCCACCCTGCCTCAGCCTCCCGAGTAGCTGGTACTGCAGGTGCACATCACCACATTTAGCTATTTCTTTTTTTTTTTGGAGACAGTCTTGCTCTGTCGCCCAGGCTGGAGTGCAGTGGCATCATCTTGGCTCACTGCAGCCTCCGCTTCCCAGGTTGAAGCGATTCTTGACCCTCAGCCTCACGAGTAGCTGGGATTACAGGCGCCACCACCGCGCCTAGCTAATTTTTTGGGTATTTTTAGTAGAGACGGGGTTTTGTCATGTTGGCCAGGTTGGTCTCAAACTCCTGACCTCAAGTGATCCACCTTTCTCAGCCTCCCAAAGTGCTGGGATTATAGATGTGAGCCACCACACCTGGTCTCAGCTAATTTTTTTAATTTTTATTTTTGTTTTTTTTTTTGTAGAGATAGGGTTTTCCTATGTTGTCCAGGCTGGTCTTGAACTCCTGAGCTCAACCAATTCTCTTGCCTCGGCCTCCCAGAGCACTGAGATTATAGACATCAGCTACCATGCTCACTAACTGAGAGACTTGTTTTTTGCTGAATAATCACCTCTGCATGGAAAATTAAAAAGAAAATGGAAGACATAATAAATATGTGGATAATTCTAAACATTTACACAAGTCAACTAAACTATTGGGTTATTCTTTGTTGTAGACATTAAGAATTTTCAGTAGTAATAAGGCTGGGAGCATGACTGTGGCATTTTAAAACCGGATTTGAGTGGGAAGAATGATCCAAGACAAAAATCAAGATTAAACAAAGAAAGAAGAGGCAAAAACAACCAACTGCTTTTCACTGACTGTATGACTGGGTCACTTT
This sequence comes from Mandrillus leucophaeus, assembly GCF_000951045.1. Lineage (NCBI taxonomy): Eukaryota > Metazoa > Chordata > Mammalia > Primates > Cercopithecidae > Mandrillus > Mandrillus leucophaeus. The sequence continues at coordinate 633,992 of NW_012101676.1, read as the reverse complement.
ACCATTAGAAGGCCAGGAGCCTGGCTTTTTCATCCTTTAAGTCATGAATGGTGCTAAGTCATTATACCTAGTTCCTCTCTGGCAAACAATATGCTATGAAATTAACAGTCAGACTTTAGTGAGTAGTCCTTTCTTTAAAAATAGACTTCCTTAGATAAACTGCGCTTTAGTTCATACGCTGCCATTGGGGCCTGTGATAGTAGGAGCACAACTTGAAATGCCTCATGGTTTCCTGTATACTACATATTAATCCCAACTTGCTAATGGCTGCAGTTTTTATGGTGTGAGTGGACACAGGACTCTTTCATCAGGGTAATTTATAGTCCAATGTCCATTTGTTTTGGAACAGATTGAAATTGCTGGCAGACTCAATTTGTAATTTGCAAGTAAGAAATCTTGCAAGCCTGGTTTCAAAGTGTGATTTTGGGTTAAAGTGTAACTACACGGTATAGTCACAATCTAGGATCTAAAGATCCTGTCCAAAGGCCATGAGGATGATTTCCCTGGACTTGACTGGTGACAGTTAGAAAAATAGTGTTTTTCATATTAAAGAATATGGGTCTCGGCCGGGCGCGGAGGCTCACGCCTGTAATCCCAGCACTTTGGGAGGCTGAGGTGGGCAGATCACGAGGTCAGGAGATCGAGACCAGCCTGGCTAACAAGGTGAAACCCTTCTCTACTAAAAATACAAAAAATAAGCCGGGCGTGGTGGTGGGCACCTGTAATCCCAGCTACTCGGGAGACTGACACAGCAGAATGGCGTGAACCTGGGAGGTGGAGCTTGCAGTGAGCCGAGATCGTGCCACTGCACTCTAGCCTGGGCGACAGAGCAAGACTTGGTCTCAAAAAAAAAAAAAAAAAAAGAATATGGGTTTCACTTAGGTGACTGTTAAAGGAGAGAGTACACTACATCTGACGCAGTATCGGTGCTTAGGTGACTGTTAAAGGAGAGAGTACAGTACATTTGATGCAGTATAGGTGAAGTTGGGCCTACCTACTGTCTTTCCTACATGTTTTTTGTTTGTTTGTTAGAGACAGAGTCTCTTGTTGCCCAGGCTGGAGCGCAGTGGCGCCATCTTAGCTCACTGCAACCTCCACCTCCTGGGTTCAAGCGATTCTCATGCCTCAGCCTCCCGAGTAGCTGGGATTACAGGCGCCTGCCACCACGCCCGGCTAATTTTTGCATTTTTAGTTAAGAAGGGGTTTCACCATGTTGGCCATGACTGGTCTCGAACTCCTGACCTCAAGTGATCCACCCATCTCGGCCTCCCAAAGTGCTGGAATCCATCTCAAAAAAAAAGAAAAAGAAAAAAAGACCACCATTATGTGGTGTTTTGTTACAGCAGCCCTAGAAAACTTATATACCAGGGACTAGGGAAAGCTTCCTAGAGAAAGGAATGGCTAGGCTAAGAGGACTGTAGGAAAGCCCATTTTAGGACAAGAGAATAGCATGTGTGAAGGCCTAGAGGTGAGAGAGGTTATGGTACTTTGCAGTGACTTGAAACATGCGAAGTATGGCTGGAGCACAGTAAACAAGACAGGAGGCAAAGGGAAATATCAGGGACAGTTAAACTTCAATGGGTAGCTATCATTTTTGGCTGCGCAATATCTGAACACATTTTCCACTTTATGAGAATCCCTAAATAGGTGGGAGGAGGGTTAAAGCAAGCAGATACCGCGTCTTTGAGCTCCTGGCAGCTGCAACACAGTACACTGACCTACACACAGCCCGCTTGTGTTCCTATCCAGGACTCTGACTTGGGAGGTAGGCAGATAAAGGGGAGGATGGTTAGAAATTGTTCACAGAGCCTGTCAGAGATCCCTGTGTCCAATGGGGCAGAAAGTGCCTGATAAAAGAGTGCAGCTGTGTGGCAACCAGTGTCCAATGGCAAGATGGCAGGTGTCAAGTGGAGATCCTGCCCACAGCCGCTGACTAAGCGGGGTGACCAATTTGTCCTGAGGAAACTGGGAGGACTGGTCTCTGCCACATGAGCAGATGGTTTCTGTGTTAGGGTTTTGACTGTGCCTTACCTCCCTGAGCTTCTGTTGTTTTTCTAAGCCTGTTCCTTAGCCTTCTGGACAATTCTATGAGTTACTTGATATCTTTCCAAAAAGACTCCTTTTCTGCTTAATCAACAAGAATTGGCTTTTCTTGGCTGAAACAAAGAATCCTGAGTAGTGCCACAGGGGTCAGTCATACTGTGAAGGGCCTTCTAAGTCACACTATGGAGTTTAGACTTTGTCTAAAAGTCAAGGCAGAGTAGGGAGGAGGGACTGTGTGGAGAATCCACTGAGTGAGAGCAAGCCGGAAGACAGAAGAGTAGAGAGAAAACAGTGAGAAAAGGCAGGAGGCTGTGGTAACAGGGCAGGTGAGAGAAGAGGCTGCCTAGACCCTCTAGGTTGTAGGGGGAAGGAGAGAGGTGCAATGATTGGAGAGAAATGCAGCAGGTTGGGTCAAATTATTGATGAACATCAGACAGCCAAGACCCAAAAACATTGGCCCTAAAACCACGAGAGCATCAGCCTCATGTAGGAAACCAGCCTGCAGGGGCCCATCCTCCACCACCTTTGCTGAGTAGATGTTCCCAGGCTGGTGCTCACTCATTGCTGGCTGCAACTGCATCACCAGCTGACCTGGGTGAAAAAGGAGTGAGGAGCCTCTTGCCAGAGCCACTGAGCCTCACTTGCAGGCCATAGCCATATTCTGTTAGAAGTGTGTGTCAGGTCTACATCCACCTCCTTTCACACCTCTGTTGTCCTTGGTCACCACCCAGACTACAGGTCATTCCGGTCAGCAACATATCCTGGTTCAATCCCTCCCAAAGCCCACTGGAATTTGTTTTGTGATTAGCAGATACCCCGTATCTTCCACTTGTTTTCCGAATATTCTCCCCACCTCTCCTTTCACAGAAAACTGGTAGTCTTTTGAGGATACTGCTTCCCTTGGAGTCCTATCAGGTCTAGGTTATTGATTCTCTCACAGCTCAGGGATGTCTGAGTCAGAAGGCAGGGTTGGTGGTTTCTCCTCGGTTTTTCCACCCACTTGCAGATTTTCTGCAGCTGTGAATCTTGGGCCATCTGGTATACTGTTTACCAAATCTCTTGCAACTTCCTCTTTGCTTTCCCTCCGTCTTTGCCGCCTGGCTCACAGCAACCTCTCCACTTATTCCAGTGGCTTCAAACCTTGGACTCCTTATCTCAAATGGCCTCCTCCAGACCACGCCCATCGTCAAACCCTGAACCTTGTTACCAGCTCAAAACTGTTCCACTTCCATGATCACTAATTCAAGACGCCGAAGTGACTATTGCAACTGTTTTAACTTCATCAGGACCTCTAATCTAACTCCTCCACTTTCTTCCTGTTCATTAGCCCCATTCATTTCTTATATTTATATTAAATTAATATAAATAATAAAATACATTTAATATAAATTGTCATTTATATTAAATTTCATGTCTTTGATGATAACAGAGTCCTTTCTCTGCAACTGCCCAACAAATTCCAACCTTGGGTACATTTCCCCATCTGTCTTTTCCATGTCTGTACCTGATGAAGACCAGTGGAAAAAATAGGGTTACGAGAGTACCAGACAAGGCTTCACTATAAACTCACAATTGTTGGTGTCAATTGAGCACCTAAACTTACCAAGCAATGTTACTGTATTTCTCTAGTTAGCATCTCTCCTCTTCTCTGCTTATTCTAGACCTTCTCCACCTTTTTTCAACCTTGGAACCTCTTCCATTCTCCTCCCTCTTAGCCATCTCCCCCGTACCTTCAAACTTTTTCGACTGGATTATTTCCAGGAGTATTAAAACATGCTCTAATTATCTTCCATCTTTTAAAACAAACCAACAAGAACTCTCGACCTCCTGACCTCGTGTTTCGCCCGCCTCGGCCTCCCAAAGTGCTGGGATTACAGGCGTGAGCCACCACGCCCGGCCCGACTTTTTTGTTTTTTAATTCAGAGTGCCAGAATTCAAGTGACACATTTTCTTCCTTTAGCTTCTATTACCTTCACTTTCCTGGTTTTGCTCAAATATGTCTGACCATTAAACAGAATCATCAGGGGCTCCTCTTCTACAAAATCTTGTTTTTTTTTTTTTTTTTTGAGATACGGGGTTTCACCGTGTTAGAACAAGAACTCTCGACCTCCTGACCTCGTGTTTCGCCCGCCTCGGCCTCCCAAAGTGCTGGGATTACAGGCGTGAGCCACCACACCCGGCCCGACTTTTTTGTTTTTTAATTCAGAGTGCCAGAATTCAAGTGACACATTTTCTTCCTTTAGCTTCTATTACTTTCACTTTCCTGGTTTTGCTCAAATATGTCTGACCATTAAACAGAATCATCAGGGGCTCCTCTGCTACAAAATCTTTTTTTTTTTTTTTTTTTT
>NW_012101676.1:622636-625185 GCF_000951045.1 Mandrillus leucophaeus | reverse complement strand
GAGGTCAGGAGTTCGAGACCAGCCTGGCCAACATGATGAAACCCCCATTTCTACTAAAAATACAAACAATAGCCAGGTATGCTGGCTCACGCCCGTAGTCCCAGCTACTCGGGAGGCTGAGGCAGCAGAAACGTTTGTACCTGGGAGGCAGAGGTTGCAGTGAGCCGAGATGGCGCCACTGTACTCCAGCCTGGGTGACAGAGTGAGACTCTGCCTCAAAAAAACAAAAAAAAAACAAAAAAAAACAAAAAACACAAAAAAAACGCAACCGAGTTGAAATAACTTTGTACCTAATTTAAAAAAATTATTTGAGGGGACTGACAACATTTATAGTTTGGAGATCCAGGAATGATGCAAATTGTCTCTATAGAGGGAGAGTAACTTGAAATAAGGTTCCCCAGTATTCACTAATTAATTCGACAAATATTTCTTGAACAACTGCTACGAGCTGGGTACAGTATACCTAGATACTATTCAGAATCGTGTTAGATTTTACCCTACCTGCAAGCTAATAAGCTCATCTAACAGTTCCACGAATGATGGCAGAAAACACCTGAGTCAGAAAGGGCTTTATTTTTCACAACACAGCCAGCAGCCTGGGCTTCATATTCCCTTTGGTTCCCCTTGCTCTTCCAAGTCCCATGGGGACAGTCCAGGTGCATGCTGCACACGTGATTGGTTTTACTGCCCAGGTACACCAAGTTCAGGAAAGCCCAATCTTCTATAATGAACTGCAAGCCAACATGCTCAGTCTTTGCCACGGAGGGTGACATTATCTTTATTACACTGAACAGCAACAAACCTGTCTTTTGTTCCAGAAGGAAACAATTATCTTAATCTTCCAAAGCTCTTCCTTGAAAAGGTGTGTTAATCAGAGTTCCCTATAGAAACAGATCTAATAGGATGCATATTGCAGAGAGAGATTTATTTGAAGGAATTGACACGCAATTGGAGGCTGGTGTTTGATATGAGTTCCAAAGTTCTCTTCAAAGAATCAATATGTCAATATGTTCAATTATTTGTCTTCTACTTTTAAACTTAAGTTCTGGCCAGGCGTGGTGGCTCACGCCTGTAATCCCAGTACTTTGGGAGGCCAAGGCAGGCGGATCACGAGATCTGGAGATCAAGACCATCCTGGCTAACACAGTGAAACCCCTCTCTACTAAAAATATAAAAAATAAGCTGGGCGTGGTGGTGGGCGCCTGTAGTCTCAGCTATCCGGAGGCTGAGGCAGGAGAACCCAGGAGGCGGAGCTTGCAGTGAGCCAAGATCCTGCCACTGCACTCCAGTCTAGACTACAGAGTGAGACTGTCTTAAATAAAAAAAAAAACAAACAAACAACAAACAACTTCCTCCTCAAGCAATCTTTTTCAATTACCTGCTCTGCCCCATTCATTCTCCACCCTGACTCATTCCGATTTCCTGCTCTGCCATAACTATAGTTCCCAGCAGACCACTTACCCCGTCACTCTCTTTAAATTAGCCAATCGGAATTAGTTTAGCCTGTGCGGTCTAACGTTAGCCAACAGGGGAAGGACACAGCAGCAGGGCCACGAATAAGAACCCCTTCCCCTCCCTTGTCCAGGTGTGCTCCCACCATTGCTCCACCTGTAAGGGCGCACCCTTCTACAGAAGCAAATTGCCTTGCTGAGAAGAAAAAAAGAAAATTTTATATTCAAGTGCTATTTCTTTTGCAGCAGCAAAAGTTTATAAACACTGGCAAGCCTAAAATTTGCAAGTCAGGCTAGAGACCCAGGAAAGAGCTGAAGGCAGTCTGGGAGCAGGATTCCTTCTTCCTCAGAGGACCTTAGTCTTTTCTCTTATGACCTTCCCTTGACTGGACGAGACCCACGCACATTGTGGAGGACCAACTGCTTTACTCAAGTCTAATTTAACTGTTAATCACATCTTAAAAAATACCTTCTAGACTGGTGTTTGACCAAAAACTGGGTTGCACACACAAACCCAGTTGACACATAAAACTAGCCATCGTAATAGTCCAGAACAAAGACAGTCTCTCTGCTCACAAAACATGGGAAAGTGCAGGGGACCCATGAGAATTGTCTCCCAACACTACTTTTTTTTGGCAAAGGTGGGGGAAGGAGTTTCGCTCGTGGCCCAGGCTGGAGTGCAATGCCGCGATATCGGCTCACTGCAACCTCCGCCTTCCAGCAATTCTCCTGCCTCAGCCTCCTGAGTAGCTGGGATTGATTACAGGTGCCCGCCACCTCGCCCAGCTAATTTTTCTATTTTCAGTAGAGACAGGGTTTCACCACATTGGCCAGGCTGGTCTCCAACTCCTGACCTCAGGTGATCCGCCCGCCTCAGCCTCCCAAAGTGCTGGGATTATAGGCATGAGCCACTGTGCCCAGCCAACACTGCTTATTTTTTAAAAAAACCATTAATTACTGGTGTCTTTAGACTCTGTCTCCCCCCACACCCCCAACATTTACTTTTAAAATTTAAGACAAAACGAAACATTAAACAATTATGAATTTAATTCCCCATTTATATTACATTTATTAAGCTTTACACTACGACCCACGTTC
>NW_012101676.1:610509-617481 GCF_000951045.1 Mandrillus leucophaeus | reverse complement strand
AGCTGATGAGCTTTAAAAAAATCGCAAAAAAATCTCATAATGCTTTCAGAAAGTTTACGAATTTGTGTTGGGCGGCATTCAAAGCCGTCCTGTGCCACGTGCGGGCCGGGGTTGGAAAAGCTTGAAGTAGACTGTCCATCATAGTCAGTAGAAGAGTATTAAAAAACATAGTTTAAAAAAAAGCTTTACTAGCATTTAATTTATATTAAATATAGGTGGCATTATCCTCAGATTATTTCAACATGGAAGGTTTGTTACATGTATAAGCTGTTTTGGAAATAGCCTGGAGAATCCAGAAACCCTGGGTTGTATAACAACAGTTGTTCTGCCACCCATAGCTATTAGCCATGCTTGATTCCCTTCACTTTTCCTGGCCTCACTTTCCACATCTTTTAACATTTGTATATTCCACAAGATGTCTATTCAATTAAAATCTCAAGTCAAACCTTTTAAAAATCTGGTTACAACCTAGCAGAAAGGATTTCTCATTCTAAAAGTTGCTTCTTTCTATAACTTATGTGTCAACTAAACTGACTTAAATAGGGTTCATAATCCGAAATTATGGTTCAGAATAGTGGTTCTCAAAGTGTGGTCCCCAGACCAGCAGCCTCAGCATCACTTGGGTTTGAGAACCACTGGTTTAATATTATCTGAGCTAAAACTTTTAATTAAAAATATTTTATATATCTTTTACCACTGACTTTTAATACCTTTTGAAGCTATTTTGAAATGGCCATTTCTATGTGGGTGACATTTGCCCTTACAGTAGTTAATTTTCATTTCAAAAAATTATGAGAAATTAACTCAAAATTGATCAGTGACTTAAATATAAGCTAAAACTATAAAACTATTAGAAAAAATCCACAGGTATAAATATTCTTGACCTTGGATTAGGCAATTCTTTCTTACATATGATACCAAAAGTACATGCAACCAAAGAAAAAATAAATTGTATATCATCAACATTTAAAACATTTGTGCTTCAAAGTATACTACAAAGAATGTAAAATGATGAGGCATAGGATGGGGGAAAGTATTTGTAAATCATTTATATAATGTTTAGAATCCAGAATATGTAGAGGATCTTTATAATTCATGTGATAACCTGATTTTTAGGAATGAGCAGGCTGGGCACCGTGGCTCACGCCTGTAATCTCAGCAGTTTGGGAGGCCGAGGCGGGTGGGTCACGAGGTCAGGAGATCAAGACCATCCCGGCTAACATGGTGAAACCCCGTCTTTACTAAAAATACAAAAAATACAAAAAAACAAAAATTTGCTGGATGTGGTGGCGGGCGCCTGTAGTCCCAGCTACTCGGGAGACTGAGGCAGGAGAATGGCATAAAACTGGGAGGCGGAGCTTGCAGTGAGCCGAGATTGCGCCACTGCACTGTAGCCTAGGTGGCAGAGCGAGATTCTGTCTCAAAAAAAAAAAAAAAAAAAAAGTGAGCAGAAGATCTGAACAGACATTTCTCCAAAGAGATACAGAAATGGGTAATAAGATGAAAAGATGTTCAACATCATTAGTCATCAGGGGAATGCAAGTCAATACTACAATGGGATACCATTTCATACTCACTAGAATTGCTATAATCAGAAACAGGAACAATAACAAGTGTTGGCTAGGACATGGATAAATTGGAACCTTCATACATTGCAGGTGGGATGTAAAATATGCAGCCACTTTGGAAAACAGTCTAGCTGTTCTTCCAAAAGTTAAACATAGAGTTACTATATAATCCAGCAATTCCTTTCCTAGATATATTCCCAATAGAACTGAACATATATATCCATGCTAAAACTTGTACACACACGTTCATAGTGATGTTATACATAAAAGTCAAAAAATGGAAACAGTCCAAACGTCCGTTAACTAATGAATGGATAAGCAAAATGTTGTAGATGTATTATTTAGCCTTAAACAGTAATGAAATATTGATACATACTACTGCATGGATGAACCTTGAAAGCATTATGCTAAGTGAAAGAGACCAGACCCAAAAGGCTACATATTGTGTAATTTCCTTAACATGAAATGTCCGGAATTGGCAAATCCATAGAGACAAAATAGATTAATGGTTGCCAGGGACTGGGGAAAGGGAAGGGAGGCATGGAGAGCTGCTAACAGGCCCCATATTTCTTTATTGGGATGATGAAAATGTTCTGGAATTACATACTGGGGATGGTTGCACAGCCTTGTGAATATACTAAAAACCACTGAATTACGTACCTTGAAAAGTTAAATTGTATAGTATACAAACTATAGCTCAAAACTAATTTTGTTAGTACTTAAAATATGTAAATAATTTTTAAAGGTTGTGAGAAGCCACATATGTATGGTATTATGCTGAGAAAAAGATTAAGCTGAAAATTTATTTTTTTATTTTTATTTTTATTTATTTATTTTTTGAGATGGAGTCTGGCTGTGTCACCCAGGCCGGAGTGCAGTGGCGCAATCTCAGCCTACTGCAACCTCTGCCTCCCAGGTTCAGGCAGTTCCCCTGCCTCAGCCTCCCGAGTAGCTGGGATTACAGGTGCCTGCCATCATGCCTGGCTAATTTTTTTGTATTTTTAGTAGAGACGGGGTTTCACCATATTAGCCAGGATGGTCTCGATCTCCTGACCTCGTGATCCACCCGCCTCAGCCTCCCAAAGTGCTGAGATTATAGGCGTGAGCCACTGTGCCCGGCCTAACCTGAAAATTTCTTAGGAATTTGCTGGTGAACTTAAAATGTACAGGTCTTAAAGAAAATATATATTTGCTTTAAAGAAAATACATTTCTTAGATACTAGCAATACTACATTTCTTGGGTAATTAGCCCTCCTCCACCTCCCACCCCTCAAATTGCCTAAAATATTGACTTGATTTGAATGATACTTCCAAGAATCCTTGCCAGATTCTTTAGTAATTATTAGATTTACAGTATATCTATATGGTAGTTTCATTTCTCCATGCTTCTGTCCAAGTCAAAATGTAGAGATGAATCTTGAAATTTTACCTTTTTTTTTTTGAGATGGAGTCTTGCTCTGTTGCCCAGGCTGGAGTGCGGTGGCGTGATCTTGGCTCACTGTGAGCTCTGCCTTCCGGGTTCACGCCATTCTCCTGCCTTACCCTCCCAAGTAGCCGGGACTACAGGCGCTTGCCACCATGCCTGGCTAATTTTTTGTATTTTTTAGTACAGACAGGGTTTCACCGCGTTAGCCAGGATGGTCTCAATCTCCTGACCTCGTGATCTGCCCACCTCAGCCTCCCAAAGTGCTGGGATTACAGGCATGAGCCACTACACCCAGCTGAAATTTAAATTTAAAATTGTGTAATTTCCTTAACATGAAATGTCCAGAATTGGCAAATCCATACAGACAGAAAATACATTAATGGTTACCAGGGACTGGGGAAAGGGAAGGGAGGCATGGAGAGCTGCCATTAGAAGAAATTTATTTTTATTCTTCCCAAATAAAAATTACGTTTTTATTTGGGAAGAAAGAATTGCAGTTTGAGGACCAGGTGGTCTTTGGTATGTCCAAAGAACAAAGAGAAAGTTTTTTTTATCAAAAGGAGAAATGTTATGTAGTGCTCTTTGAGAAAGTTCACTGAAACTAGTGAGGTTCTGGGAAGCTGGCAAGTTCTAATTGGTGGGTAGCTGTGGTGGCCAGAATTAGTCCTATGTTTGCAGCAAGTTATCTCAGCAGCTATAAATAAAATTGGCCTCAGGTTATAGCAGCCAGTTTCAGCAGCCACTCTTTAAGCAATGTTGTGCGTCCTGAGTGCCTCCCCACCAACACACACCAGCTTCTTGACTCTGTTTTAGTTGGGTGTGAGAAGAATGACTCAATTTGTATGATCAGCTTTTACTCTTCTGTTTCACTTTGCTTTGATATCTTTTTTTTCTGTCTTTCATTTTTTTCCCTCAACATTTCGTTATGAAAATTTTCAAACATGCAGCAAGGTTTAAAGAATTTTATGGTGAATGTTACTCCTGCTACCTAGATTCCACCATTAACCTTTTTCTATAGTTGCTTTATCATGTACTTATCCATTTACCTATCTCTCAATCCATCTATCAAGCCATCTTTTTTTTAGAGGGACAGAGTCTCACTGTCAACCAGGTTGGAGTGCAGTGGCATGATCTCAGCTCACTGCAACCTCTGCCTTCTGGGTTCAAGCGATTCTCATGCCTCAGCCTCCTGAGTAGCTTGAATTACAGGTATGCACCACCATGCCCTGCTAGTTTTTATATTTTTAGTAGCGACAGGGTTTCAGCATGTTGACCAAGCTGGTCTCAAACTCTGGACCTCAAGTAATCCACCTGTCTTGGCCTTCCAAAGTGTTGGAATTACAGGTGTGAGCCACAGCGCCCGGCCAAAGCCGTCTTATTTTATGTATTTTAAGCTAAATTACAGCTATTATACTTTCCCTGAAATACCAGCTTGCATATCAATTATACAGTTCAATATTTGTTTATAGTTCTTTTGAGATAAAATTACAAAGCAGAAATCTCAGTGTACGTTTGCTGAGTTTTCACAAATGCATACACTTGTGTGACTCAAACCCCTGCCAAGATATAGAACATTTATCATCGCCCCAGAAAATTCTCTCGTGTCCTTTTCCATTCATTCCCTACCCCCCATCCCCAAGAAGCGACCTCAGTTCTGATGGTTTTCTACTATAAATTAGTTTTGTCTGTTTGAGAACTTTGTGTAAAGAAAACAGTGCATAATGTACTGCTTTACGTAAGGCTTCTTTCACTCAGCATAATTGGGATTCTTTTTTATTGCTGGATAGTACTTCATTGTGTAAGTATGCCACATTTTGCTTGTCCATTTTACTGATGGGTGTCTGGTTTGTTTCTTATTTTTCGGTATTATGAATAAAGCTGTGGCAAAGAAAAGAAAGGTTTAATTTGAAGAATGAGAGTCTCCTCTAAATTACCAGGTCCAGAGAGGCGTGGGAGTGAAACAGCAGTCACATCTCCTTTACCTTCTTGGGCTAAGTAATCATATCTTGAAACTTGCTTGCTATTGCCACAAGTAGCTGTAAATTAATCTAACAACGTCACCATCTGGATACTATAACCCATACAATGTAGCCAATCACTAATCAACATTATTTTCGTAAACCAGTGAGAATTTCTGACAGACAGCTTTGTACCAGCCCACTGCCTGCCCCACTTTTTTGCCTTTAAGGATCTGCTTGAAACAAAGGCCAAAGGGAGCGCCTGCTCAGGGTTATGAAGTCTGAGTCTTCTGGGCAGGCAGCCATCCTCATTTTGGCTCAAGTAACCTTTGTAGAATTATATTTTATGCCTCAATTCCTTCCTTTAGGTCGACAGCTGCTATGAACATTCTTATACAAATCTTTTTGTAGTCATATGTTTTCATTTCTCTTGAGTAAAAATTTTTGAGTGGAATTGCTGGGTCATAAAAGGTACATGTTAATTTTATGAAACTGCAAGACTTTTCTCCCAAAATGTATCATTTTACACTCCCATCAGCAATGTGTGAGGACTCTGGTTGCTCTACATCTTTGCTGACATTATGTGTTGTTGGTCTTTTTAATTTTACACATTCTGATGGGTATATGGTGGTTTCTGCCTTGCATTTTAATTGACTATTGCATACCTTTCTTCTACACTTGATACTGAGCTCCATGAAAATCAGGACAATCACTTGTACCCCCCTCTAGTGCCTGTCACTGTTCTTTCAGTGTCGTGGTTGTGAAATCAATGTGAAATGAGGGCAATAACTTAATGTTTTGACATCTAGTTTTGGGAATTTGATGTGAAAAAAATTGAAACCTTGAAAATATATATAGATAAATTTGACCAGAAATGTTATTGAATAGTTATACTTTATTGGAATTAAGAATTATTTCTGGCCTGGCATGGTGGCTTATGCTAGTAATCCCAGCATTTTGGGAGGCCAAAGTGAGAGGATCACTTGAGCTCAGGAGGTTGAGTCCAGCCTGAGCAACATAGGGAGATCCCATCTTTACAAAAAATTTCGTACTCAGTTGGGTGTGGTGGCACAAGCCTGTAGTACCAGCGAGGCTGAGGTGGGAGGATCACTTGTGCCAGAGAAGTCAAGGCTATAGTGAGCCGTGATTGTGCTACTGCATTCCAGCCTGGGCAACAGAGCAAGACGTATCTCAAAAAATATATATATATTTCTTATACCAAGAACATATTTACACTGCCAATTTTTCCTAGGTATAAATGATGCAAAATGTGCACCTGGCTCCAGAGACAGATGAAGATGATCTTTATTCCGGCTATAATGACTACAATCCAATCTATGATGTCGAGGTAACAAAAACTAGTTGTTTTTTTACATTGGTCTTGGTTAACCAGGTGGTTTATGAAGACTGTGAATTTGAGAGTTCTACTTTATTATGCTTTAGATTAAATAAGCTGATTCAAAAACCTAGAAAAGTGCTATTACAGAAGATTCTACTGACTTCCACCAAAAATAATAATTGCAGCAGAAGGAAAGATCATGAGACAGGTTACAAAAATGAATTAAGATGAATTATATATACTTGTATTCTTCAGCACTAGCTGTCCAAATGTGTAAAAGACTTCGATCACCTGAAGGTATTTAAAATTAGGGTTTTAAAAAAAATTCTAAAGTTGAAATGTCTTGTTTTTTTTTTGTTTCTTTGTTTTTTAATTTTTGTGAGTACATAGTAGGTGCATATATTTATGGGGAATATGGGATATTTTGATACAGGCATACAGTGTGTAATAATCACATAAGGGTAAATAGGGTTTCTGTTACATCAAGCATTTATCCTTTGTGTTTCAAACAATTTGATTATATTCTTTTAGTTTTTTTTTTTATTATTATTATACTTTAAGTTCTAGGGTACATGTGCATAATGTGCAGGTTTGTTACATATGTATACTTGTGCCATGTTGGTGTGCTGCACCCATCAACTCGTCAGCACCCATCAACTCGTCATTTACATCAGGTATAAC
>NW_012101676.1:604592-607041 GCF_000951045.1 Mandrillus leucophaeus | reverse complement strand
TAAGTCTCTAAGGACTTGCTTTATGAATCTGGGTGCTCCTGTATTGGGTGCATATATATTTAGGATAGTTAGCTCTTCCTATTGAATTGATCCCTTTACCGTTATGTAATGGCCTTTTTTGTCTCTTTTGATCTTTGATGGTTTAAAGTCTTTTAGTTATTTTTAAATGTGTAATGAAATTATTGACTATAGTCTTCTCATTTTGCTATCAAATACTAGATCTTATGCATTCTTTCTTTTTTTTTTTTTTACCTATTAACCATTCCCACCCCCTCCCCTGCCACTACCCTTCACAGCCTCTGCTAATCATCCTTCTATTCTCTGTCTCCTTGAGTTCAGTTGTTTTAATTTTTAGATCCCAGAAATAAGTGAAAACGTGCGATGTTTGTCTTTCTGTGCCTGGCTTATTTCACTTAATAGAATGGCCTCCAGTTCCATCCACATTGCTGCAAATAACAGGATCTCAATTCTTTTTTATGGCTAGTTTTCCATTTGTCTTTTTTCTTTATCCATTTGTCTGTTGTACATTTTCTTTATCCATTTGTCTGTTGACAGACATGTAGGTTGCTTCCAAATCTTGGCTGTTGTGAATACTGCTGCAGCAAACATGGGAGTGCAGATATCTCTTTGATATGTTATGATGTAGTTTGTATATTTATCCCCACCCACATCTCATGTTCAATTGTAATAATACCCAGCATTGGAGGTGAGACCTGGTGGGAGGTGATAGGATCATGAGAGTGGATTTCTCATGAATGGTTTAGCATTATCTTCTTGGTGCCATGCTCACCCCATGTGACGTGACTGCTCCCATTTTACCTTCTATCATGAGTGAAAGCTTCTGGGGAGTGAGGCCTCCCCAGAAACTGAGCAGATACTGGTGTCATGTTTGTACAGCCTGCAGAACCATGAGCCAATCAAACCTTTTTTCTTTATGAATTACCCAATCTCAGGCATTCTTTGGTGCAAAAGTAACTGTAGTTTTTGCCATTTTAATTGCAAAACTACAATTACTTTTGCGCCAACCTGATAGCAATGCAAGAATGGCCTGGTACATACTGATTTCTTTTCTTTTGAGTATATTCCTAGCAGTGGGATTGTTGGATCGTGTGGTAGATCTGTTTTTAGTTTTTTGAGGAACCTCTAAATTGTTCTCCCTAGTGGTTATACTAATTTACATTCTCACTAATAGTATATGAGATTTCCCTTTTCTCCACATTCTCACCAGCATTTGTTATTACCTGTCTTTTGGATAAAAGCCATTTTAACTGGAATGAAATGACATCTCATTATAGTTTTGATTTCCATTCCTCTGATGGTCAATGATGTTGAACACTTTTTCATATACATGCTTGCCATTTGTATGTCTTCTTTTGAGAAATATCTATTCAGATCTTTTGTCCATTTTTAAATCAGATTATTTTTTTCCTAGAGTTGAGTTCCTTACATATTCTGGTTATTAATCCCTTGTCAGAGGGATAGTTTATAAATATTTTCTCCCACATGGATGGGGGCACCCACGCCAAGATGGCTGAATAGGAACAGCTCCAGCCTCCAGCTCCCAGCGTGAGCAACACAGAAGACGGGTGATTTCTGCATTTCCAACTGAGGTACCGGGTTCATCTCACTGGGGTGTGTCGGACAGTGGGTGCAGCCCAACGAGTGACAGCTGAGCCAGGGCGTGGCATCGCTGCACCTGGGAAACACAAGGGGGAAGGGAATTCCCTTTCCTAGCCAAGGGGAACCGTGACACACAACACCTGAAAACTCAGGTCACTCCCACCCTAATACTGCGCTTTACCAAGGGTCTTAGCAAATGGCGCACTAGGAGATTATATCCCACGCCTGGCTCAGGGGGACCCACGCCCACGTGGCCTCCCTCATTGCTAGCACAGCAGTCTGAGATCTAACTGCAAGATGGCAGCGAGGCTGGGGGAGGGGCGTCCGCCATTGCTGAGGCTTAAGTAGGTAAACAAGCCGGACAGGAAGCTCGAACTGGGTGGAGCCCACCGCAGCTCAAGGCGGCTGGCCTGCCTCTGTAAACTCCACCTCTGGGGACAGGGCATAGCCAAACAAAAGGCAGCAGAAACCTCTGCAGATGTAAATGTCCCTGTCTGACAGCTTTGAAGAGAGTAGTGGTTTTCCCAGCACGAAGTTTGAGATCTGAGAACAGACAGACTATCTGCTCAAGTGAGTCCCTGACCCCTGAGTAGCCTAACTGGGAGACATTCCACACTAGGGGCAGACTGACACTTCACACCTCACACGGCCAGGTGTACCTCTGAGATGAAGCTTCCAGAGGAATGATCAGACAGCAATATTTGCTGTTCAGCAATATTCACTCTTCTGCAGCCTCTGCTGCTGATACCCAGGCAAACAGGGTCTGGAGTGGACCTCGAGCAAACTCCAACAGACCTGCAGCTGAGGGTCCTGACTGTTAGAAGGAAAA
>NW_012101676.1:590273-603137 GCF_000951045.1 Mandrillus leucophaeus | reverse complement strand
TCCTGCCTCAGCCTCCTGAGTAGCTGTGACTACAGGCACCCGCCAACATGCCCAGCTAGTTTTTTGTATTTTTAGTAGAGACGGGGTTTCACTGTGTTAGTCAGGATGGTTTCGATGTCCAGACCTTGTGATCCACCCACCTCAGCCTCCCAAAGTGCTGGGATTACAGGCGTGAGCCACTGCCCCGGCCCGAAGATTATCATTTTTAAAGCATCAGGGACGCTTCCTACCTCCTCAGGTTGTTGCACTGTGGCTGTATAATTTAATGTAAAGTGAATACTCAGAATATCAGACCCAAAAATAAAGACAGTGAAGTAAAAATAATTTTTGACTTTTACTTGGTTTTCTTTGATCTTAATTATAATAATAACAGGTTCAATAAATAAATGAATTACTTGAAGCAGTGGCTTAAGATACTCATAGAAGATGCCATTTGTTAACAAAGTGACAAAAAGTTCCAAATGTTGTTTAAGTTTGGTGTTTGTAATTGGAGAATTTGTTGACTGTCCTTTTTAGTTTGTCATTTAGTTAGGATTTACTGAGCTGATTAACCAAATTTTACTAATAATTTAGGAATCTTAAGGGAAATTTTTTTACTCAAAGATCTGCTAAAGTAGAAGTATAATAAATTATGTTGAAGGTTACCTTTGGATTTATACTTCATTCAAAAGTTTTTAGTTTCTATGGGTAAGTGAGAATCATGTAATTTTGTGTAGTTGATATGGAAGGTTACAAAGGTAATTTAGGCTGGGCACAGTGGCTTATGCCTGTAATCCCTTTAGGAGGCAGGGGTGGATCACTTGAGCTCAGTTTGAGAGCAGCCTGGGTAACATGGCAAAATCCTGTCTCTTAAAAAATACAAAAATTAGCAGGTTGTGGTAGTGTGTGCCCGTGGTCCCAGCTCCTAGGGAGACGGAGGTGGGACAATTACCTGAGCCTGGGAAGTTGAGGCTGCAGTGAGCTGTGATTGCACTACTGTACTCCAGCCTGGCGGTTGAAGTGAGACCCTGTCTCAAAAAAAAAAAAAAAAAAAAAGATAATTTAAAGTAAAAATTAAAGAAGAAGGCTTGTAGCATCCTGGTAATATAAACATTTTATTTTGATTATTTTCAAATTTTTAAAAAAGTTAATTGATAGTGACTTTTTTTTATGAATTGTTTATTTTTAAAATACTGGACAAGTATATTTTTATGGGAAGTAGATTGAAGTAAATCAGAGGCAAGGATGAGAGGATGAGAACTGCATTTAATGTGTCTGAAGGGTTAAAGTCAGAGTATGTGTTAAAGAAGAGGAAGTAGGAAATAAAGGATGGTTGGAAGACTGGCTGTTGGTGAGACTGGGTGCTTTTGAGAGACTATGAAAATGGTATTTTCTTCAGGAAACACAGGAACCCTTATATCCTGCCCTTGATTAATTTTCTTTTCCTTAAATTTCCTGAAGGGGAATGTAAGTACAGTTCAGGAATCAGCAAAGCCAAATAACATTTTATTTCTACCGAGATGTTGATTCCAAATGGTAGTGCAAGTTGGACTTGTTGAGCACCCCCATTTGCTTAGATTAGCTCCAGTCTGCGTCTCAGACTTGACGTCAGCTCTCCAGTGAGATGAAAAATCCTTTTCATTTGGGCAGATGGAAATGGCACCAAAGAGAGTGCCCCCTGCTTGTAGAAAATATGGCCTTTTTTATCCTGAGGCTTTATTAGGTAGGGTGGGAGGAAAGGAGAAACACAGGGGGGTAGGGGGAGAAAGAGAGATGTAAATCTCAATTCTAAGCTACCAGGAAAAAAGAAACAGAAGAAAGGCCCCATGCTTGTATACTTGATCTTTCAACTCGGCATTGTGATACCACTCATAAAAACTGTAGCCAATAAGATGTCCATAAAATTGACTAACATGACCAGTACTCCTCATTCTAGGAGAGGAAGGAGATTTGCTATTCTGGGTAGTGTGAAGTGGGGAGATTTGAGGTAAGAGTCCTTTCATCCCTACCTAGATGTCAACAGTTGGGATAAAATGAATTATAGAGGCGCTTGAGTACCAAACAGGAATTTAAACTTATTTTTTCCCCCAATTCTTACTCTGTGTTGAATGTGAAATTTGAACTCATTTTAGGAATTGGAGAATGATGCAGCTTTTCAGCAAGCTGTGAGGACTAGTCATGGCAGAAGACCTCCAGTAAGTGAAAAAACATTTTTTTTTTATTGTGGTAAAAAACACATAACATGAAATTTACCAAAGTAACCATTTTTACCTGTATATTCCTGTAGTGTTAAAGATTATAACCATCATTAGCTTTAGATGGTAGTGAAAGAGATCTTCAGAAGTTTTTCATCTTGTATATCTGAAACTCTGTATCTATTAAACAAAAACTTCCCATTTTCTCCTACTTCCAAAGCCCCTGTAACTACCATTCTACTTTCTATTTCTATGAATTTGACTAATTTAGATACCTTACATAAATGGAGTCTCAGAGTATTTGTCTTTTTGTGACTGGCTTATTCACTTAGTATAATGTTCTCAAGGTTCATCCATGTTGTAGCATGTGACAGAAACTCCTTCCTTTTTAAGTCTGAATAGTATTCCATTGTATGTTTATACCACATTTTGTTTATCCATTCATCTGTCAATGAACACTTGTCCATTTTTGTTATTCAGTTGTAGGAGTTCTCTATATATTCTGGATATTAATGTCTTATCAGATGTACGATTTGCAAATATTTTCTTTCATTTTGTAGATTGCTTTTAACACTGATGTGTCCTTTGATACACCAAAGTTTTTTAGTTTGATATAGTGCCAGTTGTCCATCTTTACTTTTGTTGCTTGTGCTTTTGGTGTCATATTCAAGAGATCATTGCCAAGAATAATGTCATGAGGCTTTTCCCCTATGTTTTCTTCTAGCATTTTTGTAGTTTTAGGTCTTACATTTAGATCTTTAACCCATTTTTTGTTAATTTTTATATATGGTATAAGATAAAGATCCAACTTCATTCTTTTGCATATGGATATTTAGTTCTCCCAACACTATTTGCTGTGCAGACTGTCCCTTCCCTATTGAATGGTCGTGGCACCATCGTTGAAGATCATTTGACCATATATGTAAGGGTTTGTTTCCGGGCTTTCTATGCTGCTCTATTGGTCTGTTTATCTGTCTTTATGGCAGTAACCACACTGTTTTGATTACTGTAGCTTTGTAATATGTTTTAAAATCAGGAAATGTAAACCTTCAAACTTTGTTCTTTTTTTTCACAACTGTTTTAGCTACTTGGGGTCCCTTGGTATTCCATATTAATTTTAGGATGAATCTCTATTTCTGTAAAAAAAAGTCATTGGGATGATAAGGATTTGATAAGATATTGAATTAACTGGGTTGTATGGACATCTTAACAATATTAAGTCTTTCAGTCTATGAACCCATGAACACAGGATGCCTTTCCATTTGTTTATATGTTCTTTAATTCATCAATGTTTTGTAGTTTTCAGTGTATCTAGTAAGTGAATTTTAAAGTATTTGAGATCAAAGGATTTCTTATGTTATTGAAAATGTAAACATTATTTTTATTAGGCATCAGAATATTGTTTACCTAAAACATTCATTGTTTTAAAAATATTTGCTTTTCTAATTTTTAAAGTAGCATAAATATTGATCCTTCAAAACATTGGGGCTTAATTTACAGATTACCCTTCCTTGTATTAATATTAATTCTCTATGAATTGATTTTCTACCAGTACATGAATTGCTGGAGTAGTTTTTTTCAGTATTAGTATTAAGGTTTTTGTATATGTCGTACAAAGCATAGACATCTGCCTTTCACAGTGCATGAAATCTGCCAAGCTTTGTTTGTAGTTGAAAATAAACAAGGTTGACACTAAGTAGTGAAGCAGAAAAAGTTATATCCCTGATGTTCTATGTCTAATATTCCTTTTTTGAATGCTGCTCCTCCCTATCCATCTAATACTATATAGCAGTGGCTTTCAGCTGGGGGCACTTGTGCCCCCCCACCAGGGACATTTGGCAATGCTTAGAGAGATATTTTAGGTTGTCACAACTTGAGTGGGTGCTACTGGCACCTAGTGGGTAGCAGCCAGAGATGCTGCTAACCATTCTACAATGCATAGGCCAGCCCCTGGTAATAAAGAGATATCCAGCCCAAACTCCTCTGCTTTAGATGAAGTGTCCTTCTGCTATTATCTTCCCTCACTTTGTCACGTTCTCCCTTCCTCCCTGTCCTACGTACTTATTTAGCAAAAATAAATCATTGTGAATACCTCGCCCATCTCATATAGGGTAAATGCATTTAGTGTGGTTCCTTGCAATGACTTTGGCTAAACCACTGCACAGGTAGAGGACACAGTCAGTCCTCCATAAGACTGCTCCCACTTCTGACACCAACTGCAAGTTCATGGTTCCCAGAACCATCCTCAGGCTTGATAATTCCCTGGAAAGACTCAACGAACTCACTGAAATCTCCTATACTTACAGTTTAATCATGGGAAGGATACAAATTAAAATCCACCAAGGGAAGAGATGCATAGAGCAGGGCCTAGGAGTGGTCCAAACAGAGAGCTTCCGATTATCCTCTCCCTGTGGAGCAAGACATGGCAGTGCCTTTTCCTAACCACAGTGTGACAGTAATTGAAGAGTATTGCCAACCGGGGAATCCTACCCTGGACTTTGGCATTCAGATTTTTTACTAAGGCTTGATCACATACCGCCCACCAGGCCAACCTTTAGTCTCTAGCCCCAGAGGTTCGGGCTAATAACTCCAGAAGCTGATGTGTCCCAAAGCTCCCATTGTGAATCACATTGATAGACTGACCAGTGGCCAAAACCAGGGCAAACAAAGACACTCCTGTCAGGCAGAGCATTTCAGGGGTGTAGAAATCATCTCTTAGGAGCCAACAACAAAGGCCACACCTCTCTTTGAGTAAAGTTAATTCACTACACATTCTAAAACCCATATTTTATTTATTTATTTAATTTTTTTACAACTCATATTTTAATTTTGAAGTTACCTTCATTATGGGAAGAAAAACCATAGGCTCTGGGTCTTTCCACTAGGCTAGTGATTAGACTGTAAGCTTTTCAAAGAGGCAGATTATTTTATTCATCATTCTTTTCCTTGTCTACTTAAGTGTTCCATACATCTTTATTGACTAACTTAGTAAATCAGTGAACTTTGTCTTCAATTAAGTGATTTCAGGGATCACATAGCAGATGAAAATTTTGCCAGGTGGCCCTTCCAAAGATCTTTAGAAATTACTTTGGAGATACTTATTTTATAGATGAGGAAACTGAAGCCTAGAAAAGCCAAGGCCTCACAGCTGTCTGTAACTGGGATAGAGTGTGGGTCATTTAATCTTCTGTTGAGTGATATTTTCATCACATCCTACTTACTATATTAAATGGGAAAAAGTTTTACGCTTTTCATATGAAAAATCTTACAGGTTCACTAAAGAGGACAAAATTCTAGATTGCTCCTAAGGAGCTTACAATCTTCAGAAGGAAAATTAAATGGACACACTTAGATATTACAAGGCATGAAGTAATAAATTATAATAAAAGAGTAAAAATTGCTATGAAATTTCAAAGAGAGGTCATTTGCCACTAGTTGGGAAAATCAGAAGAGGTTGCTTAGAAGATAAATTAAGAGTTGATTATTACGGGATATGTAGAACTGAGATTGACCTTGAGATACAGGAGAAAAGGGCATTGCAGGTAAGAGTACAAGGTGAATGAGGGAAGCGAGTGTAGGAGCTGCCCAATGCTGACAACAAAACTCAAAAACGAGATTTAGTCGTTAGGTAGTAGTTAAAAAAATAATGGTCTTCCCCTCAGTTTGTTCTCATGGAAGAAGTTGCGGAGACCCATATGCTTCCTTTTCAGTTTTTTCTAAGACCTGGAGCCAACCTTATCAAGCATGAGTTTAAGCCCTGAAACATGTATACAATTAAAATACCTTTCGATGTCTAAAGTTCACCTAACAACTTTATATCTTATCACCTGTAATTCAGGCATTTGTTTTCCTACAGAATTAACATATATGTATGTTTTTTACCATATTTTGCCTCTAATTACATTATCATATGATTCAGTTCAAAATATTTTCTAATTTCCATGGGTATTTCTTCTTTGACCTGTAGGTTTTTTAGAAGTATATTTCTTAATTTCCGAACATATTAAATTTTTCTAGTTATCTCTGTGTTACTGATTTCTAGTTTTATTTTTAGATAGGGAATATAATCTGTATGCTTTCAATGTTTTGAAATTTGTTAATGTCCCAAATGCATTCTTAAAGAATATATGTTCCACGATGGGTACAGTGTAATATGTCAATTGGGTAAAGTGTGTTAATGGTTTTGTTCAGATGTTCAATATTTTTACTGTTTTTTGTTTGCCTACTGTAGTTGTTGTCTTTGTTTTCTTTTCTTTTTTCTTTTTCCTTTCCTTCTTTTCTTTTCTTTTTTCTTTTCGTTTCGTTTCTTTTCTTTCACCAAGTCTCACTCTCTTTCCCAGGCTGGAGTGCAGCGGTGTGATCTTGGCTCACTGCAACCTCCACTTCCTGGGTTCAAGCAATTCTCGTGCCTCAGCCTCCTGAGTAGCTGAGACTACAGGCTTGAGCCACCTCACCTGGCTCATTTTTATATTTTTAGTAAAGACAGGGTTTCACCATGTTAGTCAGGTTGGTCTCGAATTCCTGACCTCAGGTGATCCACCCACCTCAGTCTCCCAAAGTGCTGGGATTACAGGAGCGAGCCACTGCGCCTGGCCTACTGATTCTATTTTTAATGAGAAAGTGTGATCAATTCTTGCACTGTGGTTGTGGGTTTGTATTTTTTTAGGTTTTTGCTTTATATATGTGGAGCAAAGATATTTAGATTGCTATATTTTCATAGTAACTGAGCCTTTTATTGTTATGAAGTATGCTTCTATCTCTAGTAATGCCTTTTGTCTGTTTGTAAGATATTAATATGTTGTTATAGCTATACAAGCTCTTTGTCTAGCATTTTTATTGTATATCTTTCCTGTCTTTTTACTTCCAACTTTTCCATATCAATTTATTTAAAATGTAATTCTTATTAGCAGCATGTGATTGGTTTTTGTTTTTTTAATAGTCTGACAATCTTATTTTAGTTAAGTATTTATTCCACTTACATTTAATGAAGTTACTGATTTACTTTAACATTTACTATGTCACTGTTTGCTTTTGTTTTTTCCTGGCTCTTGTATATTTCATTTTCTCTCCTTACTTGCTTTCTTTTTTGCTTGTTTTTTATTATGCCATTTCCTTTTTCTGTTATCTTAGTAGTTTACATTCTCTGACTATTCTTTTAGTGCTTCCCTAAATATTATGATACTCATCTTTAACTTTTTAAAGTCTAGTATAAATTAATAGTTTCACTACTGCCTGGACAGTGCCAGGATTTTACATTATTTTTATTTTTTCAGTTCTAGAATTTCTATGTACTCCTTTTTTATAGTTTTTAGTTCATTTTCAGTTGCTGATATTACTAATCTTTTAATTCATTGATCATGTTAAGCATAGTTATGTTAAAGTCTATGTCTGATATGTCCATTATATGTATCCACTTCTGAGTTTCTTTCTATTCTTTTGTTTATCTTGGCTTTTGGTTAGGTAGTCTTGCCTCTTATATGTCTAGTTGGTTTTAATTGTGAGACATTATAAATGAAAAATTTTAGAGATACTTCATGGCTCTGTGTCTGCACTACTCAGTATGAGAGGCAATAGCCACATGAAACTATTTACATTTAAATTATTTAAAACTAAAATAAATTCTCATTGTACTGCTTACATTTCATATGTTCATCAGCCTTGTGTGGCCACTGGGTGTCTTATCAGCAAGGGCAGCTATAGAACTTTTCCATCACTACAGAAAGTTTATTGGATAGAACAGTGCTAGAGGATCTTTCACTGGAGAGAATTTACTTTTACTTAGTACTAGCAGCAGTAGAAATCCGTGATCACCTTAATCCAGTCGGGTTTGAGATGATTGTGAATTGGATGTCAACCCTTATGAGGGCTAGTATACTATTATTTACCTTTTAGTCTTAGGGTGTAGCCTTTTGAGATCACAGTCTAAAGTCCAGAGGATTACCAGGTCTGTGTTATTGGCAGGCCCTCATCTCTAGTATTTATCCCCTCAGGCTGTGAGTCTCAAAAGCTTTGCCCAGTGTCTCAGATTTGCCATTGGAATTAACAGATGCCTCTAGAAGGAAAGCAGGCCTAAATGCAGGCTCACCTCTCTAGCCTTCCCGTCTCTTCTTTATTTTCAGACCTTGTAATTCTTCACTGTCTTGATGGTTCTCTAATATATTCACACATTAAAAAAAAAATATTTTGACCCCATGTATATTTTTTAATAGTTCTTAGTGAGAAGGTTTTAAAAAACAGTCCATCATAGCCAAAAGTAGAATTCCTCCGTGAGTGATATTTAATAAATATTTCTAACAATTCTGCTTAACAACTAACATTTTTAGTATACTTTCACTGATGTGCTCCTATTTGATTCTGACTACAATTTTGTGATCCGTATACTTTGTATTCTTATTTAAAAGATGAGAAAACTGTAGGTTCAAAGAGATTAAATAAAGGTAGTTGTTATAGAGATAGCTGAGATTCAAACTCAAGTTCTCAGACCCCAGATCTTGTGTCTACTGTTTGGCCTAGTGGCTAGCAGTAGTAATTATGCAGTAAAGTGTTTAATTCGTGATGGTTGCAAGCATGAAAACAAATCTTTCTTACTGGCACCTCAGATCATTCAAAAGTCCACTTTCTCTTTTAAAATGAATTCCAGAATGAGTCTCCTTCCCATATACTTAAAATACCTGAGCTCCCTAATATTTAAGATAATTTAAAATAAATCATTCTAAGTATTATAGAAATATTTCTTTATTGTTGAGTCTATATTTTCTATTTCTTTTCCAGTTTTCTATTATATAGCTCAGTCTGAATCCTGTTAACTATGTTCTTTTTCCTCCCCAAGATAACTGCTAAAATATCAAGCACGGCAGTTACTAGACCTATAGCTACTGGATATGGGGTAGGTTTTTGTAAGCTGAAAATATTAAGATGCTTTTTCTCATACGATAGTTCACTTTAGGCAGTTCTGAATAATTTTATTATATTTTAGGTCATAACCCAGATATATTTTCCATTTTGGATACTTACGAACATTATCCAAGTCTAGTTTGATTAATAAATTTGAATATTCTAGTCATTTTGATTTGTAAGTATTGGAAAATATTTTATTACCTTTTTCCATTTGTAAACCCTGTGTTCGTTGACTTCCTTTCATTTTCCACATGATACAACCAAGTCTCGTGTATTCCATTCATGTATTTTATGTGAAGTTAAATTTTATATAAATGTAATAGTGTGTATAATTGGGAAACATTTACTAATCAACAAATATAAAATTTAAGAAAAGTGTTTCAGAAGTGTATATTTGGGTCTTATATTAGAAGCCTTTGGAGGAAAGATATATCAAACTCTATAAAAGTAATAAACTTTTTAATGTTGCCCAAATTACCTGTAACTTGGATGTTTTAGCTTATATGAAATAACAGAGGAATGAGAAAAATGGAAAAATTAGGTGGAATAGCTTTTCTTAGTCAAAAAAATGTCTTCAGAACCTAGAGGTCCAGGGCACTTACTTTCATAATGTTCCTTTATATGAGTGAAGAAAGTAGCCTTCTACGTAATATAACTGTGTGTCATATGAAACGTGCTTTTATTAGTTAGCCTGAGTGTATATTACTCATAAATTTGATTTTTGGGGGTGTTTCAGAATAAGAGCAAACTTTCTCCATGAAGGGCTAGATATTTTAGGCTTTGCAGATCATATGGTCTCTGTTGTTGCTATCCAACTCTGCATTTGTATAGCAAAAGCAGCCATGGGCAGTGTGCAAAGGAATGGGGCATTGCTATGTTCCAGTAAAACTTTATTTACAAAGGCTATGTGTTGTAGTTTGCTGCTCCCTGTTTTATAGTTTTACCCTATACCCTCAGGAGGTAAAAGTAATAAATTACATTTGTTTATTTGCCGATAGAATGAAGAAAACTTCTATAACTTGGTTTAAAAATTTAAGGTAGATATTTTTAGGAATCTTTTTAACTTAACTTTTCTGTTTACTAGTCCAAGACATCTCTGGCATCATCAATAGGAAGACCAATGACAGGGGCTATTCAGGTATCTCTATTTGCATGCTTGTTCATTTTGTGCCTTTTTTGTGACTTGAAATTTACTACCAAAGTTTTTTTACTTTATTATGTTATTTTAAAATGTTAAGATATTACTTACATAGTGACCCAGATTCTTTAAATTGTGGGCTAAAGTCTAGACTGTTGTAAATCTTGGAAGGTAAGGTCTCTTTAGATTTATTTACTCAGGTATCAAATGAATCCCCATTGGTGAGTGGGCATAGAACTGATCATTGCTTATATGGTGTATTCTGGGGCCCGTTTTTCCTGTGCTACCATTTACAACAATTTCTGTGGTTTCTCTCATAGGCATGTAAGAAACCAACCAAAAGTAAGAGAGTAGCTGGCTAACAAGCTGATTAATTTTTTTTTAGAACTATAGGCCAGTTAGATCCAAGAATTAAAATTCTAAAGGGGAGAGAGGACAGGATTGATACATGAGGAGGTAGAAGTAAGGAGTAAATGTATAGTGATTAAAAGTTAGCATTTTAAAAATGGGTCTATATTAAGCTGTGTGTAATGTGCAGAACTGTACATAGGAGATCTTATTTAAGAATGAATGATTCCCATTCTCTTTAAAGGATGGAGTTACTAGACCCATGACAGCAGTGAGAGCAGCTGGTTTTACCAAAGCAGCTTTGAGAGGTTTGTTACACTATCTCTACTAATAATCTTTTTTGGATCTTTTACTCTTTTGTCATTTTGTGATATAAATATTAATGCCATTTTAAATAAAATCTAATGATGCCATTGATTATAAGATGCACCGATATTTTAGGTACCATTAAGAAAGGAAAGGGATAATGAAAACCTTCTACATATCTGTTGGGGTGGTAATTAAACCATGGTGTAATTTGTCAAAATGTATTGAAATAATATGTAGAAAGTTAAATGATAATTTAAAAATAAAATTATAACAAAAATTAATGTTTAGTATGCCAATAAGGAAAATTAAAAAGCCAATACCAGGTTATAAGACATGTGACTGATAATTTAGAGTTGATAATAGGGATAGATCACTGTGGAAGAGAAAGTTAATGCTGAGAATATCTTATTTTTGTTTTTAAGTTTAATACATGTGTTATTTACATAGCTTTATGTATGTTAAAAATCTTACCAATTTCCCAGTATGTTTATATAGATACAATGTTATGTCCATTTAATAAATAGGTAATTGAAACCATTTAATAAAGAGGTAAATGAAATATCTTATGCAGAGTTTTATATTTTCATATTTTTTTCAATTTTACTGGGTTACAAATAGAATATTAACTTTTGAATTGTGTCTCAGGCTCTGCATTTGACCCTCTTGGTCAGTCAAGGGGCCCTGCTCCCCCTTTGGAAGCCAAGAAAAAAGATAGGTATGCAAGTCCTTATGTTGTTGTTTGTTGTGGTTGCTGCATATTTTTAATTTTTATTTTCCAAATACATAATTTTTTTTTTTTTTTTTTTTTTTTTTTTAAGATAATTTCTCACTCTGTTGGCCCAGGCTGGAGTTGCAGTGATGCGATCTTGGCTCACTGCAAACTTCACCTCCCAGGTTCAAGTGATTCTCCTGCCTCAGCCTCCTGAGTAGCTGGGATTACAGGTGCCCACGACTATGTCCAGATAATTTTTGTATTTTTGGTAGAGATGAGGTTTTGCCATGTTGACCAGGCTGGTCTCAAACTCCCAATCTCAAATGATCTGCCGACCTCAGCCTCCCAAAGTGTTGGCCTTACAAGCGTGAACCACCGCACCAGCCCAAATACGTAATTCTTAGAAAGTTTGTGTCAGCAGAGTAGTAAACAAAAAACCATCCCTAGTTGCCAGAACTAACAAAATTAAGAATAGCCATATGTATTCTGTGCAGTTTTATTGTGATGTTATTTGACTTGAAGATATGGTCTGATTTTTTTATCCGGGCCAGTATTGAGTCTCTTGACAGCCAAATGGGGTTGTAAATGTTATAAAATAGGATTATTTTGAGAGGACATTTCAAGGGAAAAAATTAAGAGAACACATGAAATTAATTTGTCATATTATTGGAAAATTTAATTTTTTATAGAACAAACTTAATTTTGTGCTAGCAGCTAGACAGTAGCCAAAAAGGTATGATATACATTTAATTATGTACATCTGGTATCTAAGAACCTTAATGTATACATTTTACAAATAGTAATAAAAGCTAACATTAACTGAGTCCTTGCTGTGTGCCAGGCACCTTTCCAAGTACCTTCCCTATGAAAACAGAGCTATTACTCTCACTAGTTCATAAAGAGGGGAACTGAAGCCCAACTGTCTTAACTTTCTAAGGCTAATAAGTGACAAGGCTGAGATTCAAACCCAGTTTTTCTAGTTCCAGAGCACAAGCTGGAACTAGAAATTAATCACTATACTGTTTTGCTTCTATAGAATATATCTTTTTAAATTGTAATTCTTTTTTTTTTGTTTCTTTTTTTTAAATTTAAATTGTAATTCTTAAACCCAATATTTAGGCTTTTGTGTAAATTACATAATTTCCATTTTTGACTAACAAGGAACCTCTATAGAAAATCACTTTATCTTCATTAATGACAGCATATTTGCTAATAAAAGCATTTTTTATTTAAATATTTTGTCATTTATGGTCCTTTCAGCTGCTAATAACAGAAAACATGGTTTT
>NW_012101676.1:575760-590015 GCF_000951045.1 Mandrillus leucophaeus | reverse complement strand
AAAAAAAAAAGGGGGGGCATGGTGGCTCATGCCTATAATCTCAGTCTTTTGGGAGGCCAAGGTGAGAGGATCACTTGAGCCCAGGAGTTCAAGACTAGCCTGGGCAACATAGCGAGACCCCGTCTGTACAAAAAATTAAAAAATTAGCTGGGTATGGTGGCATACACCTGTAGTTCCAGCTGCTCAGAAGGCTGAGGTGGAAGGATGGCTTGAACCCAGGAGGTGGTAACTGCGGTGAGCTGTGATCATACCACTGCAGCCCAGCCTGGGCAACAGAGCAAGACCCTGTCTCAAAGAAAGAGTAAAAAAAAAGTCGTATACATAATTAACAAGAAAATTTATGATCTCACATAGTAGGGAGTTCTGGGGTGGTTAATTTAACTGCTCAGTAACATCACCCCTGGCCCAGCTTCTCGTTGTTCCCTTAGCTTTCCCCAAGCGCCTGCTGATCATTGTGCTGCCAGGAGAGTGTTGAGAGTTCGAAATCTCCGTGTAACTGATGGAGTCTAGAGGCAGAACGTTCCTAGTCTTAGGTCTCTTAAAAAGCCAAGAAGGTCTTTCCAGCAGCCCTCTACCTGAAGCAGATATGCCTTCATTTCTCAGTGTGGAATGCATCACATGCTCACGGCTGAACCAAACACTTGACAGAGAGAATGCGATTCTCTTGACTTGCTCAGATTCTGCATGCAAAGAAGAGGGGGGGCTGGTAGGCTCTGTGTGGGTAGGTAGCCAACAGTGCCTGAATATAGATTGCATGTTTTTTGCATTTGATAGGGACCGGGTAAGCTACTTTCAGTGTCTTCATAAAGTTCTCTTACAGATTTTTAGCTTTCAAATTTTATGTTGATATTTTGAATTTAATAGTAAAATCTGTCAGCAACATTTAAGACATACATTAAAGTGTTTCAGACAACTAGAAAATAGAATTCTATACTTCCTGTAACCTTCATAAGACTACCATCTATTATGCATATTGCTCAGTTAGAACAGATCTTTCTAAACTAATAAACTTGGTAGTCTTAGTCCCAGGTTTACCCAAAGAATATAATTTTATAGAGAAAGTTATGCTGTTGAGTTTATTCCTGTATACGTTTATAAAGTCCGTTTGTAGAGAATTAAGAGAACTACTGTCTCTTCTGATATAGCCGTAGTAAAATTTTACTTAGGCGTTGATGTGTATTCAGAGTATTGTCGTATTTTGCCAAAAGAAAGTGGTAGCAAAACAACATTAATGTTATTTTGAAAGGTAACCGATTTGGAAATACTTGATTTGCTATTAATAGAGCCAGGATTTTTACGCTTCTTTACCTCATTAGAAACTTTCTCTATTGGTGTTGCACGCCTATAGTGTCAACTACTCAGGAGGCTGAGGCAGAAAGATCGCTTAAGCCCAAGAGTTCAAGCCGTAGCGCATTATGATTGTGCCTGTAAATAGCCACTGCATTCCAGCCTGGGCAACATAGCAAGAGCCTGTCTTTTTATTTTTATTTATTTATTTTTTTTGAGACAGATTCTTGCTGTGTCACCCTGGCTGGAGTATGGAGTGCCGTGGTGCAATATCACTCACTGCAACCTCTGCCTCCCAGGTTCAAGCGATATTCTCCTGCCTCAGCCTCCCAAGTAGCTGGGATTATAGGTGCCTGCCACAACACCCGGCTAATTTTTGTATTTTTTAGTAGAGACAGGGTTTCACCATGTTGGCTAGGCTGGTCTCAAACTCCTGACCTCAAGTGATCCACCCGCCTCAGCCTCCCAAAGTGCTGGGATTACAGGCAGGAGCCACCATGCCTGGCCATGTTACCTATCTTGACTGTTGTTATTATTTTACTGTTATGAATAATTACATGGTGTAGTTGTTAAAAACAGTGCAACATTTGCCTTTAATACCATGTATACATTTGTCTTATGTATAACCTATTCCTGAAGTTTAAATGCACATCATTCAATGTTGAAAGTAAATGAGGCTGGGTGTCGTGGCTCAAACCTGTAATCCCAGCACTTTGGGAGGCTGAGGAGGGAGGATTGCTTAAGGCCTGGAGTTTAAGACCAGCCTCCCTGGACAAGATGAGACTCTGTCTCTACAAAAAACAAAAACAAAATTATTCATGTATGGTGGCATGCGCCTGTAGTCCTAGCTACTTGAGAGGCTGAGGTGGGAGGAGATCACCTGAGCCCAGGAGTCAAGACTGCAGGCTGCAGTGAGCTATGATTGTGCCACTGCACTCCAGCCTGGGCAACCAAGTGAGACCTTGTCTGTAAAATAAAATAAAATAAATTTTAGTATAGATTGTTAGAGGTTGAATGATTTAAATTGTACCTGCTTTTGTCTTTAATAGCCCAGAAGAAAAAATAAAGCAATTAGAGAAGGAAGTGAATGAGTTGGTAGAAGAAAGCTGTATTGCCAGTAGTTGTGGAGACTTAAAATTGGTAAGTTCATAAACAAGATTCAAGATAATGAAGCATTTATAGATGTATGTCTGCTTTTATATATACACCATATGTACAGACATATATTTTTGTTTGCCATTGACTGGTCTTAGGATAAGAAGCAATTATTTTGAGAACCAGGAATTGTAATTCGGTTTCATAAATTTGAACGTCAAAATAATTGGCTGATTTTGTAATTTTTGACATTGATCTTTTCAGTAGGGAAAAAAATTCTAATGTGTTGGTACGCTTAACTTGGCAGCCAGGTGGACTATTGGATTGGACGGCGATACGCTGCTGAAAGGTGCAGCTACTGGAAGCCACACACAGTGCCAAGGGCTGTTTTCTTCTTGAAGCCTCACTACTATCGAATATTTTTTCCTAAGTAAACTAAAAAATTATAGTTTGCTTTTTGGGAATCCAACTTTGCTTTTTAAATATCAATCTTTTCTTTTAATTTGCTTTGTTCATATTACTTTGTCATATCATATAATTTCCATGAGTTATTGGATTAATGAATACCATTAGAAAGAAATGTTCACTTTAAAAAGCTACTTTTATTACTCATAGAACTGGTGCTTTTTTTTTTTTGTCATTCTAAAAAAAAAAAAAAAAGTCCCTTTCCAAGGGAAGTTTCTGGTAAGAGCACAGAGGGGTGTCCTGAGGAATCTGAGGATAGAAAATGAATTCATCCAACCTTCATGTAGATATTTCTCAAATGCATAAAAGTTGATGAACACTAAAAGGAAGTTACAAGGTGTAAATCTGATTTCAGGCCTTAGAAAAGGCAAAAGATGCGGGAAGAAAAGAGAGAGTCCTGGTGAGACAGCGAGAACAAGTTACAACTCCAGAAAATATCAATTTGGATTTAACTTACTCAGTAAGTATTGAAATATAGCACAATTTTTAAATAAAATTTTGACTACGGTTAATGGGTTCCAGAGTCTTTTTTCTTTTATTTTTAAAATCTTACTGGTCTTCAGGTGCTCAGAATTAGATTAATAATAATCTTTACTTCATGAAACACTCTTTGTTGTGTGCAAAGAGCTCTTTTATTTATTTAACTAGTTATTTTGGGCTGGGTGCAGTGGCTCATGCCTGTAATCCTAACACTTTGAGAGGTGAAGGTGGGAGAATTACTTGAGCTTAGAAGTTTGCGACCAGCTTGGGCAACAGAGTGAGACCTTGTCTCTGCTTATTAAAAAATATGTATATATTTTGATAACTTAGTAAGTACCTGTAAACCTACCATCCAGTGGCTCTGTTTGAAGAGCACTAATTTTTATGCTCTATCAAGGTGATTATTTTGATGAGATTGTAATGTAGACTTTTTGGTCAGTGATTTTCAAGAACTTCAAACTAGGCATATAAGATAATGTTCTGTGAGGGTAGTGGGGAAAAAAAAATCTAATGCCTCTAATTTCTATCAACATTTATTTAATTCTGAAAAGACACCTCCTTAAATGTTTGCACTTCTGTTTGAAAGGGCGTATTTTCAGTGGGTAAAGTTTTCATATACTAAACACATAGAAAAAAAGGGCATTTGAAATTTTGAAATGTTAGATGCTTATTGTTTATAGCTAATACTCTAAGATTCCAGGAAATCTTTCAGAGATAATTGATGATGATCATTTTTTACCTTTAGGAACATAATTTACTGTAAGTTAATTACTTAAATTGTAACTTAGTATATAGAGCTTACTATACAAATTCTTCTGATAGACTTTAAAGTTTAAGATATTTCCACATGTTTAATTTATATTTACAAAGAGAATTTAATTTAGTTCACGATCTTGCTTATTTCTTTGATCACCAGCAGCATTAATGATACATATTTATTTTTTATAGGTCTTCCAGAGATTAATAGATGGCAGATACTACTAAATTAAATAGAATACATAGAAAATTAAGGTGAAATTTAGAGGACAGCTCTTCCTTTCTTAGTGTTCATTTGTAATGCAAGATAATTCTTTTGTTTACTTAATTTCATAATTGGCTGAGTATCTTGATATAAGTAGCTAACTTTGTTGTACAATTTTAATCTCTAGAAAGATTACAGGTGAAAGGGGCCTAAAGTGGTCCTTATGTGTCTTTTCTATAACATTTTCTTCCTTAGGTTCTTTTCAATTTGGCCAGTCAGTATTCAGTTAATGAAATGTATGCCGAAGCACTTAACACATATCAAGTTATAGTGAAAAATAAGATGTTTAACAATGCAGGTAGGTGTACATAATCAGTTTTTCCAGTAGATGTAATTATTTCATAGCATTAATTTATGTCTCCTCATTATATGCTTCCTTAAAATGAAATGATCTATGCTCTCAGCAAATCAGTATTTATGATAGGGGTATCTTGCTTAAACACGCTATTTGTATAAAAATCCTTACAGATGAAGAAATATAGTTAGCATGAGGTATATTGCCTAATATTAAACAAACAAATGTATCCTGTTATCACAAGTAGAATGAGCCATGGCATCCTCATAGAATGTGCTTTTCCTTATATAAATTTATCCCCAAGAGATTATAGTTTATATTTAGCATTTATATTGTGTAATTTTTTGGTACCAGTATTAATGTTTATCAGAATGTCATTTCCTTTAATATTATTAAAATGTATGTGGCATTCTTGAGTCTAACTTTTAAATGTCTTTAAGTTCCATATTTTCTTAGAAGAGTACACAATAATGTAAAGCACAATAATGTAAATCAGTTGTTTTCTAGCCATAGTTTCAGGAATCTATCTGTCTTAAGTTTCATTTCTTCACAGGATATAAGTTTGAAAGGTATAACTATTTTAAAGTTAGAATTTTAGATAATGTCTAAGACTTCATAACTGAGAAATGCTTCAGAGAATATGAATTAAAAGTCATCTAAAATATCAGAAAGAGTGGAAAAATGAGAATATTATACATTCATTAAATTTTTTTAAATTAGGAATATTGAAAATGAATATGGGAAATATCTATTTAAAGCAAAGAAATTATTCCAAAGCCATTAAATTCTACCGAATGGCATTAGACCAAGTTCCAAGTGTCAATAAGCAAATGAGGTAAGTTTATAACAGTAGATAATAATTGTAAAATGTAAGTGTTTTTCTAAAACAAGGTAACTCTTCTGACCTGTTTTCAGTGGGTTGAACATTTTGAAGTGTTTGTACGTGAGATTTCTATGTGTAGTATTTTGATCTATTCCCTTCTTACTACTTGTACACATTTTTATAATGGCAAGTTAAAGGTTAAAGCATTGCATGTGATCGTATGAAATAAAACTAAGCTAAGTGACCAATAAAGGGGTTAACCCTGAAGGCCATTACTACCCTGATATAACTTAATGTGGACACAAAATCATAATAGCAGTCCTCCAGAACGTATCAAACATATCAATACAAGGCTAGAAATTAAGCCCCCCTTACGTTCTTGCTGTAGCTTGAGAATGAAATAGTGAGAGAAAAGGAGTACTTCTCAGTCCTAGAAGAGGGGGAAGCTGGGATATTTTCTATTCTTACAATATTCAGGAGGAGAAACAGCAAGTTCTCTTATGGTCTAGAGATAACTCTGGGGACATAGGAAGTTTCCAGGATATTTACTGATCATAATTTCCCCTAGGCATGGTACAGTTTCTCTGTGAAAGTTAATTTATTTGCAATACCACATTTTACGATCATTTGTTTTTGAATTTTACATAATATCTCATTATCATTAGCAAATATTATCTAACTTACAGAACACCATGCCCTTTCAGTATTTTTAAGCCAGGTGAGACCAGGAATTCGAGCGTTTTAGAAAAAAAAAATAGTATCGAGTAACATATATTAAGTGCTTCATAATCAATAATCAAGACAATGGGTGCTATAATAATTCGGTGGAAGAAATCATTATTGAGAACAAGAATGGTCAAGAAAGGCTTTATGAAGGAGGCATACTTGGTATTGACTATTTAGGAGGAGAGAAGGGATAACATCTGAGAAAAAGGCCAGGAAGTAATAGTCTTTATGATCTGATCAGAGAATTATGAATAAACTAATTGAGTTGAAATAGAGGGATTATATTGAAGAGTGTTTAGAAATAAGGTGGGATCACATCCGTTAGAATGGCTCCAATCAAAGAAACAATAACAAGTTTTGGTGAATATTTAGAGAAATTAGAAACCTAATTAATTGGAGATGTCAAATGGTACAGCTACTTTGGAAAATAGGCAGCTAGCTAAAAAAGTTGAAAACAGATTTACCATGTGACCCACAATTCTGCTTTTAGGTATATACCCAAGAGAAATGAAAATATAGATTGTCACAAAGGCTTTTACACAAACATTCATAACAAAATTATTCATAATAGCCAAAAAGTAGAAACAAGACAAATGTCTACCGAGTAGGTAATGTATAAATAAAATACGGTATATATTCATACGATGAAATGCTGTTTGACAAAAAAGGGAATGAAGTATTGATACATACTACAAAATGGAAGAATCTCAAAAAATTATGCCAAGTAAAAGAAGCAAGACAAAATATCACAAATTGTATGACTCCATTTATATACAATGTCTAGAAGAGATAGAGAGACAGAAAATAGACTAATAGGCCGGGCACGGTGCCTCCTGCCTATAATCCCAGCACTTTGGGAAGCCGAGTTGGGCGAATCACCTGAGGTAGGGAGTTCCAGACCAGCCTGACCAATATGATGAAACCCTGTCTCTAGTAAAAATACAAAAATTAGCAGGATGTGGTGGCATGTGCCTGTAATCCCAGCTACTCAGGAGGCTGAGGCGGGAGAATTACTTGAACCCAGGATTCAGAGGTTTCAGTGAGCAGAGATCATGCCACTGCATTCCAGCCTGAGTGACACAGGGAGACCCTGTCTTAAAAAAAAAAAAGACTAATGGTTACCTAGGGCTGGGGATAAGAATGGGGAATAACTGTTAATGAGCACAGGTTTTATTTTTAGGGTAATGGAAACAAATTAAAATAGGGATGTGGTTATAGTTCCACAACTATATAAATACAGCAATAATTATTGAATCATATACTTAAAATGAGTGAATTTTATGGTATGTATATAAAGCTTTTATCAGTAACGCTTTAACAAAACAAAAAAGAAGTAAAGTGGGAGAGGAAAAAAGAAAACTCTTTGTGGAACGGCTTGAATGCCACACTAAAGAGTTAAGAATTTTAAAGCTAATCCATGTATTTTTCTTTTAGGATTAAAATAATGCAGAACATCGGAGTTACATTTATTCAGGCTGGTCAGTATTCAGATGCTATTAATTCATATGAGCACATAATGAGCATGGCACCAAATCTGAAGGCAGGCTACAACCTCACTATCTGTTATTTTGCGGTTGGAGACCGAGAAAAAATGAAGAAAGCATTCCAAAAGTTGATTGCTGTTCCATTAGAAATTGATGAAGATAAATATATTTCACCAAGTGTGAGTAGGAAAAAGACATTTCTGTAGCCACTTTCCAGTTATCTGTGCTTTTCTGTTTTCAGAATGAGAAAGCCAGAATAGATGACTTCTTGGGTTTCTCCCAGGCCTGTACCAATGTGTTTCATTATTGATGTATTTCATTTGTTATTTAAATTGAGTTGAGAATGAGACTCTATTGAAATGGGGTAGAGATTATGGTTAAAACAGACTGCACAATTTTAGTTAAAAAAATCATTAAAAAGGAAGATTCCATGTCATTCATTAAGCTGGAGTGCAGTGGTGTCATCTCAGTTCACTGCAATCTCTGCCTCCCAGGCTCCGGCAATTCTCATGCCTCGGCCTCCTGAGTAGCTGGGATTATAGGCATGTGCCACCATGCCTGGCTAAGTTTTTTATTTTTAGTAGGGAAGGGGTTTTGCCATGTTGTCCAGGCTGGTCTCGAACTCCTGGCTTCATGTGATCCACCTGCCTTCACTTCCCAAAGTGCTGGGATTACAGGTGTGAGTCCGGCCAAGAGTAATATCTTGACCAAGAAACCTCCAAATCCTTATTTCATCTATTAAGAGCCATTGTGGAGCAGAGGGAACCTCAACCGTGTACTAAATATATCAAGAGTGAAGGCCAGGCGTGGTGGCTCATGCCTGTAATCCCAGCACTTTGGGAGGCTGTGGCGGACAGATTGTGAGGTCAGTAGTTCGAGACCAGCCTGACCAACATGGCGAAGCCCTGTCTCTACTGAAAATATAAAAATTAGCTGGATGTGGTGGCAGGAGTCTGTAATCTCAGCTACTTGGGAGGCTGAGGCCGGAGAATTGCTTGAACTTGGGAGGTGGAGGTTGCAGTGAGCCGAGATGTGCCACTGCACTCCAGCCTGGGTGACAAAGCAAGACTCTGTCTTGAAAAAAAAAAAGTGAAATAAATTCCTTATCCTTAGTCATAGAGTGGAACATAATGCAACTATCAAAAGTCGTATTTTCAAACACCTAGGGAAATATTGTATAGTGTTAAGTGGGAACATACAGACATGCACACCTGTTTTCAAACACCTAGGGAAATATTGTATAGTGTTAAGTGGGAACATATAGACACGCACACCTATTTTCAAACACCTAGGGAAATATTGTATAGTGTTAAGTGGGAACATACAGACATGCACACCTATTTTCAAACACCTAGGGGAATACTGTATAGTGTTAAGTGGGAACATACAGACATGCACAACTATTTTCAAACACCTAGGGAAATATTGTATAGTGTTAAGTGGGAACATACAGATATGCACACCTATTTTCAAATACCTAGGGAAATACTGTATAGTGTTAAGTGGGAACATACAGACATGCACACTTACACATGACCATCAACTAGAAGCATCCAGACCAGTATAGGAACAGTAGCTTCTGAGCTATAAGATTGTAAAAGGTTTTAAAATGTTTTCCAGATTTTTACAAATAAAATATTGGCATACTATATATTAGTTTATATTAAGTAAAACCACATGAAATTGCCTCTATTTTTAGATAAAAATGATATATTTTCAATTTCACAGAGTTGAACTTTTAATAGATTTTCTTAATAGTTTATATTAGCTTGTGGGCATGGTAGCGGGTGCCTGTAATCCCAGTTACTTGGGAGGCTGAGGCAGGAGAATCACTAGA
Organism: Mandrillus leucophaeus; assembly: GCF_000951045.1. Classification (NCBI taxonomy): domain Eukaryota; kingdom Metazoa; phylum Chordata; class Mammalia; order Primates; family Cercopithecidae; genus Mandrillus; species Mandrillus leucophaeus. The sequence goes on along the minus strand of NW_012101676.1, from coordinate 580,502 downwards.
GCCTGGGAGGTGAAGGTTGCAGGAGCCAAGATTGCACCATTCACTCCAGCCTGGGTGACAAGAGCAAAACTCCATCTCAAAAAAAAAAAAAAAGATTATAAGGGTAGTGTAGCAAGTGGCTAAAGAGTATAGGTTCTGAAGCCAGATGCCTTGGCTCTACTACTCAGCTCTTACTCTCCCTGTGCCTCAGTTCTTTTATATATGTAATGGGACTAACTATTATAACCTATCTTATAGGGTTAGGGTGAGGATTATAGGTGAGGATTAAATGAGTAATGCATATGAAATGCTTAAAATAGTAGCTGGCGGCTGGGCACAGTGGCGCATACCTGTAATCCCAGCACTTTAGGAGGCCGAGGTGGGAGGATTGCTTGGGCCTGGGAGTTCAAGACCAGCCTGTGCAACATGTCGAAACTCTACAAAAAAATATGAAAATTAGCCGAGCTTGATGTTGCACTCCTGTAGTCCCAGCTACTTGGGAGGCTGAAGTGGGAGGATCACCTGAGCCTGAGGAGGTCAAGGCTGCAGTGAGCCATGATCACACCCCTGCACACTAGCTTGGGTGACAGAGTAAGACCTTGTCTCAAAAAAATAAAAAATTAGCCAGCCATGGTGGTGTGCACCTGTAGTCCCAGCTACTCTGGAGGCTGAGGTGGGAGGATCATCTAAGCCCAGGGAGGTCAAGGGTTGTGATCACAACACTGTCCTCCAGCCTGGATGACAGAATGAGACCTTGTCTCAAAAGTAAAATAACAAATAAAAAAATAAAAAATTAGCCAGGCATGGTGGTGCGTGTCTATAGTCCCACCTACTCGAGAAGCTGAGTGGGAAGAAGGCTTGAGCTAGGCTCAAGTTGAGGCTGCAGTGACCCATGATTGTGCCACAGTGTTCTAGTCCGGGCAACAGAGCAAGACTGTCTCAAAACAAAACTAACCAAACAAACCATGGAGCACGTGGAAGACAGTTAGATGCTGGGCAAATGTTAATTGTTATATATTGTTTTCATATTGAGAAAAAATGTATGTTGTAGAAATCATCTGTGTTTTTAATGGGGAGTAGAGATATGGATCATACTAAGCAATTGATGATTGAAGCATTTATATTTGGGTTTAGAATTAAAGTATTACATATTTGTACTAACAACCACAGCTTCTGTGTACTTGGTCCTAATCTTTCCATCCTGATCCTTTTATCAGCTTCTTAGACTCTAGGTGAGTTCAATGGGGAATGTGATTGGTAATCAGAAATATGAATACAGAAAGTTCTAATTTACATAAGGGAAAATAGAAGGATTAATTTACTCTCTATTTTTTAAAACTAATTAGTGGGGAGGCTTATTGGAAATTCAAGTTCTTGGCTGGACATGGTGGCTTATGCCTGTAATCCCAATACTTTGAAAGGCTGAGGTGAGCAGATCGCTTGAGCCCAGGAATTGAAGACCAGCCTGGGCAAAATGGTGAAACCCCATCTCTACAAAAAATGCAAAAGTTAGCCAGGCATCATGGCATGCCCCTGTAGTCCCAGCTACTTGGGAGGATCACCTGAGCCCAGGGAGGTGAAGACTGCATTGAGCCATAATCATGCCACTGCACTCCAGCCTGGGCAATAGAGTGAGGCTGTATCTCAAAACAAAACAAAACAAAAATTAAGTTCTTGCTGTTTACTTCTGAATTATTCTTTTTTTCTTTCATTTTATTTTACCAGGATGATCCTCATACTAACTTAGTAACTGAAGCTATAAAAAATGATCACCTCAGGCAAATGGAACGTGAAAGGTAGTATTTTAAACTTAATAATGTAGTTATTTGTTACATTATTTAATTAATGTTTAGTATTAAGATACTTAATATTTTAAACTTAAAATAATTTAGTTTTAATTTTTATAAAAGGGTTGAATGTGCATACTATTTCTTACAGAACTTGTTATATTCAATATATTTCTTGAATAGTGCTGTTATTTCATTTTTGTACTTACTGGTTCTCTTTTCTCATTCAGAATAATCAGTGCTCGTGCTAATCTCAATTACTCAATCTCAGTTATTCTGTCAGTTGTTTCCCTCTGCATTTGGTACATTATTGGAGATTTGTTTATCTTACCTTTATTTCAAAAATGAAATGACGTCTTTATTTTTTTTATCCTGCCACACAATTAAGTATTAGCTCTCATAGACAAAATTCTATTTATTTTGTTTCTTCCTTCCTCTAATATGGTACTACAACCTGTTTCTACTTATAACACTTCTGACACCAAATGTGTGGTTTTTCTCACACCAACAACCAATTATCCAATTCCTTGGACACCAAGGGCTTAGTCCCACAATACTGCTCCCTGTTCCTAACTATAGATGTCAGTTGTAAGCCTGGGCCTCCTGAACTCCTGACTGACCTGCTATGAATGGAGGGCTCCCACTACCCGCTCCTCAGGGTCAGTAGTTTTCTAGAAGAGCTCACGAAACTCAGGAAAATACTTTATTTATACTTACCACTTTATTACAAAGGATACAACTCAGAGACAATCAAATGGAAGAGGTGTATAGGGCAGAATGTGGGGGAAGTAGTGCAGAGCTTCTATGCACTCTCTGGGTGCACCACCCTTCCAGCACCTCCATGTGTTCATCAACCTGGAAACTCTCTGAACTGTGTCGTTTAGGGTTTTTATGGAGGTTTCGTGATGTAGGTAGGCATGACTGGTTTTCATCATTGGCCATTGGTGATTGAACTCAGTCTGCAGCCTTTCTCCCTTCCCTGGAGATTGGGGGGTGGAATTAAAAGTACAGTTGGGGTGGTGTCAGAAAAGGCGAAGTGGGGAGCTAAGACTTTCACCCCTAAAGGCTGTTCCATTCCTCTGATGTCAGTGGATGACCTGTGGGGAGCCTGGAATTCCATCCCTACCCAGCAGTACTGACGCACCCCCGAATCCTTTCTCCTTGGGTTGTGTCAGAGGAGGCTTAGTGGAGCGTCAGGGCTTTAACTGTCACCCAGTTGTAGCAAAGCCCTCCCATCATGATATTAGTAGGATGGACTATTTGGGAAGCAAGAACTCCCACCCTGCCCAACAGATACAAGGACCCCCTGCCTATTCTGGGTGTCAACGGAGGCCATGTGTCAGGGGCTGGATTTCCACCTTCACCTGGCAGTGGCAAGGTGGAGTGTCTCCTTCTTCTGCTGGAGATACACAGATGTCCAATACACACGTGAAAAGATGCTGAACTTCAGTAATTGGTAGGGAAATGCAGCTGAAAACGCAGTGAGATACTACTTCACACCTACTAGTATGCTGTAATAAAAAAGAAAGTAACAAGTATTGGCAAGAGTGTGGAGAAACTGGAACTCTTAAATGCTGATGGTGGGAGTATAAAATGGTGCTTTGTAAAACAGCCTAGAAGTGCCCCAAAAGGTTAAGCATAGACTTACCATATAACCCAGCAGTTTTACTTCTAGATATTTACCCGAAAGTAATTAGAGTATATGTCCACATGACAACTTGTATACAGATTTTCATGGTGGTATTATTCATAATATCAAAGATTAGAAATAATCCAAATGTGCAACAATTAATAAATGTGTAAATAATATATGATCTGTCCATAATATGGAATGTTATTCAGCCGTAGAAAGGAATGAAGTACTGATACAAGCTATTAGGTGGGTGCAAAAGTAATTGCGTTTTTTCCCACTGAATGCAATTACTTTGCACCAACCAATACAATGCAGATGAACCTTGAAAACATGATACATGAAAGAAGCCAGTCACAAAAAGACCACATGTTTTGTGATTCTGTTTATATGAAAGGTACAAATTAGGCAAATCTATAAAGACAGAAAGTAGATTAGTGGTTGCCAGGGGCTGGATAGGCACAGGGAAGTCTCTGCTAATGGACACTGTGTTTCTTTTTGGGATGATGAAAATGTTTCAAAAGCGATTGTGGTGCTTGTTGCACAAATCTGTGACTATACCTAAACCATTGCATTGTAGACTTTATTTTGGGTGAGCTGTATGGTATATGAGTTATATCCCTACAAAGCTGTTTTTTAAACATTCAGAAATATGTTTTTAAAATTACACGCCATGACCAAGTAGGATTAATTCCAAGGCTGCAAGTTTGCTTCATTATTTTTAAATCAACGTAATTCACCAACGTAATTCCTAACAAACTAAGGAAAAATCACGATTCAGTAATATTGAGAAAGCTCTCTCTTATTTCTTATGTTTTTATGATGAGTGAGTGTTGAATTTTGTCAAATGTTTTTTCTGTAACAGTTGACATATAACATGGATATTACTCAGCAACAAAAAGGAATGAACTATTGATACATGCAACAATTTGGATAGATTTGAAGGGAAGTATACTGTGCCAAAATAGCCAATTCCAGAAGATTATATATAATCTTATTCTTTATATATAACACTCAAAATCATAAAATTGTAGAACTGGAGATCAGATTAGTGGTTGTTAGGAGATGAAGAAGGGGTGGGAGTTGGAGGGAAACAAGGAATGGAAATATAGTGGAAATATTCTGTGTCTTGACTGTATCAACGGTAATCATGTTGTGATATTTGAAAGATGTTACTGTTGGAGGAAACTGGGTAAAGGGTACATGGAATCTCCATTATTTTTTACAAATGCATGTGAATCTACAGTTGTCTCAAAGTTCAAAAGAAAGAATAACAAGATGAATGTTTAATGACTTGGAAAGATTATTTTGTTTGTTTGTTTGTTGTTGTTTTTTTTTTTTTTTTT
>NW_012101676.1:566518-575555 GCF_000951045.1 Mandrillus leucophaeus | reverse complement strand
TAGCCAGGATGGTCTCGATCTCCTGACCTCGTGATCCGCCCGTCTCGGCCTCCCAAAGTGCTGGGATTACAGGCTTGAGCCACCGCGCCCGGCCTTGTTTGTTTGTTTTGAGATAGAGTCTTGCTCTGTCACCCAGGCTGGCGTGCAGTGGCCCAATCTTGGCTCACTGCAAGCTCCGCATCCCAGGTTCACGCCATTCTCCTGCCTCAGCCTCCGGGGTAGCTGGGACTACAGGCGCCTGCCAACACGCCTGGCTAATTTTTTGTATTGTTGGTAGAGATGGGATTTCACCATGCTAGCCAGGATGGTCTCGATATCATGACCTTGTGATCCACCTGCCTTGGCATCCCAAAGTGCTGGGATTACAAGCATGAGCCACTGCGCCACGCCTGGAAAGATTATTTCTGTATTAATACAGCATTGTATAAGGAACAAGTTACAAAATAGTATATTACATTTTGAGTCCATTTTAAAAACCACTACTTATATATAAATTCGAGAAGAAATGACTAAGAGAACTTTTACCCACCACTATAAATTGTTCCATCCACTTTGAAAAGCACTTGGGGATTTTCCAGTAACCTTGACGATACACATTTTATATATGTACATGTACATATACATATACACACATAGATACAGATACACATATGTACATACAAAAGCAACAAGTAGTAATTCAGTTTTACTCTTTACCACACACAATTTCTTCAGTGGTAATTTCACTCTTTACTTTCCTGTCTGCAGTGTAGGCTATGTAAGTTCCACTGCAAGGCCTTGTGTTTCTCCAGTATCTTTTCAGTTTGTCAGATAGCATCATAAAGTAGAAAAAGAAAAGAAATGAACACCATTGACCCAGCAGGCAATCATGGCTTGCTAATCACGTTTCCTAGTCATGGTTTTAAACCTGAGTCGTAAATAGATTTCTATGGTAGCTGTCCATTGTTTAGTAGGCTTTTGTGGTATGTTAGTTTTGATAATGTTTACACTTAAATTTTAGGAAATCTAAACTATTTTATACTGTATCTCTAAATACAACTTTTTGGTTTATTTGATATAGGAAAGCCATGGCAGAAAAATACATTATGACATCTGCAAAACTCATTGCTCCTGTAATTGAAACATCTTTTGCTGCAGGTTATGATTGGTAAGAGAGAAAGTCTATAATACTGCATGGATATGGTTGTTTTCATAATTTATACTTTTAAATTTAAATTGTCATTAGAAAAATGAATATAAATGTTGATTCATATTTATCAAGCAGATAATATTATGTTAAGATTAATATAAGCTATTTTAAAGTTCCTAATAAGATGTTTTTCTTATTACTCATGTTATTTTGTAAATAAAGTAGTTATATACCACATTTCAGTCAATAATGGACCATACATATAACAGTGGTCTGGTAACATAGGAAGCTGAAAAATTCCTACCACCTAGTGACAGCGTAGATGCCTCGAAATTGTAGCACAATGCATTATTCACTTGTTTGTGGTGATGCTGATATAAACAAACCTGTGCTGCCAGTTGTAGAAAAGTGTGCAGTAATAGCCTAGGCCTTCACATTCACTCAGAGTTTATTTTGTGACTCATCCAAAGCAACTTCCATTCCTGGAAGCTCCGTTCATGGTAAGTACCCTATACAAGCATGACATTTCAAAAATCTTTTATACCATATTTTAATTGTACCTTTTCTATGTTCAGATAGATTTAGATATACAAATACTTAGCATTGTGTTATATTTGCTTATAGTATTCAATATAGTAACATGCTGTGGAGGGTTGTAGCCTAGGAGCAGTAGGCTATACTGTATAGCCTCGGTGTGTTGTAGACCATGCCATATAGGTTTGTGTAAGTACACCCTATGATTATTTCCACAATGACGAAATTGCCTGATGACACAGTTCTCAGAACATATCCCTATCATCAAGCGATGCCTTACTGTACAGTAAATACATAAACCAGTAACATAATCGTTTATTATCAGGTATTATGTACTGTACATAGTTGTATGTGCTGTGCTTTCATAAGACTGACACAGTGCGGTAGGTTTGTTTACACCAACATCACCACAAATGTTGTGATGCTGTGTTACAGCACCTAGGATGTCATTTGGCAATAGGAATTTTTCAGCACCATTATCTTATGGGACCACTGTTGTCTATGTGGTTGGTCCTGGACCAAAGCATTTTTTTTTTTTTTAGAGATGGAGTCTTGTTCTGTCGCCCAGGCTGGAGTGCAGTGGCACAGTCTCCACTCACTGCAACCTCTGCCTCTTGGGTTCACGCCATTCTCCCGGCTCAGCCTCCCGAGTAGCTGGGACTACAGGCGCCCGCCACCACGCCCAGCTAATTTTTTGTATTTTTAGTAGAGACGAGGTTTCACCATGTTAGCCAGGATGGTCTCGATCTCCTGACCTCATGATCCGCCCGCCTCATCCTCCCAGAGTGCTGGGATTCCAGGCATGAGCCACTGCCCCCGGCTGGATCAAAACTTTCTTACGTAGCATATGATTGTTGTTCATTGGAATTGCCCTAGTTACTTGTTAAAAGTGCAGATAATCTGGCTCCCTACATCTTTCTCTGTAGATCTGAGTCAGGGTTCTGTGGTCTGGAGTGAGTATCTGCATTTGTGTCAAGCCTCCCCAAGTGATTCTGATACCTACTATACTGTAACTCTTTACCGGTGTTATGACTGCATATTAAAATCAGGGAATTTTTAATAGTCCTAACACACAGGCTGCACCGTAGACTAGTTGAATCAGAATTTCTGGGTGTTGGGACAGAGGGATCAGTATTTATAAAGCCTCCTAGGGGGTTCTGTGATATAAATCCCACATACAGAACCATTACTGTGTACTATGCAAATAGTTCTTGAATGCCACTGACTGAAGAACTCACTGAAAACAGATATTCGGTTGGTCTTAAATGGGATAGAGCATCTACATTTTTTTAATGCTGTCCAGGTAACTGTCATGGGTAATGGAAATTACACATAATCCCACAGTTTTACTGAAAAAACAGAAGAGAAAACTTAGTTCTGCAATTACTTGCAATTTTTACTATGAATTCTTCTGGCATTCTTACTGTGTTTCTGTTAACTTATTTGTATACGATTAAATTATTTTTAACCTTTTTTCTGGATTGTTTATGTTTGTTAAATATAAACATACAAAAAATTATCCAAAATGGTAACTCAGCTCAATGATACATCACAAAACAAACAAACGTTTAACCATTACATACCCTAATAAGTACAATTTAAAGAATAGAACATTGTTAGCAACTTGCAAAATGCCAATCCTAATCACTGGCTATCCAACTCGGAAGAGTGACTGATGTCCCTGAAGAGTGACTTTGATGATAATCACTTCCTTGCTTTTCTTCATACTTTAACCACCTAAGCAGGCATCCATAATTTAGTTTTGCCAGGTTTTAAAAGCATTATATAAGTGGATCGTACTGTACATATTCTTCTGCATATGACTTCTTTTACTCTGTGTTTGTGTTGTCCATGTCCTCGCATGTAGCTGTGGTTTGTTCATTTTCATTGCTATCTAGTAGTTCATGGTATTAATATGTAAAAATGTATCCATTTCAATGTGACTGGGCATTGTGATTTGCAGTTTGTACCTGTTGTAAATGCTCCTATCAATATTATGGTACAATTGTGCATGTCTCTTGGTGGGTGGTGCCTACATTTCTGTTAGATATATACCTATGAGTGAAATGGCTTGGTCCTAGGGTGTGTGTATGTTCAGCTTTGATACTGCTAAACAGTTTTCCAAAGTTCCTATCCTTGTTTACACCCCCACCAAGAGTGCATGAAAATTTGAATAGTTTACAAATACTTGGTGTATTTTGTTTTTTTTTCATTTTAGCCAGCCATACTGGTGGCATCTCATTGTAGTTTTAATTTGCCTTTCACTGACAGCTGATTTTATATGTTTATTTGCCATATGAATATTATTTTTTGAGAAGTGCCCATTCAAGACTTTTGCCCTTGTTTATATTTCTTTGGTTAGTTCTTTTTGTGTTCTTTTAAGGCAACTTTTGCATACCCCAACTTCATGAAAATATTTTCCTATATGCTAGAGGTTTTACTTTTCACATTTAGATATAGGATCTATATGGAATTGATTTTTGTGTGTAGTATGAAGTAAGGTCAAGTTTTTTTTTCTTTTCTCTCTCTTTTCTTTTCTGTAATAGGGCTATCCAGTTAACCCAGCATCATTTATGGAAAATAGTTTACTTTTTCCACTGCACTGTAATGTCATCTTTGACATATACCAAGTGACTATACATTAGTCTGTTTGTAGACTCTTTATTCAATCCCTTTGGTCCATTTCTCTGCTCTTGCAGTCAAACCACATTGCTTACATTTCTATAGTTTATAGTAACACTTGATATCTGGAGTGCTATGATCTGAATATTTGTGTTCCCCCAACATTCATATGTTGAAATCCTAACCCCCAAGGTGATAGTATTAGGAGGTCGTCCCTTTCGAGGTGATTAGGACATGAAGGTAGGACGCTTTATTTTTATTTTTATTTTTTGAGACGGAGTCTTACTCTGTTGCCAGGCTGCAGTGCAGTGGCGCGATCTCGGCTCACTGCAACCTCCACCTCCCGGATTCAAGCAATTCCCCTGCCTCAGCCTCCTGAGTAGCTGGGACTACAGGCGCACGCGACCATTCCTGGCTAGTTTTTTGTATTTTAATAGAGATGGGGTTTCACCATGTTAGCCAGGATGGTCTCAATCTCCTGACCTCGTGATCCGCCTGCCTCAGCCTCCCAAAGTGCTGGGATTACAGGCATGAGCCACCGCACCCAGCTGGTAGGATACTTTTTGAATGGGATTAGTGCCCTTATGAAAGGAGACTCCGGAGAGCTAGCTAGCCCCTACTATTATGTGAGGACACAGCAAAAAGACAGCATTCTGTCAAATTAAATATATTCTATAAGTTCTGTAGAATTTTTCTCACCATGAGAGCATTTAAGATGGAAAAATATATGGAAACTCATCTGTTACAAATTGAAATTGTTACAATAGTTAATTCAAAAATGAGAATGTAGATATCAATCCAATTTTTACTTAAATTGATTAGAAATTAAAATAGACTAATGATAAATTGGATAAGAAAAGTAATTTAGAACTGAAGACTTCAGTAACTTAAAACCTGTGTTGGAGCAAATCAAGTGCTTACCTTTACAGAGTACTAGGGACCCTTTAAAAACTCTTTGAAAAGCCACATTTAAGAAAACCAACAGTATCAATATACTAAAACGAAATCAAGTAAACTTTTTTATGCTTTCCCTTATAGGTGCGTGGAAGTGGTGAAAGCTTCTCAATATGTAGAGCTAGCCAATGATCTGGAAATAAACAAAGCAGTCACATACTTGAGACAAAAGGACTATAACCAGGTAAGTTTTAAAAAACTTTTCAGATGGAATTCCATATCTTAATTGGTCAAAGCAATAAAAACAGGGAAACTCCTTTCTGGAATAATGTTATCTGTGATTATTCTGAAGTTTAATATTTTTATTTCTATTTTATCATAATTTTCATTAAAGTAGTTTTAAACTTTTATTAATTTTTGTCTGTTGTTTCTTTTTTTTTTTTTTTAGACAGAGTCTTGCTCTGTTGCCCAGGCTGGAGTGCAGTGGTGCGATCTCGGCTCACTGCAAGCTCCGCCTCCCGGGTTCACACCATTCTCCTGCCTCAGCCTCCCGAGTAGCTGGTACTTTAGGCGCCCGCCACCTCGCCTGGCTAAGTTTTTGTATTTTTAGTAGAGACGGGGTTTCACCGTGTTAGCCAGGATGGTCTTGATCTCCTGACCTCGTGATCCGCCCACCTGGGCCTCCCAAAGTGCTGGGATTACAGGTGTGAGCCACCATGCCTGGCCGTTGTTTCTTAAAATGTAAATACTTTCTTTGTATAGCATGGTTGCTAAATTATAAACCATATTCTATTCCGGAGATTAACTTTCCCCTAGAGGTTTTCAAAGTGTTCCCCAAAGCATAAAGTTTTTAGGAACACTGATTATGCTAGGGAGCATGGGAAGCTGGGAGCCTGCCATCCTCACCAGAGCAGCTTCCTTATAGTCTGTTTTTTGTGTTTGGTTTCCTCATTGACACTGCATTGGGAATGGAAGGGTCCATACATGGCTGTATGGGGTTTTAGAACTCGCAGATCTCTCACTGGCACTGCTGCTCCCTTGCTACCTTGGGTGGGGGTAGAGTGGGTGCTCCCCCTTCAGCAGTCTCTCAGTTAGGACAGAGCTGACACACAATCAGGAGGCTTAGACAGCTGTAAGAAAGAGGGATAACCAAAGAGAGTGAACAGAATGACTTGATGTCCTAGTCTGTAACACCAGTGGTTAGTGTCATTATATGCCAGCACCTAGAACACTCAGCTCTTCCCAATTAGATCCAGAGAGCAAGGACCAGAGAAAGCTGCAGCGTCTTTCCCACATCCTCTCCCAAGCCTGTGCTTTCAGGTTGTCTTCCTATTTAGAGAACTTTTTGCTCTGGGAGACAACAGAAAGGACTAACAAAGGAAGTGGGGAGAATACTATCTACTCAAAGAATATGAGAGTAGAAAAAAGCAACCCTAGTGTTCATGAAATACATATATATAATTAATGTAGTACTATGGGGTGGTTCCATGGCATATGTTAATTTACTGAGCTTAATTTTTTGAGCATTTACAAAACATTTGAAAAAGACTTTTCAAAGTATCCTGTCATTTGATCATCACATCCTTGGTCATGAAAAATGCCTCCAGTGACTCTCTAACGTTGTAATGCTTTTTATATGGAAGTGATGTGAATCAAATTGGTCTTTATTATCTTGCTAAAGTGCTATATGGACAAAAAAATTGTGTGTGTGACATGTACTGTTATAGATGACAAAATGGAGAAAACCATGTTTGCACAGTTTTCCTTTGACATTTTATTTTTAAATGATCTTTTTAGAAAGGGTTAAGAGGCCGGGCGTGGTGGCTCACACCTGTAATCTCAGCACTTTGGGAGGCCGAGGCGGGTGCATCACCTGAGGTCAAGAGTTTTGAGACCAGCCTAACCATTATGGTGAAACCCCGTCTCTACTGAAAATACAAAATTTAGCCGGGCCTGGTGGTGTGTGCCTATAGTCCCAGCTACTCGGGAGGCTGAGACAGGAGAATTGCTTGAACCCAGGAGGTAGAAGTTGCAGTGAGCTGAGATCCCACCATTGCACAGAGCGAGACTTGATCTCAAAAAAAAAAAAAGGTTAAGAATGCATTATCATAGCTCATGTTTTAAAACTATGTTTATTAAGCAATAAACACTAATTTTTAAATGTTAAAACCTATTGAACTCAGATCTTACTATCTGTGCTTTCCTAGCTATTCTCGTTCAAAGTATCTTATGTTCCATTTGCATTTTCAAGTTTTTAATATCAATTGGTTTACTGATTTTTTTAAAATGCCATTTCTGCTTTCTTTTCATCATTGCTGCTTTCACTCTTTCTTTTGTTTGTATATTGTAAGTATTATGAGGTGGGTATAATACAATCTTAGTTTGAAAGAAATGTTATTAAGTGAAAAAGGATTAGGTTGATGTATCTCATAATAATCATTTGATGGCAACTACTTTATTTACAATTCAAAGTGAAAAAGAAAAATTTATGTCTTCTGTGAGGATGTAGTTCTGGAGTTAGCTCTAAATACTTTTTTTTTTTTTTCCAAGAAAAAGATGCTGAAATCACAGAGTATGGGTCTTTTTGATAATGATGGTGTTTGTAGCCACTTTTGTAATTGAAAAAATAGACTCTGCCAAAAAGCCCAAAGTGGATGAAATGAAGCCATTGGCCTGGAGGCCAGTTTCGGTGTAGGGGCGGGCTCAGCGGAATGCTGAAGCCGGGAGCTAGATGGCATCAGCTGGGAAAGGAGACCAGGACAGACACAGATCCCTTTTCCTCGTCGTTTTCAGGGAAACAAACAGACAAGCTAACATTGTTTATTTTTATTTTTTGTTTTGCCATTTTGACTGCACTTTATCAGTTCCGTTTATAAATAAACTTAGAATATTCTTTTAAAAACAAATATTTTTTATAGATTTATGGACGTGTAGAGAACAGTTATGAAAACAGCCTATTTCAAAACAAAAACTTGAGCCAAAAAATACCCGAGAGTGTTCCCTTTATTAGAATAATTATGTAGCCTTTTTAGAATAGATCATAGTTTAGAAACGTATGATATGAAGTGTTTTTAGTTTGTCACGTGATATCCATTTAGGATGTTTTAAGTTGTAAATACCTTTGCCAAGTTTTTTAAGTAATAGTTTTGGATTGCACTGTTTTTTGGATTCATAATAACCATTTTGGGAGAAAACAGATTTGATGTTAAATATAGCCTTAAAGTATTGTTATTAATGAGTTACAAAGTAGTATATATCAAAATTTAAAAATTTAACACATTTCCTTGATTATAATGTAAATGGCCGCTTCTAAAAGGAATGATACAAAGGACTATAACACTCCTTTTTTTTTAAAAAAATTGTTTTTATTGCTTGTTAGCATTCTTTTTGTTTTGTTTTGTCGATGTTGTAGAGAATAGCTTTCTTTTCCTGTACACTTTGGAGAGTTTAATGGGTATATGAGTTATACCTGTCCAAGTGCCTTATATTTTAAAGTAATATACCATTTATTGTGACACAGTCTAAAAGTGAAGATTAAACTATCTCAATTCTTATTTAAAGTGAAATGCAGCTTATAAAACTTAGAGATTCAAAACAGTGGTAGCTTTTATATTAATAGTTGTGGAGGTTGTATAAAGAATCAGTGAGGTAGTTTCTATAGGATAAGCAGTATTAGCAGCAATTATTTTTTAGATAAATTTAAGGAACTTGTGGCAGTGTTATAAAATCTTTCCAAGAAAGCAAATGATAGAATCTTTTTTTTTTTTTTTTTTTTTTGAGATGGACTCTCGTTCTATAGACCAAGCTGGTGTGTGGAGGCCGGATCTCAGCTCACTGCAAGCTCCGCCTCCCGGGTTT
>NW_012101676.1:563857-564652 GCF_000951045.1 Mandrillus leucophaeus | reverse complement strand
CAGCTGGTAGGATACTTTTTGAATGGGATTAGTGCCCTTATGAAAGGAGACTCCGGAGAGCTAGCTAGCCCCTACTATTATGTGAGGACACAGCAAAAAGACAGCATTCTGTCAAATTAAATATATTCTATAAGTTCTGTAGAATTTTTCTCACCATGAGAGCATTTAAGATGGAAAAATATATGGAAACTCATCTGTTACAAATTGAAATTGTTACAATAGTTAATTCAAAAATGAGAATGTAGATATCAATCCAATTTTTACTTAAATTGATTAGAAATTAAAATAGACTAATGATAAATTGGATAAGAAAAGTAATTTAGAACTGAAGACTTCAGTAACTTAAAACCTGTGTTGGAGCAAATCAAGTGCTTACCTTTACAGAGTACTAGGGACCCTTTAAAAACTCTTTGAAAAGCCACATTTAAGAAAACCAACAGTATCAATATACTAAAACGAAATCAAGTAAACTTTTTTATGCTTTCCCTTATAGGTGCGTGGAAGTGGTGAAAGCTTCTCAATATGTAGAGCTAGCCAATGATCTGGAAATAAACAAAGCAGTCACATACTTGAGACAAAAGGACTATAACCAGGTAAGTTTTAAAAAACTTTTCAGATGGAATTCCATATCTTAATTGGTCAAAGCAATAAAAACAGGGAAACTCCTTTCTGGAATAATGTTATCTGTGATTATTCTGAAGTTTAATATTTTTATTTCTATTTTATCATAATTTTCATTAAAGTAGTTTTAAACTTTTATTAATTTTTGTCTGTTGTTTCTTTTTTTTTTTTTTT
>NW_012101676.1:556895-560427 GCF_000951045.1 Mandrillus leucophaeus | reverse complement strand
GTGTTAGCCAGGATGGTCTCGATCTCCTGACCTCGTGATCCGCCCGTCTCGGCCTCCCAAAGTGCTGGGATTACAGGCTTGAGCCACCGCCCCCGGCCAGAATCTTGAAAGTGAGGATACAATGTTTGGGTTTTTCTTTTCCAGTGTTTACTTTGTAGAATTATAAACTGCTGACCTAGAAACTTTCATCAGTTTTCTTTGAAGTCATCAAAAACCCTTTAAAAGAATAATTTGCTTGGCAACTTTGTTGTGCAAATAATACAAATAAAAGGATAACAATTTACTCATATTCTAACCAAAGTATCTGAAATTGAGTGTTTTAAAATCTTCTGTCCTTCAAAAAAATTGAGTCAGTTTGCCTACTGGTACTTCATTTGAGGTCAAACACTGAACAGCCCACATCTCAGAATCTGTCAGACATTTGCAACAGCTATAGTTGACAACCATTATAAACGCTAACACAGTTACTTTTGCTTGTACACAGCTGCTTTCTAGGAGCAGGAGGCACCAAGAGTCAAACATCCTCTAATCAGTAAATGTGTTTTAAGAGGAAGGAAGGAAGGAAGACCCAGTGCCTTTCTCTACCTTGTTTTTTCTTTCTGATATTCTGTAGCAATTTCTAGGTTGAATACTCATTCACCTTTCATGTAAAGTGTCTGAGCGTCCCACACATCTTATTTGGTTAGGATTGTCTCAGACCTGCCAGGCAGTTAAAAACATACTTTCATTTCTCATGATTTAAAAATGTAATTATATTTGGATCTACTTTAGATCACTTCTGGTAATACTTCCAGAATTATTTTCTGTTACTGGTTTTGAAAAATTCTGTGCGATTTTTCCTTCTTGGCCTTCTGAAACTCCAATTACATTTCTGTTAGACCTTTTCATTATGCTCCCATAAGTCTCTTGTGTTCTTTTCTAGGAACTTTTTTTAGCCATCTATTTTGCCATGCTTCATTTAGTCTGAACATTTTCTGGGACCTTGGCCTTGAAGTCCTGGTTGCTTTGCTAGCTCGCTCTACAGTGCCTTCAAAAATATTTTTAGTATTTTCTATAATCTTTCTAGTTGTTCTCTGTCAAAGAATGGTCTTCTGTAGGCTGGTCAGTCATGGCCAGAAGCAGAAACCTCAGAATTATTTTGTAAAGATCAAATTTGATCACGTCTCTTAGGCAAAACCTTTCAGGGCCTCATTGCCCACCCCGTTATGCAGGATAAACACTCAACTGCATCACAAGACTCCCAAGGCTCATTATTATTATTATTATTATCATCATATTTTTATTTTTTAGACAGAGTCTCACGCCTATGCCCAGTCTAGTCTCAAAATCCTGACCTCAAGCAGTTCTTCTGCCGCAGTCTCCCAAAGTGCTGAGATTATAGGATGAGCCACCATGCCCAAGCCTTCCAAGGCTCATTACTTACTACTGACCTTTCTTCCAGTTACCAGGCCTCTCTTCAGCTCTGTTGTCTTAATTATATTTTTAATTTCAGAATTTCCATTTTTTTCTTTTTTATAAATTCTAGTTCTCAAATGAAATTCTCTTCTTGTAACCTGTTTTCTTGAACATGTTAATCCACGCCTTTTGTGCCCTTCCCTGGTCATACCCTTCAGGAACACTGATCTTTTCCCCAACCCTAAGCTTGAGTACTGTTGTATTACAATGGTAGTAACCTTCAGATATTCCATTTCTAGGCTGTAGAGATCTTAAAAATGTTGGAAAAAAAGGACAGTAGAGTGAAAAGTGCAGCTGCGACCAATCTCTCAGCCCTGTATTATATGGTAAGTTTTTTTTACTACTAAGAGTTAAATATATTAGTATATGATTAACTCTTTTTTGTATTGCTAATTTTGTATTGCTAAATTTCTGCCTGAGGATCATGCCTAAGGAGAAATCCCAAAGAATACTGGTGGAGAATGGTAAGTGGACTGAGGTGTATAGAGGATCTGATCATGACAAGTGCCAGGCCAGGGGCTGAGTTGGCAGACATGAGTGAGAAGACCATCTCTGAAGGAGAAGGGAGGGAGAAAAATTGTAGTGATAAGTATCACATCATAGATTATGGAACGTACAGCTGGAAGAGCTAGAGATGTGTTTCAACTCTTTTGTGTTATTAGTAAAGAAAGTGACATCTTAGGTTAAAAGACTGATGTAAGGTTACAGAGTATCATCTCTAACAAGCTTTCATTGAGCATCTACTGGATGCCAATCATGGGAATACCGAAAGTCTAAAAGCTCCCTGAAGGGGAGCGTTTTTGTCTTTGGAACAAAGGAGGTAGACAAGGAAGGAAGGTTTAAAGTAGAGAACAATAAACTAACATAGATAATAAGTGCTTCAGAAATTCAGAGGAGGCAAAGAACATTCTAATTTAGGGCTTTCAGGAAAGATTTCATAGAGAGTTGGATCTTGCAGGTCAGAATATAGAAAGGGGCATTTGTAGGGAGACGGGGACTAAACAAAAGTACAGAGGCAAGAAAGTGCTGGGAGGGAAGTGTGTATAAGAGTCATTTCTTTTCACCAGAAAATACAGAATTTCTCGTAGGCTTTTTCTGAATATTGAAAATTGATTATAGGTAGGTGTGGTGCCTCAAGCCTACAATCCCAGCACTTTGGGAGGCTGAGGCATGTGGATCATTTGAGCTTAGGAGTTTGAGACCAGCCTGGGCAACACAATGCCTGTCTCTACAAAAAGTTCAAAAAATCAGCTGGGCATGGTGGTGCGTGCCTGTAGTCCCAGCTACTCGGAAGGCTGAGGTGGGAGGATCCCCCCGAGCTGGGGAGGTCAGGGCTGTTGTGAGCCATGATTGTGCCATTGTACTCCTGTTTGGTGACAGATACCTTGTCTCAAAAAAAAAAAAAAAATTGTAGATTTTCATTTGTCACTTTGAGAACCTCTACGATTTTAAGGACTGGAGGTTAGAAACAACTAAACTGTGTAATTTTTCAGTATCCTTTTCAATTCTGTCATTCTATGATTCTTAGAGGAAATGATCTGAGATTTAATTTTGTCCTGCGTGTAGAAGAAGCCTATAAGAGCTTTCCTTAGGAATAACTGTTGATGCTGAGGTGGCAGGGCCAGGAAGGGCCCAGATGAAGGCATGATAGCAACCCAGACCTCACCATATACCTGGGCGGTAAACTATTAGAAGGCTACCACAACTCCTTAACTCTGCCTTAGCCACTAGCTCTTGAATTTCCAGCGTCTTGGGTTTTGCTTAAGTTTTGCTCAGAATAATGGCATAGGAATGGGCTTAACAGATTTCCAAGAACTGCCCTTATTGTAAGAATATTCCATTTGATCCAACCCCTTGTTTAAATTTACTTTCATGACCCAACTGAAATATGAAGCCTTCCTGACGCTCCTTGGCAGATATTCTCACCTCCCTTTGTGCTCCTAGAATATTTTGTTTGCACTTACAGCATTGTATTTTAATGGTTTATATGTGATTCTTCTCCATTAGCCCATCAGCTTCAGCTTTGTATTGTGCACAGTGCCTTGCTGATGACAGGTGCTTTTTTATATGTGATTCT
>NW_012101676.1:543867-556615 GCF_000951045.1 Mandrillus leucophaeus | reverse complement strand
TTTTGTATTTTTAGTAGAGACGAGGTTTCACCATGTTAGCCAGGATGGTCGCGATCTCCTGACCTCGTGATCCGCCCGTCTCGGCCTCCCAGAGTGCTGGGATTACAGGTGTGAGCCACCGCGCCTGGCCGACAGGTGCTTATTAAACATTTCTTTACTAACAAATGAGAAAAAAAGTCATGGTATTTTATTAAACCATGTTTCCAGTCCCTCTTAGAGCTTCTGATCTGTGCACCATTGAGAAGCACTGCTGTGCTGAACTGCTGTTGCTAGTGGAAAGGTATCATATCCCTCATATATGTAAAGATGAAGAAAGAGATCCAAACCCCTGGTTGAAGAATGACTCCAGTGCTTCAGTCTGCTGGTAGGACAGTGGTACCAGTTAGTTACATGTCTAGACGGGGGTGCTGATTGGGGGAAAAGATGTTGAGTTTCTTTTTAAATATATTTAAACATTTTTTGTAATGATGGAAACAAGTAGACAGGAGGTGTGTTAGTCTGTTCTCATACTGCTATGAAGAAATACTCGAGACTGGGTAATTTATAAAAGAAAGAGGTTTAATTGACTCACATTTTTGTATGGCTAGGGAAACCTCAGGAAACTTACAATCATAGCAGAAGGTAAAGGAGAAGCAAGCACCTTCTTCACAAGGAGGCAGGAAAAGAGAGAGGGTGGGCCTTTGTACCCCCACACCAGCCAGCCGTTGGATGTGGCCTGCCTCCCAAAAAAGGGTCATCTCTAGGAAGGGGGACAAGGTGCCTCTGTCTTCCACCCAGTTTCCAGAGAGGGCTGCCTGCTGAGGCTGGTGGCCAGTAGCACTTCCAGCAACTCTGACGGGCAAGTCCACGGGGTGAAGCATGGTGTCTATCATGGCCATTAAATTTTGAATTTAGAAAATCACTAATGAATTTTTGACCCAATTTGTCACCAGATCTTTACCAAGTTTGACGACTGTGCAGGAGGAGACCAATAGAAAATTTAAAGAAGCAAAGAGAATTGTTAGATTTAATCAACCAAGCAGAGCTATTAGAGCATCTCATCAGCAATTTCTTACAGTTGGTTCTGAAGAAAATGGTTGTAATCAAGAATGTTTTGAGGCCAAGTGATGAGTCTCCTATGTAGTTTTATATATGATATGTAGTTGAAAGTATATTGTTGGTATCTGGCATATAGTTATATCTATCTTCTCTTGCTGTGTAATGAACTGCCCCAAACCGTAGTGGCTTGAAATCACCAGGTATTTGCTTACATTCTACCCAGTGAGCTGAGTTCACCTGGATGCTTCTTTCACTGGGCTTGCCTGGCCTTACTCATGCAGCTGCCATCCTCTGAGGCATAACTGAGACTGGATGTTCCAAATTCCTACCTCATGCCTGTCACTTAGCTGAACTGTTGGCCAGGGCAACTCAGTCTTCCCTCAGAGCATCCCCAGCAGGGGATCCCAGCCTTCTCAGGTGGGACTGGGTTCAATGAGAGCAAACCCCAGTACACAGGTGTGTATTAGCACATTGAGTTTGTTATTATTTTATTGAACAAAACAAACATGAGAGAATCATACCTGAATGAGTCATACATGAATCCTGGGAGGTGTGATCCACTGAAGTCATTATTGTAACAATCTACCACTGCCTGCACTCAGACCCCAGTTACTCATAGCCCTCCCAAGACTCTCAGAGTCTCATTCCACCACAGCATCAGGTTCAAAGGCCAGGATCTACATCAGGTCTGGATAGAAATGGGGCTTTCCAGCTGGGTTTGGTGGCTCATGCCTGTAATCCCAGCACTTTGGGAGGCCGAGGCAGGTGGATCACTTGAGGCCAGGAGTTTGAGCCTGACCAACATAGTGAAACCTCATCTCTACTAAACACGGTGAAACCCTGTCTCTACCAAAAATATAAAAAATTAGCCAGGCATGGTGGTGCATGCCTGTAGTCCCAGCTACTCGGGAGGCTGAGGCATGAGAATTGCTTGAACCTGAAGGGCAGAGGTCGCGGTGAGCCAAGATCGTGCCACTGCATTCCAGCCTGGGCGACAGAACGAGACTCCATCTCAAACAAACAAAAAAACAAGAAATGGAGCTTTCTCAGGCACAATTTCTTCTTGATCCAAAGATTTCTGAATGAAAAGACATGACACTCATCCCCAAAGGGGAGGGATGGAGGCACATCACAGTCACTTTCTTTAATGATTCTGAAACCTAGCAAAGCAGGTGTGGCCAGTGCTCCCTAGTCTGAGAAAAAGGAATATTCCTTGATTAGGGCCCAGCTCTGCGCCCTCTAAGTGGCCCCCTAATTCTTTTTCCTCTATGACTCTTGGCTCTGCCTTCTGAGAGCATCTTCCTTTTGTATAAGAAATAGCCTATGTTTCAGGAACAGAAAACCAAACACTGCATGTTCTCACTCATAAGCGAGAGTTGAACAGTGAGAACACATGGACACAGGGAGGGGAGCATCACACACTGGGGCCTGTCGGGGAGTGGAAGGCAAGGGAAGGGAGAGCATTAGGACCAATACCTAATGCATGTGGGGATTAAAACCTAGATGACAGGTTGATGGGTGCAGCAAACCACCATGGCACATGTATACCTATGTAACAAACCACATTCTGCACATGTATCCCATAACTTAAAGTAAAATGTAAAAAAAAAAGAAAAGAAAGAAATAGGCTGTGTTTGCAGCTGATTAACTTTCTCAGTTTGTGTTCTGCCCTGAGACATTTGGGACAGAGAGAGCTTTTTTCATTTTGGACTCTATCTGTCCCTTTAATCCAAACTAGCAACAGTCAGTACAACTCGCCTAAAAACTTGGAGGGTTTTCTCTAAGTCTTGTTAGGATTTCCCACATGTCTCAACAGCTGCATCCATAATTCTTTTCAGGACAGACCCCTTTCCACTAGGTGTATAGGCTGCTGTGGAACGGAGCCTTGAAGTGTCTTAGAAGCCCGTTTCACTACCTGGGAGAGAAGGTCTGCTAGGTATGACCTTAAATCTTTGTGAGATGTTTACGAAAGGTATTACAGCCACACCTTTGAATTGTTCCCTAACCTGCCACCAGGTCCTACTTTGAGAATCTTGTGCCACCACAAGAAACTGGAGACATGAAATAATTTTATTTTCTACCTTAGCAAGTCCTAGTTCTTCTATATTTTCTCTAAATTCTACCTGCAAACTGAACAGTTCTCTCCTTAGCTCATTTTTATCTTCCTATACCTGATCAATTGTATACCCAGTTAAAATAAGTTCATTGACCCTTCAGCATCCTACCTAGAAACCCCCTTGGCCACACGGGCATATTTATCAGGTACACTTCCTGTCCTCTAACCCGCTCTGTAGGTGCCACTTGTGTCAGTGCTTCACGGTGACAGTGTGGCTTGCTCTTTATCCAGCCTCTGATGATGCCTTCTGGCTTTGCAGGCTCACTCATGCTCCACCATCTCTCCAGTCCCCAACACAGCCCCTCACAGCTTTTCTCAGTTTTGCCTGCTGCATAGTCCAAAAGACAACGTTACATGTTTTTATAACAGCAGCACCCCACTTGTAGGTACCAATTTTTGTTTCAGAGTTCAATCAGAGTTCACACAAAAACCTGCACATGAATGTTCATGGCAGGGTTATTTGTAGTAACCATAAAGGAGCCTGGAAGCAACCCAGGTGTCCATCAGCAATGAATGGATAAAGGACATGTGGCCTATCCACACAGTGGGACGTTAATATTCAGACTTTACAAGGACTGCAGCACAGATGTATGCTAAAACATGGACAGACCTTAAAAATATTATGCTAAGTGAAAGAAGTCAGACACAAAAGACTGCATATTTTATGATTCTATTTATATTTGGTGTCCAGAATAGGCATGGAGACAGAAAACAGATTAGTGGTTGCCAGGGGCTGGGGGCAGAGGAGAATGGGGAGTGACTACTAATGGGTACAGGGTTTCTTTTGAGGGTGGAAGTAGATATTGACAGTGGTTGCACAACTTTGTGAACCTACTAAATGCCACAGAATTCTACATTTTAAAGGGGTCAGGTTTATTATATATAAGTTATATCTAAACTTTTTACAAAGTTTAACCAGGGACGGTCACTGTGAGTGACATGGGAGAAGGGGCATGGCAATTTAATGTTACACAGTTGTGAAGGAGCCTGGTGGTGACGATGTAGTAGGGGAGCTGGAGATCTGAGGAGGAATCACCATCAGTCAGTGAGTGGCCGCACTTATCCAGCTGCCACAGTAGAACCCAGAGGGCCTTCATGGGGAGTTCTGTGGGAAGCAGATACCTCTGTGCAGCTACCTCCTCTGGGGGCCACAGCCAAACCCCGTCATGGAGCAGGGACGGCATAGTCAGGAAGAAGAGTTGCCCATGGAGTGGAGTGAGTGAGGAGAAGCTGGTACCCATGGACACTTCTGCATCAGTCCTGCATCTGATGACAAGAAAAAGCCTTTCAGAGACTAAAGGCCACTGCTTCAGGTCTGCATTCCAGATGTCACACAAGTTCCTCTTTTGGCCAAGTCTAGACAAGAGCCTAATAGTGAAGGAGCTTCTTAGAAATGTAGTTCCTGGGTTAGCCAAGCTGACCTGGCACAGATGGTCATGATATTTAAGAACAGAGGTTCCTGTAGCTCACGTGAATGATGGCAAGGCCCTGACAGAGCATTTGGCATGGAGACGGGAAAAAACAATGGATTGCTACAAGTGCAGAGGCCTAGTAGGTGACACAGCCAGTGTGCTAGGAGCAGGAAGGGTAGTGCTTTTGTGACAGCTATTTCAGGGCTTCAGTGGGAGGGGGAGCGCTGCAGCAAATGGTGACATGGAATTTGGGCGTTGAGCATGGAACCACCTACATATAAATAGTGTTGTTATTCTAACCATGAGACTGTGGAGAAGTCAATCACAAGAAGCTTGGGTGGTTGAGCTTGATGAGTAAAACGCTTATGTAGAATCAGACTATCAAGACCAAGATATGTAAAATATTTTTGTTCATTGTATTTGTAATCTCAGAAAGTCTGTTTATTATGTCTGTAATCTCAGAACAGTCAGAAAAAGTATTTCATGAAATTCAAATAATTTGTATATGTATTTTACTTAGGGAAAGGATTTTGCACAAGCCAGCAGCTATGCAGATATAGCTGTGAACTCTGATAGATATAATCCAGCAGCTCTTACTAATAAAGGGAATACAGTTTTTGCAAATGGTGATTATGAGAAGGCCGCTGAATTCTATAAAGAGGCTCTAAGAAATGATTCTTCTTGTACTGAAGCGCTTTATAATATTGGTAAGTGAAACAAGGCGAAATTGCTTTTTAAATTATTTATTTTTTGCTTTGTATTTGTTTTTGTTTTGTTTTGCTTAAAGAGCTCAAACACATCAGGAGGAGGAGTTGACTTCCTTCTAACAGAAAATTGAAGACTACAGCCTCTCAGATTATAGTTTATTTTAAATGGAATTAATGATTCAGAAGCTATGCACTGCAAAATTTGGATCAGGCTTGCTATACTGCCCTCTAAAAAGGCTTTTCCATCACAGTGTATAATCCTAATTTCCCAAATTTCTGCTAATACTGGATATTATCATTCTTTTTAACTTTTGCCAAGCTGATAGATGGGAAAAAATCCCGTTTGCTTACTTTTTAATTATGAACAATTTCAAACATACATAAAAGTACACACAAGAAATAAGTACCCGTGTACCTATCACCCCAGTTTAACACATTTTCACATTTTGCCATCTTTACTTCAGATTTTGTTTTTAATAAGCCAAATATTACAAGCCATGGAGTCTTACCACCATCACATTCTCTTCCCCGCCTTTCAGAGGTTGCCTGAAGTGGAGCATCATCATCCCGGGCATGAATATCACGCCGGGCATGAATTTGCAGTTTTGCAAACGCCTGTCCGTACAGTACTGGGTCTTGTCTCTTGGATTGTTAATAACGTTTCCCTGCCTAGGTATTTTTTGCTTTCTTTGGTTTGCTTATTTTATTCTCCTTTCTATGTTATGTCAGGAGTTTATGGCTAAAAACTGAGTGGAATCTCTAGGTCTATGAAGGAGATTGATGGGTTGGTACTTTGCTGTAGGGCATCTGTCTGGTCTGGTCTGTTTAGTTGGAGACCTGCCCATAAGTCAATTGTATCTTTCCTCCCAGAAGAGACTCTTTAATCTCCTGCCTGAAGGAGGAGGGAAGGCCTACTGCCAACCTTGAAGTATAGGGGAGGCGAGAAGGAATTAGCCATGGGAGAGCCTGATTGAGAATGTATGTTTCAAGTCACTGAACAAAGGGAGGCTATGACCACTTGGGTATCTGGGAAGAGAGCATTGAAGAGAGGCACAAAGGTCTTCATGCAGGAGCTTTTTTCCTAGATATATCCTTATTTATTTGTTTTGTAACTATTAAATATTTCTCCTTTCTCCATTGCTTAGATTTTTAACTTTGTTTCTAATTTCTTCTATGGAAGAATTGTTTTATTATTGATATAGTAAAATTTGTCTTTTTTTTTTTTTTTTTTTTTTGAGACTGAGTCTCACTCTGTTGTCCAGGCTGGGGTGCAGTGGCATGATCTCAGCTCACTGCAACCTCCGCCTTCCAGATTCAAGTGATTCTCCCGCTGTAGCCGTCCAAGTAGCTGGAACCACAGGCACGCTCCACTATGCCAGTCTAATTTTTTGCATTTTTAGTAGAGACAGGGTTTCACTGTGTTGGCCAGGCTGGTCTCGAACTCCTGACCTCAAGTGATCCACCTGCCTCGGCCTCCCAAAGTGATGGGATTACAGGCGTGAGCCACCACGCCTGGCCAAATTTGTCTTTTAAAAAAATTGTGTTTATTGCTTTATTCATTTGTTTATTGCTTTATGAAGCCCTTCTTACCTTCAGATTATAAATCATTTTTCTATATTTTCTTTTCATAGTCTTCTTATAGCTTTGTTTTTTCTGTTGAGTTTCAAAATTTTGAGTTCATTTTTTATGAAATAAGAATCTACATTTAAAAAAATTAATGGCCAGGCACAGTGGCTCATGCATGTAAATCCCAGCACTTTGGGAGGCTGAGGCGGGCGGATCACAAGGTCAGGAGATGGAGACCATCCTGACTAACACAGTGAAACCCCAATCTCTACTAAAAATAGAAAAAATTAGCCAGGCGTGGTTGCAGGCACCTATAGTCCCAGCTACTCGGGAGACTGAGGCAGGAGAATGGCGTGAACCCGGGAGGCAGATTTTGCAGTGAGCCGAGATCATGCCACTGCACTCCAGTCTGGGCGAAAGAGCAAGACTCTGCCCGCCCCCCAACACACACAAAATAATAATAATGTATAGTCGGTTGTTCTGGCACCACTTATTACTAGCATTTTCCTCCCCACTGATTTTAAATGTCTTTAAACTCTATAACTGAGTGCATTTCTGAACTATTTGTTCTGTTCTATTGGTCTGTCTATTCCTGCCCCCCACTACACTTTTAAAATCACTGAAGCTTTGTAGCATCTTTTGGTGTCTGCCAGTGGAGAATCCCCACCCTAACATTATTCTTTAAAAACATTCTCAGTTGGCCGGGTGTGGTGACTCATACCTGTAATCCCAGCACTTTGGGAGGCTGAGGCAGGTGGATCTCTTGAGGCTAGGAGTTCCAGACCAGCCTGAGCAACATGGCAAAATCCTGTCTCTACTAAAAATACAAAAAATTAAATGGGCATAGTAGCACACGCATATAATCCCAGCTACTTGAGAGGCTGAGGTAGGAGAACCACCTGAGCCTGGGAGGTCGAGGCTGCTGTGAGCCATGTTTGCGCCACTACACTCCAGCATGGGCAGCAGGAGTGAGACCCTGTATCAAAAAACAAAAACCTCAGTTCATCTTCATTTTCTCTTTTGGATAAATATTTACATATATTTTGAGATTTATTCTGTTAACGTTAAATAAATTAATACCAATAATGACGCTTATAGGTTTTCTTTTTTTTCTTTTTCTTTTTTTTAAGGCCTTACCTATGAGAAACTAAATCGGCTGGATGAGGCTTTGGACTGTTTCCTGAAACTTCATGCAATCCTACGAAACAGTGCCGAAGTTCTTTACCAGATAGCAAATATGTATCTTATTTGAAAAACTTAGGGACAGTTATTAATTCTCTCAATTGGTGATTGAAGATCAATTATTAAATAAGTTTAATGAAGTAATTGAGGATAATATTTGAAGTAAGTGATAAGGATAATCTAACTAGCAGATTATCATGTGATAAAAAAATCATTTGAGTAATGCTATTTTAAAATGTTATTTGCATTGAAAGAGGAATTAATGGTTAAAACTATTATTTATTAAATTTTGAAAATAACTGAAGTAATTATGACATTTTGGGTACATATAAACCATTCATTGAAAGTCAGTTTGGGGCTTTAGAACATTGTATTAATTCTGAAGCTTGTAGGGTATCATTGAAGCACTAACTTACTAAATAAAATACTGTTTATTACTGATTCGTACTATTGATTGAGTTCGGATAATTTTTCTTATTTTTTTAACTGACCTGTAGCTATAATGAGGTGTCCAAAGACTGTTACCCTCTAAAATTATGTAATTCTTCATATGAACTCACTCATTCATTCTGTTCATTTAATAGTCATTTATTGAATGTATACTATGTGTATCAGTATTATGTTTCAAACTCAGGGGAATGTAGAACTACAAAATGTTGCCCTCATATCAGTTTCTTCCACAACACGTAGCTTTTTAAATAAGCCCTGCTCTTGGTTAAAAAAGCAGAAATGTGTTAATATTTTTAATGCTTTTCATGCTATTTGAAAAGCACTTTAATTTCTCTCCTTATTTTAGTGAGCTTTGGCCACAATGTTGGGAAGCGTTAAACATGTTAGGTAGGTTTTCAGGTTACTGTTATCTTGATTTAAATTTTATACAGATATGTTTAGAAAATTTTATATGTCATAAGGTGTACCATTAATAATTTTAAGTACCATCTGCTGTACTTTTGATAAAGAATTTTGTTTAAACATTTTAGTTTTAAGCCAGGCACAGTGGCTCATGCCTGTAATCCCAGCGCTTTGGGAGGCCGAGGCAGGCGAATCATTTGAGGTCAGGAGTTCGAGACCAGCCTGGCCATCATGGTGAAACCCCATCTCTACTATAAATACAAAAATTAGCCAGGTGTTGTGGCAGGCACGTGTAATCCCAGTTACTCCCAAGACTGAGGCAGGGGAATCACTTGAACCTGGGAGGCAGAGGTTGCAGTGAGCCAAGATAGTGCCATGGCACTCTAGCCTGGGTGCAGAGCTAGACTGTCTTAAAAAAAAAAAAAAAAAAAATTAGTTTTAGATCAGATAGCATCATAGTTACTCCTGTTAGTCTTTTTGTTCATTTAATTTCTCTGAAACTGCTAGTGTCATTATCTTTTACTACCCAATTCATGATCAGCTAGGATCAAGTCAAGCAATTGATATATTTGAGACTGTTTGAGTACATTTCCATTTTTTTTTCTTGTGGTATCACACTTGTCATCATTAAAAACAGTAGATTTTTCTGGTGTCACCCTTGTCACCATTGAAAACAGTGCTTCTTTTTCAATAAACTTTGGATTGGAATATCTTCATTTCACTGAAATACCTAATATGTATAAAATAAATAGTAATTAGTCAAAAAGTATTGGTATGAATAAATTATTTGTATATACACAGAAGACTTAGTAGGTACTGAAGAAAGTTACAAAAAAAAAAAAACAAAACCCACTATCCTTGGGTTTATAATCTAATTAGGGAAAACTCACAGGAAAAACACATGAAAGTAATTCCCTTAATATGCTGAACATGTTAAGAGAGAGAGAATAACTGGATGCAACATTCAGGACATTTTTATTAAGGACAATTTTTGGACAATACTTTGAATAATTCTACCAGAAATTTGGGAGTTGATCTTAGTGGATAGTAATGAAGGAAAAGGGAAAGCAGGCTATACATAGGGAGCGAGAATGTTACCTCCACAGTACTGCTGCATTCCATCTCCACCCCTGAGAAATCCAGAGGAAACACTACACAATAGCACATTACTGTAGGCTAAGAAATATTGTTACTGTAATGTTTTTTAAGTTTGTTTATTGGTTAATGAATTTAGAAAACGTGTTTTCCTTAACTGACATTGCCTAAGATATGAATTAATGGAAAATCCCAGTCAAGCTATTGAATGGCTAATGCAGGTGGTCAGTGTTGTTCCAACCGATCCTCAAGTTTTATCTAAACTGGGAGAATTATATGATCATGAAGGAGATAAATCTCAAGCATTTCAATATTACTATGAGGTAGGTGTGTTATCTTAATTTCCTTCTGTGTTTTAGCATTTTATGAATTGTTATAAAGGCAGCAAGACTTCGAAATTTTAGAAGATCTTCCCAGTTTTAAAATGATTTATTTAAAATAAAGCATTCTTGGAAAATGAAGTTTTTGTTTTGTTTTGTTTTGAGATAGTCTTGCTCTGTCGCCCAGGCTGCTGCACAGTGGTGTAGTCTCGGCTCACTGCAGCCTCCTCCTCCTAGGTTTAAGCAGTTCTCTTGCCTCAGCCTCCCGAGTAGCTGGAATTACAGGCGCCTGCCACCACGCCCAGCTAATTTTTGTATCTTTAGTAGAGGGACATTTCACCATGTTGGCCAGGCTGGTCTCGAACTCTTGACCTCAGCTGATCTGCTCACCTCAGCCTCCCAAAGTGATGAGATTACCACCACGCCAGGCATGAGGTTAGTTTTTTACTTGTTTTAATGAAAAAAAATGAAATAGGTCTGGGTGAGGTGGCTCACATCTATAATCTCAACACTTTGGGAGGCCAGAGTGAGAGGATTGCTTAAGACCAAGAGATCAAGACCAGCCTAGGCAACATAACAAGACCCCATCTCTAAAATAATAATTGTAAAAGGATAGGTGTGGTGGCCCTTACCTTTAATCCCAGCACTTTGGGAGGCCAAGGAAGGCAGATCACTTGAGGCCAGGAGTATGTGACCAGCCTGGCCAACATGAGGAAACCCCCTCCCTACTAAAAATACAAAAATTATCCAAGTGTGGTTGTGGCATGCCTGTAATCCTAGCTACTCAGGAGACTAAGGCACAAGAATTACCTGAACCCAGGAGGCAGAGATTGTAGTGAGCCAAGATCGCATTTAGTACACTCCAGGCTGGGTGACAGAGCGAGACTGTCTTAAAATAATAATAATTAATAATATTAATAATAAAAAGAAGTATAAATTCATTTTTCTCTTGAAGCACGATTTGCATCTCTTTTTTATTCTTTTAAATATTTAATTGAACTCAGCTCATATATTGTTATAGCAAAAGTATTTACAGATAATTGAAAAATGTGTCAAGCAAAGCTTAGGTTTTCTAAATATTATAGAGTTTCAGAATTTACAAAGTACTTAGGACAGCTCATACTC
Source organism: Mandrillus leucophaeus (assembly GCF_000951045.1). Taxonomy (NCBI): domain Eukaryota; kingdom Metazoa; phylum Chordata; class Mammalia; order Primates; family Cercopithecidae; genus Mandrillus; species Mandrillus leucophaeus. Next base: position 545,202 of record NW_012101676.1, on the reverse strand, counting down.
CTTTATTAAGAAATGTCATATTGGATAAATTTATTCAATAGGTAAAGTATTCAAGAAGTAAATTATATGTTGCCATTGAAGTTGTGTTGTTACATTCCATATATTTTTCCAGTCATATAGGTATTTTCCTTGTAATATGGAAGTCATTGAGTGGCTTGGAGCCTATTACATTGACACCCAGTTTTGGGAAAAAGCCATTCAGTACTTTGAAAGAGCTTCTCTTATACAGTAAGTAATCATTAGGATTTTATGTTTAGTTAATGTCATGTCTTGAGTTTTTTTAATCCCTAGAATTAGTATCTGATTTCAAGAACAGATGTTGATGGACGGACATTCATAAATTATTTTTGTTTGTTTGTTGTTTGTTTGAGACGGAGTTTCGCTCTTGTTTCCCAGGCTGGAGTGCAATGGCATGATCCTGGCTCACTGCAACCTCTGCCTCCTGGGTTCAAGCGATTCTCCTGCCTCAGCCTCCCGAGTATCTGGGATTACAGGCATGTGCCACCACACCCGGCTAATTTTTTGTATTTTAGTAGAGACAGGGTTTCACCATATTGTCCAGGCTTTTCTCAAACTCCTGACCTCAGGTGATCCACCCGCGTCAGCCTCCCAAAGTGCTGGGATTACAGACATGAGCCACTGCATCTGGCCAAATTATTTTTATTTTCTTATATTTTATTCTATTTGACTTGGTATTTATTGTGATAAATATATTTCCCTTTGCATAGAATTTTAAAATATCCTCTTTAAGGTACTTTTCTTTATGTGTTTTTCTTATTCATACCTCAGCAAACAATTATTATTTCTTTATCAATGAGAAAATGACTATTTTCTTTGTCCTAGGACAAAGTTTCATTTCTAAAAGAGTCTTAATACAAAACAGTTTTATTGGTTTCAATTTATAATTGATATATATTAAAAATTAAAATTTTTCAATGTCCTTAAGTTACATATGTATACATGTGCCATGTATACATGTTACATATGTATACATGTGCCATGTATACATGTTACATATGTATACATGTGCCATGTATACATGTTACATATGTATACATGTGCCATGTTGGTGTGCTGCACCCATTAACTCGTCATTTACATTAGGTATATCTCCTAATGCTATCCCTCCCCACCCCCGCACAATAGGACCCAGTGTGTGATGATCCCCTTCCTGTATCCAAGTGATCTCATTATTCAATTCCCACCTGTGAGTGAGAACATGTGGTATTTGGTTTTCTGTTCTTGCGATAGTTCGCTGAGAATGATGGTTTCCAGCTGCATCCATGTCCCTACAAAGGACACGAACTCATCCTTTTTTATGGCTGCATAGTATTC
>NW_012101676.1:522401-543817 GCF_000951045.1 Mandrillus leucophaeus | reverse complement strand
GAGGAGTATCTTTGTGGCGTTCTCTGTATTTCCTGGATTTGAATGTTGGCCTGCCTTACTAGGTTGGGGAAGTTCTCCTGGATGATATCCTGCAGAGTGTTTTCCAACTTGCTTCCATTTTCCCCGTCACTTTCAGGCACACCAGTCAGATGTAGATTTGGTCTTTTCACATAATCTCATATTTCTTAGAGGCTTTGTTCATTTCTTTTTACCCTTTTTTCTCTACACTTCTCTTCTTGCTTCATTTCATTCATTTGATCTTCAATCACTTATACTCTTTCTTCCAGTTGATCGAGTTGGTTACTGAAGCTTCTGCATTTGTCACGTAGTTCTCGTGTTATGGTTTTCATCTCTGTCCGTTCTTTTAAGGTCTTCTCTGCATTGATTATTCTAGTTATTCATTCATCCATTCTTTTTTCAAGGTTTTTTGTTTCTTTGCACAGGTTACGTAGTTCCTCCTTTAGCTCTGAGAAGTTTCATCAACTGAAGCCTTCTTCTCTCAACTCATCAAAGTCATTCTCCGTCCAGCTTTGTTCCATTGCTGGCGATGAGCTGCATTTCTTTGGAGGGGGAGATGCGCTCTGGTTTTTTTAATTTCCAGCTTTTCTGCACTGCTTTTTCCCCATCTTTCTGGTTTTATCTGCCTTTGGTCTTTGTTGATGGTGACGTACTGATGGGGTTTTGGTGTGGGTGTCCTTTCTGTTTGTTAGTTTCCCTTCTAACAGTCAGGACCCTCAGCTGTAGGTCTGTTGGAGTTTGCTTGAGGTCCACTCCAGACCCTGTTTGCCAGGGTATCAGCAGCGGAGGCTGCAGAAGATAGAATATTGCTGAACAGCAAGTGTTGCTGTCTGATTCTTGCTCTGGAAGCTTTGTCTCAGGGGTGTACCCCACCGTGTGAGGTGTGAGGTGTTGGTCTGCACCTAGTAGGGGATGTCTCCCAGTTAGGCTACTCAGGGGTCAGGGACCCGCTTGAGCAGGCAGTCTGTCCGTTCTCAGATCCCAGCCTCCACGCTAGGAGATCCACTGCTCTCTTCAAAGCTGTCAGACAGGGGCATTTACCTCTGCCGAGGTTTCTGCTGCTTTTTGTTTAGCTATGCTCTGTTCCCAGAGGAAGAGTCTACAGAGGCAGGCTGGCCTCCTTGAGCTGTGGTGGGCTCCACCCAATTCGAGCTTCCCGGCGGCTTTGTTTACCTACTTAAGCCTCAGCAATGGTGGGCGCCCCTCCCTCAGCCTCGCTGCCACCTTGCAGTTAGATCTCAGACTGTTGTGCTAGCAATGAGGGAGGCTCCGTGGGTATGGGACCCTCTGGGCCAGGTGTGGGATATAATCTCCTGGTGTGCTGTTTGCTAAGACCCTTGGTAAAGCGCAGTATTAGGGTGGGAGTTACCTGATTTTCCAGGTGTTGTGTGTCTCAATTTCCTTTGGCTAGGAAAAGGAATTCCCTTCCCCCTTGCACTTCCCAGGTGAGGCGATGCCTCGCCCTGCTTCAGCTCTTGCTGGTCGGGTTGCACCCGCGGACCAGCGCCAACTGTCTGACATGCCCCAGTGAGATGAACCCTGTACCTCAGTAGAAAATGCAGAAATCACCCATCTTCTTTGTTGCTCACACTGAGAGCTGGAGGCTGGAGCTGTTCCTATTTGGCCATCTTGGGCGCACCCCCTCAAAAATAATTTTAATACATCATCATCTGCTTTGTAGTTGGCCATTTGAATTTTAAGATCAAATGTCCCTTGGAATAATTTGAATGATTTGAATGATAAAGAAATGCTTAAGTAAAATAATTTCTGTTTGGAATTTGTATTAGGCAATTCATTTTTATGATATTTATTTCACATAAAATTTTTGAGAATTATAAAATTAATTACCAAGGATGAGGAGATAGTTTTAGTTTAGTTACGTCTTTAAGATTAAAGCTATTTCAGTAATACACTGTAAGCTTTTTAATTACATGTAATACTACTCTAACATTAGCCGTTAGCTCATGCAAGACCCTCCCTTCTTTGAGGCTTAGTCTGCCACTGTTCCATTTTTAACTCCTATTTCTAAATGTGAGATGTTGATTAACAGTCAGTCCCTTACCTAGTCTAGCTTATATTCTTGCTTTTCATTCCATCAGTATTCTAGCCCTACAAGTTTTGACCTCCCTAACTCCATTGATCTTTACCCTCTCTTAGTTCAGTCACCTGACTCATCTGATTGTGATGATTACTAACACATTTACACCAATAAAATCTTTCCTCTTTTTTTTTTTTTTTGAGACGGAGGACAGAGTCTTGCTTTGTCACCCAGGCTGGAGTGCAGTGGTGTGATCCCAGCTCACTGCAACCTCTGCTTCCCAGGTTTAAGTGATTCTTCTGCCTCAGCCTCTGGAGTAGCTGGAATTATAGGCACATACCACTACACCTAGCTAATTTTTTTTTTTTTTTTTTTTTTTTAGTAGAAACGGGGTTTTTCACCATGTTGGTGAGGCTGGTCTTGAACTCCTGCCCTCAAGTGATCTGTTTGCCTCAGCCTCCCAAAGTGCTGGGATTACAGGCGTGAGATACTGCGCCCAGCCTACACCAATAAAATCTTAAGTTACAACATCCAGCTGTCTGAACATAACCTCTTATCTTTCCAACTTCCATGCTCCCTATTTTCCAGTGTATTTTTCTTTGGTGATATTGAGACCTCCCCTCTTGACCTTCCCCTTATCTTGCAGTCTCAGCCTTCTTCTGACTTTAATTCTGAGCTTATCCATACTAGATTGCTTAATTGGCCACATCTTTTCCCTTTCTTGCTAACATTCCTGTTTTTTTTCTCTCTCTCTCGCTTTACTACCCCATTTATTCCAAGAGATTTCAGTTCTTAGGTTATTCTAGCCGTTGATTCCATTCCTTTACACAGGCTGTGAAGCACTGTCAGAGGAAAATTATGTAACCAGGTGAATTGATGCCACACAGATCTGTGTGATAATGAGCACTGCTCATCAGTCTTAAGTATTTCCCTCCCTCCTGTTTCTCTGATCTCTTCAATTCCCCTATGTATTTTATGCCTCAGTTTCCCAGAATATAGAAGCCTTTTTTAGAAACCTTCCTAACATTTCTCTCTCCCTACTTTCCTATAAACTTACTTCCACTTGCACCTGCTGTTAATCTCCTTCTCAGTGACAGAAACTTATTCAATATACATTCATTATATTACATCTCTTTTGAGCGTTTGTTTTCTATACCATATATCTTAATTTTCACATTTTCTTTTTTTTACATGCTAAGCTTTGATTTGTTCTATAAGTTCTACTGCTACAATAAAATGTAGGCTTTTTGAGAAGTCAGAGTATTAGTTCTTTTTTTTTTTTTTTTTTTTTTTTTTTGAGACAGAGTCTCGGGTATTCTGCTATATGCAAGCTCCGCCTCCCGGGTTCACGCCATTCTCCTGCCTCAGCCTCCCAAGTAGCTGGGACTACAGGCGCCCGCCACCTCGCCCGGCTAGTTTTTTGTATTTTTTAGTAGAGACGGGGTTTCACCGGGTTAGCCAGGATGGTCTCGATCTCCTGACCTTGTGATCTGCCCTTCTCGGCCTCCCAAAGTGCTGGGATTACAGGCTTGAGCCACCACGCCCGGCCGAGTATTAGTTCTTATGTCACATAGTTCTTTACGTATTCTTTAATTATTCTTTACATGTCAACTTGGCATGTAGTTGAATTAAATTTCTTTACTGTAGAAACTCCTCACCTTGCTGTATCTCTTAGATTTTTATGGTTCTTAGTAATATAGTGTTTTTGGCAATTGGTTTAAGCCTAAACTGTTGTCTTTTATTTTCTTTACATTCATAAATCATGTATTAAAATATGAAGAAATCCTAGTTCTGACCGGTCCACTTAATGTAATTCCATTCTTAAGCAGCATTAGGTAATGTTCTTTAATATTGATTGTGATGATGATTATTATAAGACACCATCAAGTGGACCAATATAGGCATTATGGCAATTCCAGAAGGGGAAGAGAGAGGAAAAGGGAGGAAAGAGACTATTTGAAGAAATTATTGCCATACTTCCCAAATTTGAGGAAAGACATGAATCCAGAAGTCTGCACAGGTCAATGAACTCTATGTAGGAAAAACCCTAAAAGATCCACAATGAGACACATTATGATCAAACTATCCAAAAACAAAGAATCTCAAAAGCAACATGAGAAAAGTAGCTCATCACATACAGGGACCCTCAGTACGATTATTAGTAGATTTCTCACCAGAAACCTTGGAGGCCAGAAAGCAATGGAATGATATAAAGTCCTGAAATTTAAAAGCAAACAAACAAAACACAAACTGTCAACCAAGAATTCTGTATCCTGTCCAAGCGTGATGGTTCATACTTGTAATCCCAGCACTTTGGAGGCCCAGGCAGGTGGATTACCTGAGGTCAGGAGTTCGAGACCAGCCTGGCCATCATGGCAAAGCTCCGTCTCTACTAAAAATACAAACATTAACTGGGTGTGGTGGCAGGCGCCGGTAGTCCCAGCTACTCAGGAGGCTGAGGCATGAGAGTCGCTTGAACCTGGAAGGTGGAGGTTGCAGTGAGCAGAGATCGCACCACTGCATTCCAGCCTGGGTGACAGAGCAAGATTCCATCTCAATAAATAAATAAAATAAAATAAAATAAGTTTTTATTGTTCAAGTGAGATGCTTATAAGTTTCAGATGTTAATTATAATACCCAAGATAATCATTAGGAAAATAACTAAAAAATCAAATAGTACATTATAAAAAATTGTTAGGCAAATAACTAAAAATCGAAATAGTACACTAAAAAAAATCACCAAAATACCAAAAAAGGGTAGTAATGGAAGAATTGAGGAAGAAAAAACATATAACACATGCAGGAAACAGATAGCAGAAGCAAATCCTTCTATGTCAATAATCACATTAAATATAAATGTATTAAACTTTCCCATTAAAAGAAAAAATTAGCAGATTGAATAAGAAAATCAGGGTCTATTTACATACTGTCTACAAGAGATGCACTTTAGATATAAGGACACAAAAGAGGTTGAAAGCAAAAGGATTGAAAAAGATACTCCAAACAAATATTAATGGTAGCCAAAAGAGAGCTGGGAGGCCGTATTATTGCCAGACAAAATAGGCTTTAAGTCACAAAAGGTTACAAGAGCCAAAGAATGACACTATATATTGGTAAAAGTTTCATTACTGCAAGAATGTACAACACTTAAAAACCCAACAGAGGAGCCCCAAAATGTATGAAGCAAAAATTGATATAATTAAAGGATGAAATAGACCTCAATATGAGACTTAATACTTTCAAAAATGTGTGTTGCCTTCTGTGAACCTCACACAGAAGATAAATAAGAAAATAAAGACTTAAGCAGTTTATAAACCAGGTAGACCTAACAGTCATACACAAAACACTGAACCCAGCAACAGGAGATTATACATTCTTAAGTGTACGTGGAACATTCTCCAGGATAAACCATAGGTTAGGCCACAACTTAATAAATTGAAAAGATTGAAGTCATACGAATTATCTTCTTCTGTCATAATATAATGAAACTAGAAATTAATAACAGAAGGAAAACTGGAAAATTCACAAATATGTGGAATTAAAGAACACACTCTTAACTAGTGGATCAAATATGAAATCACCAGGGAAGTTAGAAAATCCCTGAGACAAGTGAAAATGAAACACAATGTACTAAAACTTAACAAGATGCTGCAAAAGCAGCCCTAAGAGGGAAATTTATATCTGTAAGTACATTAAAGAAGAAAGATCTCAGGTTAGTAACCTAACTAAACACCTTAAGGAATTAGAAAAAGAAGAGCACTTTAAACCCAAAGCTAGCAGCAGGAAGGAAATAGAAGTTAGAGCAGAGATAAATAAAACAGAGAACAGAAAAGCTGTAGAGAAAATCAACAAAACAAGAAATTGATTCTTTGAAAAGCTCAACCAAATTGACAAATCTCTAGCTAGATGGACTAACAAAAAAAAGAAGACTTGATTACTAACATTAGAAATGCAAGTAGAAGCCTCACTACCAATTTTACAGAAATAAAAAGTTATAAGAAAACTTTGCCTTAACAAATTAGATAACCTAGATAAAATGGACAAATTTGTAGAAACACAATCAACCAAACCCAACTCAAGAAGAAATAAAAAATCTGCATAGACCTATAACCAGTAAGGAAATTAAGTCAATAATAAAAAATATTCCAAGAAAGAAAAGCCACGGGCTACATGGATTCACTGGTAAATTCTGCCAGACATTTCAAGAAAAATTCACACCAGTTTTTTCAAATTCTCCTAAACATTGAAGAGAAGGTAAACACTTCCTAACTCAGTCAGTTAGGCCAGCATTATCCTTATCCCAAAGGCAAACAAAGACACTACAAGAAAACTACAGACTAATGTCTTTTGTGAATATAAATGCAAAAATACTCAACAAAATACTAGCAAACCAAATTTAGCCACATAGTAAAAGAAGTACATCATTCGCAAGTGGAATTTACTCCCAGAATGCAAGGATAGTTCAACATATGAAGATCAGTCAATTTAATACTTCACATGAATAGAATGAAGGAAAAACTCACGTGATCATCTCAATTAATGCAGAAAAGGCATATGACAAAATTCAACATCCCTTTGTGATAAAAATACTCAAATCAGGAATAGAAAGAACTTCCTTAACATGATAAAGTATTGTATGGAAACTCACAGCTAACAGGATACTGAATGGTGCAAGAGCAAAAGCTTTCTTTCTTAAGATCAGAAACAACGATGTCCACTTACACTGCTTCTAATCAACATGGTACTGCAAATTCTAGCCAGAGCAGGTAGGCAAGAAAAAGAAATAAAAGGCATCTACGTTGGAAGAGATGAAGTAAAAATTAACCCTGTTCACAGATGACATGATCTTATATGTAAAATCTCTAAGGAATCCACATAAAAATTTTAGATATAATAATAAAACAAATTCAGCAAAGTTGCAGGATATAAAATTAACCCATAAAACTAGTTGTATTTCTATGCATTTGCAATGAAAAATCCAAAAAGGAAATTGAGAAAAAAAATTCCATTTACAGTGGTATCAAAAAGAATAAAATAGGGATTAATTTAGCTGTGGAGGCAAAAGACTGTCCCTTTTCCATTGAGTGGGCTTGGCACCTTTTGGCACCTTTGTTGGAAATCAATTTACCATATATATGAGGATTTATTTCTGGGTTCTAGATTCTATTCTTTGGGTGTATATATCTGTCCTCCTGCAGTAGTACCACACAGTTTCAATTATTGTAGCATTAAAGCAAATTTTAAAATCAGGAAGCATGAGTTCTTCAACTTTGTTCTTTTTCAAATTGTTTTGGCTATTCATGGTTCCTTGAGATTCCACATGAATATTAGGGTGAGTTTTCCTATTTTTGCAAAAACACCATTGAGATTTTGATAGGGATTGCACTGACGTTATAGATCACTTTGAGTAGTATTGTTTTCTTAAAAATATTAAGTCTTCCAATTCAAGGACACACATGCCTCTCCATCTATGTCTTCTTTAATTTCTTTCAACAATGTTGTATAGTTTTCAGTGTATAGTAAGTATATACCCAAAGGAATTGAAAGCTAAGGCTCAAACAGATACTTACACAAACATGTAAGATAAGATACTTACACATGTTTGTGTAAGTATCTCATCTGTTTGAGCCTCAGCTTTCAATTTACGATAGCCAAAAGTAGCCTCAGCATTATTTATAGTAGCCAAAAGGTAGAAACAACCCAGATGTCCATCAACAATGAATAAACAAAACATGGTACAGTAGTCCACCTTTATACAGTATTTTGCTGTCTACAGTTTCAGTTACCCTCAGTAAAGTATAATAAGACATTTTGAGAGAGACAGAGACCACATCTACATAATTCTATTATAGTTTATTGTTTTATTTTATTAGTTATTGTTATTAACCTCTTACCATGCCTAAGGTATAAATTGAACTTTATCATAGGTATGTTTGTATAGGAAAAAACATAGTATATATAGGGTTCAGTAGTATTTGTAGTTTCAGGTATCTACTGGTGATCTTGGAACGTATCTACCACAGATAAGGAGGGACCACTGTATATACATAAAATGGAATATTATTCCACTATAAAAAGGAAGTTCTGTTACATGCTACAATATGGAAGGACTTTGAAAACATTAGCTAAGTGAAAGAAGCCAGACACAAAAGAACAAATATTCCACTTACATGAAGTGTCTAAAATGGGCAAATTTATAGAGATGGAAAGTAGATCAGAAGTTACTGGGAATTGTGGGAAAGGGAATGAAGAGTTACTGTTTAATGGTTGCAGAGTTTCTGTTTGGTGTCATAAAATGTTTTGGAAATAGTGGTAATGGTTGCACAATATTGTTAGTGTGATAAATGCCACTGAATTGTACACCTAAGAATGGTAAATTTTGGCAAATGTTATGTTGTATATAGTTTATCATAATTTTAAAGAATTAATACACTAAAACCATTGTATTGTGTCCTTTAAGTAGGTAAACTGCATGGTATCTGAAGACTATCTCAGTATTCAGCAGTTAATAAAAGGATACGATACTGCCAGGTGCAGTGGCTCATGCCTGTAATTCCAGCACTTTGGGAGGATGAGGCAGGTGGATTTCTTGAGCTCAAGAGTTTGAAACTAGCCTGGGCAACATGGCAAAATATCTTTTAAAAAAAATAAAATCTAGCCTGCCATGGCAGTGTGCGCCAGTAGTCCCAGCTACTTGGGAGGCTGAGGCAAGAGGATCGCTTGAGCCTGGGAAGGGGAGGTTGCAGTGAACTGAGATCATGCCACTGCACTTCAATCTGGGTGACAGACTGGGACCCTGTCTCAAAAAAAAAAAGTTACATACTATATGATTGTATTCATTTATAGTTCAAAAACAGGCTAGATTGACAGTGTTAGAAGTCATGATAGTTATCTTTATAGAGGAAGGAAGGTAATGTATTCAGAAACATAAATAATAATACCACATGGTAAATGCAATGTTAAGTGATTCTAGGGTGTTAGGAGAGCATATGGAACAGTCTATCCATGTGGCATGAGCAGAGAGTAAAGAGGTTGGAATGACCCTCTAAGCAGACATGGTGGTGTATAAAAAAGCCAGGAGTCTAGCAAATGCAGGGGATACAGGGAAGTCCGTGCTGCTGTGTGAATGTGCTGTAACATGAAATGTTAAGCAAGGCATGGTGGAAGATGAGTTGGAGAGGCAGAAAAGATCTAGAAAGTAGATAAACTGGGTTAGAATCTTGGATTTAGCATGTAGGTGGAAGGGAGAGGTAACAGGCTTTAAGGAGGGAAGTAATGTGGTTAGATATGCATTTTATTTAGATCACAGTGGGTGGCCGTGTAGGCAATGGATTTGAAGTTAAGTAACTTGCCCCAGTAGCAGGGCTGTGATTTAAAGCCAGATCTATCTGATTCCAAAGCTGGTAGGTTTGCCATCAAATCGAGTAGGAACTGAGGTTTTCTTTGAAGCCGTCCGGCTTCTACTTAGAAAGGAGATTCAAAAAATGAGACAAGCATAGATTGTTCCCTAGGTGTTTCTGTCTTCATATCTTGCCATCCTGAGATATTTTTAACGGAAGTATTTAGAAATCCTGGTTTTGGTTATTTATTTTAGAAAAGAAATTTCTTTTTAAGGGACAAAAAGGGATTAGTAGAATTTTTTTACTCTCTCTTTTGTCGAAGCCTGATTCTTCAAACACTAGATCAAAAATTGCTTCTCAGGTACTAAATTTGCAAGCAAGTGTAAGTGTTATAATAAAAGATTATAGCAAAAGTAATGATCCTTTAAGTTTAAAGTAGAATGCAGTGGTTTTTAACCAAACAGGTTAAGTGGTTCTCATATGAATATCTAAATAAAGGTATGAACTAGAGGAACTTTGAAGAACACTTAAATTTATATGTTTTAATATAAATATGACAGGCAATACTGAAGGAAATTATATATCTGCTGTTTTCAATAACAAAAATGATCTAACAAAAGGTCAAAAAGTAATATAAAATAGTAGATATATAGCTTTATAAAACTGAGCATCACAGATTTATATCTAATTTCATCTCATTTATTTCTTTTATAGGCCTACACAAGTGAAATGGCAGCTGATGGTAGCTAGTTGTTTTAGAAGAAGTGGTAAATGCTTTAGTTTTATTCATTTTATAGATATTTTGCTTCTTTCCTTCTAGATAATCATACATATAAATGTGTTCCAGTTGCATATCTGCTTATTAAAACACTAACTTTTTATAACTGTACATATTCAAAGCATTGTGTGAAAAACACAATAATTACTACATACAAAAAAAGTTGTGCTTACAAAGTAGATATTAATCATGTATTCCAATACTTTTCTTAAAAACAGATTTATTATTTCTCAAACTTAACATGTAATCATTTTCACAAGTTAGCCACAGAAAAAAAATGGGCATACTGTATACATTATATGACCATTTTCTACTCAGTTGGTTCTAAATGTCCTGTGTGCTCGGCCAAATTTATGACATTTGTGAAGCCTGAGAAAAGCTCACACTGAGACAAGTGCGACTATATGTTTTTTATACCGAAGATCACTAGCTATCTTGGTTTGTGTTTTGTTACTGCTTTTATTAAATTCTTGCTGATGACACATGTCCTGAAGGATGGAGATGCTATTAGTTTTAGGCTAACTGTGAAGTGAATAATATACATAAAATGTCAAAGATCAAGCTGGGAGAGAAATGTTCACAAATTTATAATCCCTCTTGTAGAGCATAAAAATGACCCAGGAAAAGAAAGTATTCAATCTAAGGGAAGAGGGAAGCACAAGTTTTGAAAGTGTTGGCAGTTTGTTCTCACCCGGTGTGCGGGGAGGTTTCCTTCTTTATCTCTGTGAGCACCTTCAGAATGGCACCAGAAATGTTTTAATACATAACTCAGTGTATGCCTCAAATCATTTTAGGGGGGATCTGTAATTCTTATTGGATATACAACATGACTATACCATATGCATTCAATTTATATCAACATGAGTTCTCAATTGCCTATGTTCATTTCAACGTCAGTCATATAGAAAGTATATATATACACATATGAACTATTCTAAATTATTTAAAGACATAGCCTGCTTCAGTTATGGAAGTACAGGTTAGAAGCAGCAGCTAGCATTGAGAACTGGCTTTGTGTCAGATGCTTCCTGTCTCTATTTCATCCCTCTTGTAGAGAGAGGCCCAGAGAAATTTATAACTCATTTGCTAAGATTTTAGGAAAGATCTTTGACCCAAATTCGTTTTTCCTATTCTTTGCTGCTACATGAAACTAAATTATTTTGTTATAAAATAAATTGCTTTCTATAAACTTTTTAATGTTTAAAAAACCGTAAAGGCCGGGCACAGTGGCTCACACCTGTAATTTCAGCACTTTGGGAGGCTGAGGCGGGCAGATCATGAGGTCAAGAGATCGAGACCATCCTGGCCAACATGGTGAAACCCCGTCTCTACTAAAAATACAAAAATTATCTGGGTGTGGTGGCACATGCCTGTAGTCCCAGCTACTCGGGAGGCTGAAGCAGGAGAATCGCTTGAACCCGGGAGACGGAGGTTGGAGGTTACAGTGAGCTGAGATTGCACCACTAAACTCTGTCTGGAAAAAAAAAAAATTAATAACACAAAAACATTTATTTATTCATTCACCTATTTATTTTGAGACAGAGTTTTGCTCTGTCACCCAGGCTGGGCTGCAGTGGCACTAATCTCAGTGCAGTGCAACTTCCACCTCCTGGGTTCAAGCGATTCTCCTATGTCAGCCTCCCCAGTAGCTGGGATTATAGGCGTGCGCCACCATGGCCAGTTAATTTTTGTATTTTTAGTATAGAAGGGGTTTTACCATGTTGCCCAGGCTGGTCTCAAACTCCTGACCTCAAGTGGTCCACCCACCTCGGCCTCCCAAAGTGCTGGGATTACAGGAGTGAGCACCACGCTCAGCCCAAAAAAACTATAAAAACATCTTAAATATTTTCCAACTAAATGGATGACATTGACATTACTATAAGTATATAACTTAGATTATTTTTAAATTTGTCAGTTCATCTGGAATAATCTTTTTTAGAAAATTGAGTGGATCTTAATTTTTGCCACTAAAATATTTAAAGTGAACCAGGCTCAGCAATGTGCATCTGTAGTCCCAGCTACCCTGGAGGCTAAGACAGGAGGATTGTTTCAGCTCAGGAGTTTATAGGCTGTAGTGCATAATGATTGTGCCTGTGAATAGCCACTGCACTCCAACCTGGGCAACAGAGTGAGACCTCGTCTCTTAAAAAAAAAAAAAAAAAGGAAGAAGCTAAATTTCAACTATCACCCGTTTACTTCTGCTTTAACCCTTATTTCAAATTTATTTTATCTGTACATTTTTCTTCTAAAAGTTATATTGAGTGGTATAAAAAACATGAAACCTTTCTATTAAACCATTAAATAGCCAGTATGTCAGTTAAAATTAATATTTTTCTGAATCCTGTTAGTTTCTATAATTTGCTAATATGCTATATTTTTCTCATTTGTTTATAGGTAACTACCAAAAAGCATTAGATACTTATAAAGATACTCACAGAAAATTTCCAGAAAATGTCGAATGTAAGTGGCATTACATAAGATAACGTTGAAGTGATAAGTTCTCATATTTTATGTTCTAATATATAATTACATTTGCTACAGTAATTGTATATATAAATACCAATCTATAATTTGTGATACTTTAAATATTTTATAGGTTCAAAAAATTTGACTATGCAAGTACATATTTTTATATAACTAATTGTTGATGGATTTAAATATACCACAGAATTTTTTTTAATACTAAACAAATACATGTTTCAGATTCTATAGAATTTTAAGAAAGCATTTGGCCTATGGTTGATTTTTCAAAGTTTGTAAACCTGTGGTGTTTTATAGGAAAGACATTTTTAACTGTCCATTTTAGTAAACAACTTTTTAAGGTTGAGAAAATAATTTTAGGGTTTATAAAAATAGAACATTAATATCTTGCTGATATAATAGCAAATAATTTTTTTACTTAGAGTCTTGCTCTGTTGCCCAGGCTAGAGTGCAGTGGTATGATCTCGGCTCATCACAACCTCCACCTCCCGGGTTCAAGTGATTCTCCTTCATCAGCCTCCCTGGTAGCTGGGACTCTAGGCATGCGCCACTGTGCCTGGCTAATTTTTATATTTTTAGTGGAGACGGGGTTTCACTGTGTTGGCCAGGCTGGTCTCAAACTCCTGACCTCGTGATCTACCCGCCTTGGCTTCCCAAAGTGCTGGGATTACAGGCATAAGCCACTGCTCCTGGCCCCAAATAATTTTTAATATTACTTCAATTTTAAAACATTATGTTAATATGCTGCTTACTCACTTGTAAAGTTATCTTTGTAGAAGATATTCATTTATTTACTATCTTGTTGCACAGTGGATTGATGCAACTTACAGTATTAATGTGAAGTATTGTAGCAGTAACAGAATCAAGAAAAACATATTCTCACTAAACTATAAATTTGTCCCTGAATAGCCTTGCAACCAAAGGAAAGAAAATGTTACAAGTAGTTGTATAATTTTTACTGTTTTATGTGGAAATATAAAGCAATTTATTGGGAAGAAGTATTTCTTCAACTCTTAATTCACTTCTCTTTAGACATTGAGAGATACAGTAGATAAAATCATTGAAAGATACAGTAGATATTTTCTTAAATAACATCCCTATAGCAAATAAAATAATATGCTGGAAACAACCATGTTAAAATTTGTTCTTGAAGGCTGGGCACAGTGGCTCACACCTGTAATCCCAGCACTTTGGGAGGCTGAGGTGGGCAGATCACCTGAGGTCAGGAGGTCAAGACCAGCCTGGCCAACAGAGCGAGATTCTGTCTCAAAATAAATAAATAAACAAATAAATAAACAAATTTGTTCTTTGATGACAATGAACACAAAACAATGCATTACAATTTAGTAAAAACAAATCTTTTCTGAGCCAAGTTTTCTGATGGCTAAGGACTAGATGTACTACATGTTTCTTCACTAACGTATTTCTCCATTTGGCTTTCTAGAAATGCTCAACAGCAGTTAGCTTGGCTATGGTCTTTGGTAGGAGTGTAGGAGCAGGGTGTTCTCTAATGCTGATTAGAAGTAGACTCATTAATTTAATAGCAGTAGTTTCCACAAATGCCAGTCAGGAAATAGGCTACATGGGAATTACTTCTAGAACTTTTTTTTTTTTTTTTGAGATGGAGTTTTCTTCTTGTCACATAGGCTGAAGTGCAGTGGCATGATCTTGGCTCACTGCAACCTCTGCCTCCCAGGTTCAAGAGATTCTCCTGCTTCAGCGTCCCTAGTAGCTGGGATTACAGGCGCACGCCAGGACGCCCAACTAATTTTTGTTTTTAATAGAGACGGGGCTCTACTAAAAACAAAATCACTCTTCAAGCGATTCTCTCGCTTCAGCCTCCCAAATTGCTAGGATTGCAGGTGTGAGCCACCACGCCCAGCCTAGAACTTTTTTAAAGTACAAATTTCTAGCCCTACCTAGAAAGATTTTCATTTAGATTTGCAGTGGACGCAGGCATCTGTTTTTTCCTATTTCTTTTTAAAGAACTTTCTATGTGATTCTTAATCTCAGTCACATTAGAGAACTAGTGCTTTAGAGATTAAATGAGAGATAGCAGTAATAACTTTTCTTGAAAGTGGAGCAACCCAAAAGTCTGCTAGGCCAGAGTTTCTCAGCCTTGGCACCTCTGACATGTGGGATTGTGCAGTTCCACATTGTGGGAGGCCATCCAGGAGGTTATGGAATGTTTAACAAAATCCTTTGCCGCTATCCAATAGATTAGCTAGTAGCGCTCCCATCCCCACGTAGAAAACCAGAAATGTCTCTAGACATTGCCAGGGCCTCTTGGGGGTGCAAAATTGATGCCAGTTGAGACTCTTGCAGTAACCATAGCACCTCTGCACTGGGCCAGAAAGGGGAATGTCTTCAAGGAAGGCCAGGTTTTTTTCTTAAGAGTATGAGTCACTCTAAGAATCGAATGAATGATTGTCTATGCCATAGGGGGTGTCTAAGATAACTTTGGCCTATTTAATTTTCAAAACAAATGTAATCAATACTCTACCTTAACTATAGTCGTAGAAAAAACATTGACACCCGTGGAATGTGCTGTTTTAAGAAGAGTAGTTTTCTGGATAAAACTAACAGGATAATTTAGTTTTAAAATATATTATTCACCAAAAATTGACCTGCTTTACAGAGTTACAGATGATATACTAAATTTCAGAGAACATCCACCAAAAATAATGATTTTTACTTTACATTAAATGTTTCTGGCTATGCGTGATGGCTCATGTCTGTAATCTCTACACTTTGGGAGACCGAGGCCGAAGGATTGCTTTAGCCCAGGAATTCAAGACTAGCCTGGGAAGCAGAGCAAGACCTCATCTCTTCTAAATATGAAAAAAATAGCAGGGCATGGTGGCGTGCTCTTATAGTTCCAGCTGCTGAGGAGGCTGAGACGGAGGGATCACTTGAACCCAGGACTTCCAAACTGCAGTGAGCTGTGATTGTGTCACTGCGCTCCAGCCTGGGCATCCCTAAATCTAAAAAAAAAAAATTCCTAAGCCACTCTTTATTTGCAGAAAGTACAAATTACCTTCTTATTATGAATTATTAATATAAATGTATATGCAAAGGCAATTTAAATAGTAATGTGTGACATTTTAAGTTACTTTATACTATTAACTTCTACAATACTTTATGGTCCTTTTTTTTTTTTTGAGACAGAGAATCTCACTCTGTCACCCAGGCTAGAGTGCAGTGGTGTGATCTCAGTTCACTGTAACCTCTGTTGCCCGGGTTCAAGTAATTCTCCTGCCTCAGCCTCTGGAGTAGCTGGGATTACAGGTGCCTGCCACCATGCCCAGCTAATTTTTGTAGTTTTAGTAGGGATGGGGTTTCACCATTTTGGCCAGGCTGGTCTTGAACTCCTGACCTTATGATCTACCCACCTTGGCCTCCCAAAGTGCTGGGATTACAGGCGTGAGCCACCATGCCTGGTTCACTTTAATGGTCTTAAATTACTTGTATATTTACAAATTATTGCGGAGTTGAGTGACTACTCTGTTCCAGACGTTGTTCTGGCACTGTGGATGTAGCAGAAAACAAAACAGACCAAAACTTTGGTGTCATGGAACTTGTTTCTAGTGGGAAGAGAAAAGACAATGAACAAATAATATCAGTAGTTATAAGTGCTATGAAGGAAAAACAGGTAAGGAGACAGAGAATATGGGAGGGACTGGTATTTGAGACAGGGTTGTCATGGAAGGGCATTCTATTAAATTAGCATTTGAGCAGAGACCTGAAAGAATAGAAAGAAGCAAGCCATGACAATGTGGAGGTCAGTGTGGTCGAAGCACAGTGGACGATGTGATGGGGAGAGAGAGGCAGAATGGGCGGGCCAGGACCTGTAGATCCTCACAGGCTTTAGATCAGGGCTTCAAATTATATTTTTGGGGAGATGATGAACCATTGGAGGATTTTGTGTGGAAGAATAATACAATTTGACATATGTTTTCAAAAGGTTCTAAAGTATGATTAATTCAATCTTCTGTGCCTGAGATCCAAATCAAAAGATTGTTTTGGCTGCTGTATGAGAATAAGCTGGGGTGGGCCGTACCTAAATGCAAAATCACAGTATTCACTTGGACTAATGAGATAGCAGTGGAGGTAGGCAAGACGGATTCTGAATATGTATCAACGGTATCAGTGCTAGCACTTGCTGGCCATTTAGATGTGAGACATGAGGGAGAGAGTGTCATGGGTGACTGCACAAATATAGCTCTGGGCAGCTGGAAGGATGGAGCTGCCATCCACTGAGATGTGAGAAACTGGGGAAGAAGCAGCTTTTGGAGGGAAAAATCAAACCCTTTTTTCAGATGTGTTGTGTTTGAGCTGCCTCTTCAGTGTCCAAGAGGATGTGTTAAATAAGCACTTAGGGAGAAGTTGGGGCCATCTTCATATACATTTATTTCAGCATGTTTAGCACACATTTTTGTGTTCTGTTATTATATATACTATCAGTAATATTTTTGAAAAAAATGAGTGTTCACTAGCTTTAAGACTTTCCTGTTTCTTTATCCATTCATTTGTTCCCCAGGACTTTTACCAACTATTTTTTATGTGCTGGGGATACAACAGATATATCAACTTGTTTTCTGCCTCCTAGGACTCACAAATAGTTAACTGATATGGGATAATAAATGAGATAACTGAAAAATGTGCCAAGTGCTGTCAAAATACAGAGGAGCTCTTAACTCTGCCCAAACTAGGGGACCATTGACATAATGAGGTTTTACAGAGGAAGTAACATTTAAAGTGGCCTTGAAGGGTACGTTTACCCGGAGGGGAGGCAGGAACAGGCACTGCAGGTAGACAGCAGCATTAGTCAGGGCAGAGGTAGAGGGATGCAGAGTCTGTTTCAAAAGGTAGTCTGTTGTGGAAAATGTAGCAGATTGAACTTGTGTTTTCTTATACTACAAACCAAAAAAAGACAGTTTATAAAAATTATAATAAATGCAGCTGGGTGCAGTGGCACACACCTGTGAATCCCAGCACTTTGGGAGGCCGAGGCGGGTGAATCACGAGGCTAAGAGTTCAAGACCAGCATGGTGAAACCCCGTATCTACTAAAAATACAAAACATTAGCTGGGCGTAGTGGCAGGCGCCTGTAATCCCAGCTACTCAGGAGGCTGAGACAGGAGAATCGCTTGAACCCAGGAAGCAGAGGTTGCAGTGAGCCAAGATCACGCCACTGTGCTCCAGCCCAGGTGATAGAGCAAGACTCCATCTAAAAAAGGAAAAAAAAAAAAAATTATAAATGCACAAGAACAAAGAGATAATTAAATTTTAGGAAAGTTTTCTGCTTAGCAGATCAGAAGAACTGCAGGAGTAGGTAGGTAGTGGAGAAGTCAGCAGAAGCAAAACAAGTCATGACATAGAACCCCAGGAAATCCCAGGAATTGGAGGCATCAGAAGATGGGAGGTGTGCTGGCTGCTTCTGAAAACGAGAAGGTTGGCTACAAGTCTAGATGAGACACAGCTAGATTTTCAAATGCCCTACCTAAATCGTACAGCAGAAATTTAGGCAGAATGCAATGATAATGTTGGTGGATGATGTGGGGAGATGTATTTGAAAGATGTTTAACAGAGCCAAAATGATTAATTATAGAAGTAGGAAAAAGAGAAGAAAAACTTGGAACTCGAAGTTCAAGGAAAGAGAAGGGAGGGTGACATTTGAAGAATGTAGCAAGGTCCAGGGAAACTTTTTTTTCCTCTTTTTTTTTTTTTTTTTTTTTTGAGAGGCTGGAGTGCAGTGGCGCAATCTTGGCTCACTGCAATCTCTGCCTCCCAGGTTCAAGCAATTCTTGTGCCTCAGCCTCCTAAGTTAGCTGGAATTACAGGTGCACACCACCACATCTGGCTTTCTTTTTTTTTTTTTTCTTTTTTGTATTTTTAGTAGAGATAGGGCTTCACCATATTTGCCAGGCTGGGGAAAACTTTTTTTTTTTTTTAAAGGATGAATAGAGGTGAATGTTTCTTTGCCTAATGGGAATTATCTAGTAGAAAAGGAAAAATTGAAACAATGCCAGGGAAGGAATAACAGTATAGGATAGATAGGTTAACTTTTGAAAGGTACTAGAACCTTCCTCGTACAGGAGAATATGTAAAAGTCAGCCTAATGAAGAGAAGGATCTTTTAATCAACATCCTTGTAGACCAAGTACAGGAACTAAGGCCAAGCCATACACTTCACTCTTGGCAAATACAAGGTCTTGATAGATCTTTCCTCATTTCAACCCAAATAAGAGAAAGCCAGTACAGAGCTATGAAAAAAAAAATGCCATTAAAAAATAGTTTTTATGACCTAGAAAAATAGAAGAGTTCAAAAAAATTATTACAGGAACCAGAAGAAAATTTGTAGAAATATTTGGCCCCTTCTGTAAGATTCAAGAAATACATAACCTGTATTTACTTCAGAGGCAGAAAGTCACAGGCTGAGGTGAAAAGATAATAGGATGTTACAAAAGAAGGGGGATGATAATAGGATAATATATAAGAAAAAAGATAAGGAAAATAAAAATATACAGCAAAATTAAAATCTACCTGGAGGCAGTACAGAGCTGAAAATCATAGTAGTAATTGGAAAACTATGTTACTCCATAATTCTAAGAACAAAGACTGAATAAGATAAGATACAGAAGATAAGTAAGAGAAGGCCAGACGTGGTGGCTCATGCTTGTAATCTTGGCACTTTGGGAGGCCAAGACAGGTGGATCACCTGAGTTAAGGAGTTAGAGGCCAGCCTGGCCAACTTGGTGAAACCCCATCTCTACTAAAAACACAAAAATTAGCTGGGTCTGTTGGCGGGTGCCAGTAGTCCCAACTACTCAAGAAGCTGAGGCAGGAAAATTGCTTGAACCCAGGAGGTGGAGGTTTCGATGAGTCAAGATTGTGCCACTGCATTACAGCCTGGGGGACAAGAGCAAAACTCCATCTAAAAAAAAAAAAGAAGACGAAAATAAGTAAGAGAAGCTTCCAAGATGGACAAATAGAAACAGCTCCAGTCTACAGCTCCCAGCGAGATTGACACAGAAGATGAGTGATTTCTACATTTCCAACTGAGGTACCTGGTTCATCTCATTGGACTGGTTGGACAGTGGATGCAGCCTACAGAGGGTGAGCCGAAGCAGGGCAGGGCGTCGCCTCACCCGGGAAGCGCAAGGGATCAGGGGATTTCCCTTTCCTAGCCAAGGGAAGCTGTGAGTGACTATACCTGGAGGAACAGTACACTGCTGCCCAAATACTGTGCTTTTCCCACAGTCTTCATGACCAGCAGACCAGGAAATTCCCTCCTGTGCCTAGCTTGGCCGGTCCCACACCCATGGAGCCTTGCTCACTGCTAGTACAGCAGTCTGAGATCAACCTGGGATGCTGGAGCTTGGCGGGGGGAGGGGAGTTTGCCATTGCTGAGGCTTGAGTAGGTGGTTCTATGCGCTCAGTGTAAACAAAGCAGCAGGCAAGTTCGAACTGGGTGGAGCCCACCACAGCTTAGCAAGACCTACTGCCTCTCCAGATTCCACCTCTGGGGGCAGGGCATATCTGAACAAAAGGCAGCAGACAGCTTCTGCAAACTTAAACATCCCTGCCTGACAGCTCTGAAGAGAGCAGTGGTTCTCCCAGCACAGTGTTCAAGCTCCGATAACAGACAGACTGCCTCCTCAAGTGGGTCTCTGACCCCCATGTAGCCTAACTGGGAGACACCTCCCAGAAGGGGCTGACAGGCATCTTATACAGATGGGTGCCCCTCTGGGACGAAGCTTCCAGAAGAAGGATCAGGCAGCAGTATTTGCTATTCTGCAGCCTCTGCTGGTGATACCCAGGCAAACAGAGTCTGGAGTAGACCTCCAGCAAACTCCAACAGACCTCCAGCTGAGGGGCCTGTTAGATGGAAAACTAAAAAACAGAAAGGAATAGCATGAACATCAACAAAAAGGACACCCACACCAAAATCCATCCATAGGTCACCAACGTTAAAGACCAACGGTAAATAAAACCACAAAGATGGGGAGAAACAGAGCAGAAAGGCTGAAAATTCCAGAAACCAGAATGCCTCTTCTTCTCCAAAGGAACACAGCTTCTTGCCAGCAAGGGAACAAAACTGGATGGAGAATGAGTTTGACGAGCTGACAGAAGTAGGCTTCAGAAGGTCGGTAATAACAAACTTCTCTGAGCTGAAGGAGCATGTTCTAACCCATTGCAAGGAAGCTAAAAACCTTGAAAAAAGGCTGGACGAATGGCTAACTAGAATAACCAGTGCAGAGAAGAGCTTAAATGACCTGATGGAGCTGAAAACCACAGTACGAGAACTTTGTGAAGCATACACAAGCTTCAGTAGCCGATTCAATCAAGTGGAAGAAAGGATATGAGTGATTGAAAATCAAATTAATGAAATAAAGCAAGAAGACAAGATTAGAGAAAAAAGAGTGAAAAGAAACAAAGCCTCTAAGAAATATGGGACTATGTGAAAAGACCAAATCTACGTATGATTGGTGTACCTGCAAGTGACAGGGAGAATGGAACCAAGTTAGAAAACACTCTTCAGGATATTATCCAGGAGGACTTCGCCAACCTAGCAAGGCAGGCCAACATTCAAATTCAGGAAATACAGAGAATGCCACCAATGAGAACAAAGATACAACATACCGGAATCTCTGGGACTACATTTAAAGCAGTGTGTAGAGGGAAATTTATAGCACTAAATGCCCACAAGAGACAGCAGGAAAGATCTAAAATTGACACCCTAACATCACAATTAAAAG
>NW_012101676.1:518988-522216 GCF_000951045.1 Mandrillus leucophaeus | reverse complement strand
GTGGGTGTCTGTAATCCCAGCTACTTGGGAGGCTGAGGCAGGAGAATCGCTTGAACCCGGGAGGCGGAGGTTGCAGTGAGCCAAAATCGCACCACTGCACTCCAGCCTGGGTGACAGAGTGAGACTCTGTCTCAGAAAAAAAAAAAGATAGTCATAATGTTTGGATTCAGTAATTCCACTGTAAAGTAACTGAGGAGCATAAAAAGAAATATAAAAATCTTTGGTTTTGTCTCTGGATGGATGAGTAATGAGTAACTTTTATTTTTTACCTTTGTATGTTTTATAAATTCTCTATAATGACCTGCATTGCAGTTGTATTGAAGGAAAATATTATTTTTAAATGAGATAATAAAAATATTTTAAAGTAATTTAGACCACAAATGACAAAGGCCATTCTTATAAATGTAAGAGCAAAATTATTGTGTTTTTAGCATTTACTGAATGTTTTTAAATGTTGCTGATTTTAGAAGCAACACAAGCTTGAATGAAAAAGCAAATTCCAGGAGACTGTAAACAGAACAATACCATTTTGTGAGACCCAATAGCAAGCAGAACTAAACAATATGTCATCTGGTGATATGTATAAAGTGATGGAAGATTTTGTTGTTGTTATTGTATACAAAACATGATGAACACAAAACTTTTTATTGTGATTATTTTATATATTTGATGTCAACTGTAAGACCAGCAACTGTAAAATACATCTATTTTATCTTCCTAGTACTTTGCACAGTGTGAATAATACTTATTTTAAAAATGAATTTACTGACAGTAATAACATTTATTAGTAATTATTATTATATGTATAAATTGCCTATACTTTTTAGCCTAGTCTCTCTTACAGCTCTTTATATGTATTTATGAAACTGCTATAGAACATGAACAAATGTTACACTTGCCTTCTGAGTTCTCTGCCAGCGGTCCTATGCCCAGCAGTGTCCTATGCCCAGCAGTGTCCTATGCCGTGGTCCTTCTAGGTTCTGGCAGCGTGAGGACAGGACACATGGAGAAAGACCCTTTAAACCTCCTTCCAAGGAAGTCAGTTCTCCCTGGTCCAGAGATTGCAAAGTGTAATTATTTTTCAGGAGAAAATTACTATTTGTAAGCATCATTCCTACCTGTATCCCAAAAGACTGAGTTCATTGATTTATTAAGCTTTTAACAAATAGACTGTGCCTATATTCTTTCCTAAATCTATATTTTACAATTTAGGTCTGCGTTTCTTGGTTCGTCTCTGCACAGATCTTGGATTAAAAGATGCTCAAGAATATGCCAGAAAACTGAAGAGGTTGGAAAAAATGAAAGAAATAAGGGAACAGGTATCTCATATGGGCCCAAAACTGCTATCTGTTAATTTTTAGAATGTCAGCCTTCTATAGCTCAAATGTGTGATGTTAGGAACTTCTATAAGAAAACAGAGTTGAAATTTTTTTTCTGCTCTAACATAATAGGAGGAATAATTAAAACTCTAGTTTGAGGATAAAATTCTGGCAAAAGTGGATTCCCAGGGAGAGAAAGTGCACTAGATTTCATATTATCTTAGTGGATAGCTACTAACAGACAAATAATTTTCCACAACATGAAATAACTTACAGTTTAATTTGAAGACATAATTTTAATTGGAAAGTCCTGTGGACCATGAGAGACAATTACTTCTCTGCAACAATGGAATCTGTGAGTGTGTGCTCTAACAAGTTTTCTAGGTGATTTTTATTGTCACCAAAGTTTGAGAAGCACTCAGGCTTTATGCTCCTGAAGGGTTACCTTGATCAAACACCAACTCAGGATATAGAAGCTGATTTAAGAGGTGAAAAAGTAGACATAAAATATATCAGGTGATGGATTTTTTAAAATTGTTTTAAAATGGAAAAAGATTTGTATAAACTTAAGAGAGGAAGATAAACCAATTCAGGTTTATGTGGGTCAGGGTAATTTCTCTTGTTGAGTCCCTAACTCCTGTTTTAAAATGTTAAAACTAGAAGTTTTATCTAAAATGGTTTTTCAGAGAAATTAGTCCTCTTTCTGGAACTATTATGGAAAAGAAGACTGTTCTCTTTTTTGTGCTTGGGGGATCCACATTTTTGGGTAAGAAGAAAACTTTATACATTGTACATAGTACATTCATTAGTGCCAGCAAGAAGCGATTGTGGCACTGGGTTGTTGGCCAGGCAAGACAGACTCACTCTTAGCCCTCCATTCCTGAACACTGCGAGCCCCACAGTGGTGTGGACCAGCCCCTGGAAACTGTAAACCATGTAGCAGAGCTGTTTTTTAAAATATGTTTTGCTTTTCTGCTTCACTGAACATGAAAAACATTAGCAGACAAAGAGGTCTGTCAAAGCAAGAGTGTATGTTTGGAATCGAGCAAAATGGAAAGAGCAAGCCTTGAGGAATGAATATTTTAAATATGAAAAAGGGAGAGAAAAACAGCCAAAACATCAAAGAAGGTTGGAGAATAAAGGTAAACTATTAAGAAAGAAAAGAAAAGAAAGAAAGAATAGAGGCCAGGTGCAGTGGCTCATGCCTATAATCCCAACACTTTGGGAGGCCGAGGCGGGCGAATCACGATGTCAGGAGATCGAGACCATCCTGGCTAACCATGAAACCCTGTCTCTACTAAAAGTACAAAAAATTAGCCGGGCGCGGTGGCGGGTGCCTGTAGTCCCAGCTACTCAGGAGACTGAGGCAGGAGAATGGTGTGAACCTGGGAGGCGGAGCTTGCAGTGAGCTGAGATCATGTCACTGCACTCCAGCCTGGGCGACGGAGTAAGACTCTGTCTCAAAAATAAAAAAGAGACAAAATACAGAATATTTTCTTTGCTAGTCTGAAGATAAAAATATATTCAATTTTTAAACTAAATTTCTGAATTTTCAGAATATTCAAATAGAGAAATGCTGTTTCAATATTTGCCAGTTTTCCCCCGAAGTAATCAGGAAACAATACCAAGAAATGCTTTCTTTTGGCCAGATTGACAAAATAGCATGAGACATTCAGAATTAACATATCATTGGTACCTATACCCAAATTTCCAGTTATTACCAAAATACAATGAAAATAAACACACAGTTGAGTTAAGCAGAAACCCTTTTGGTTATATTTCTTAAAAGGAGAAAGATCCAGTATTAAGATCCCATATTTAGCTTTAAAAGTAACCAAACTAAAAAATGCAATTAAAAAAAAAGTTTGTATGTGTAATAATGGCTATAAGAATGTCTTGTACAATTTAT
>NW_012101676.1:509645-518743 GCF_000951045.1 Mandrillus leucophaeus | reverse complement strand
CCTCGTGATCCGCCCATCTCGGCCTCCCAAAGTGCTGGGATTACAGGCTTGAGCCACCGCGCCCGGCCCAATTTATATATTATTGACAAAAGTCAGCAAAACTACTGATCAGAATATATCCTTAGTACAAAACTGGTGGTGATTTGCGTGTTGATTACATTTTCTAGGATAAGATCACCAGTCACTTCTTCAAGGCCATTGATTTCAGATAGTCTCGTGTTAGCCTGTCTGTCGATTCGCTGGGAAAACATTGATTATGATCTGCCATGCCCATGTGTATGGAGGACACAGTGAGGCCCAGGAGTTGGCCCTGGTGCCTGAGGCACTCAAGGCAGAGCTGTGGGACTGAGAGGGAGGGTCTTCACTCCGGAGGAGGTACTCAGAGGCAGCTCCCGGAGGGCTTGTGTGTGGAGTGGGCATGATTGGACACTTGGAGTTTGGGGTGGAGAGAAAAAAATGTGGGCAGAGGTCTGAGGACAGGAAGTTAAGGCCACGTTTATGGGTTCTTTGGAATTGAAGCCACTAAGGAATGTTTTTAGTTTTGTTTTCTCTTGAATTTACAGTCAGGGCCAGTCTTCTTAAGAACCCTTAACTACGTAACAAGTAACTGCTCCTTGTTCCATAGGACAGAAACCCAATTCTTAGGAAGTAAAAGCATAGTATGGTGGACAGAACCCTGCACTTTTTTCCTGACATGACCATTGGTCAACCATGTGATCTGGAATGGACATTTACCTTTCTGGACTTCATTCTTATCAGCTGTAAAATGAGGATAGTGTTCTAGCTTTGAACTTCTCAAACTATCTGTGGCTAAATGATTTTTGCCAGTCTGTCACTGACATTACTAGAAAAATGATCCTGTACTTGGATATCAGCAGGGTCCAACATCCAGTAACATTTTGGTGCTGTGCAAGTTTGTAGGCACTTGCCCTCTGTTCATCTCATTGAGGACAGGTGGTACTTTGTGGGCCATCAGTGGTTTCCAGACCCCACTCTGGGTGGCCCATCCTGGATGACCCACAGGATCCACCAGCTCATAATGGTTCTTCCAGTCTCCGGAAGAGTGGCATGCGAGTTTATGGTCACAGATTCATAATAAAGAGTAGGTTTAAAGGGAAAAGATGTTTATTTTCTCTCTTCCAGCATTTATTCACTTAATTTGTTCAGTTATTTTATTTGTGGCTACTTTGCTCCTCTATTCTGTGCCTTCTCTCATTTTTTTTTCCAAAGTGGAATAACATAATATTTTTTCCAGATTAGGAATCCCATCTTTTTTCCATATTTATTAAAACAATAAATGTTCTTTTAAAAATGCGGGAAAATTGCTTTTGTAAATCATTTTTAATCCAAATAAAAATGTATAAAGAAAAAAGTGAAAATCACCTATCCCACCACTTAGACATCACTGTTATCATTCCCCCTTCCCAGGCATTTTTACAAATATATACAAACATATATCAACACATATATTTTTAATGGGACTTTTTTTTTTAAACAAAAATGAGATTTTAACAAAAAATACTGTTTTATAAGCTTTTCCACCCGTTTCACAAAATAACATGGACCACTTCCCATGTCAGTAAATATAGATTTCCATCACTTTGTGCTCCATATTTTGTTACATGGCTGTTTCCTGCACATTTTAGCGTTGATATGATAAGAATCATTTATGTCAATCATTGTTGAAATGCTTCCTCTCTTATCTACCATGAGGCCTTACCTCACATCCACTCCAAAGTGATAAGAATTTCTGTGAACTTTATGAAGTGTTAAAACTCTGGAAAGTTGAGGGAAATAATTTTGAAAAGTGTGTCTCCTACTTGAGCCCTCATATACCATACGATGAGAATGTCATCACTATGTTTAACAAGTGTTCACTGTGCTCCTAAACTGTACCCATGCCTGTGCTAGATCTGTGGTGGGTTGCATGTCAGATGAGTCTGTGTGAGACTCGGGCCCCTGAGAGTGTGTGGTGTCATGGCAGGAATTCCCTGCCCAGGGTGCCCTGAGGAGCAGCAGTGCCCACAGCCCAGGGTGTTCCCCGTGGAGTCAGGGAGCTTAAACTGCAGGCCCTCATTTGCATTGCCTCTGTCTAATAAATTTTTATTTTTGCATTCATTTCATTTTCACAGTTTTTTGGTTTGGTTTGGTTTTTTGTTTTCTTTTTTGTATTTTTTTTTTTAGTAGAGACGGGATTTCACCATGTGGGTCAGGCTGGTCTTGAACTCCTGACCTTGTGACCCGCCCACCTCAGCCTCTTGAAGTGCTGAGATTACGGGTGTGAGCCACCGCGCCCAGCCCATTTTCACAGTTTTATATCCTCTTTCTCAGAAAGTTTACCCCAAACTGTATAAGCTTCTGGCCCCACATTCTGGATCTGCCCCACTGTCACCATTCTTTATCCTTCCAGCCAAAGAACAATGTAGTTTATCTATACTTGATCCTTATTTTCTCACTTCCCAGGTGCTCTTCAAATCAGTCTAACCTTGGCTACCTCCATTCACACAGCTAAAACTACCCTCACTAAGATTATTCACTTACACAGCAGTCGATATGATGGACACTCTAACTTTCCGTCTGCCTGACTTGGCAGCATCTCTGTATATGTGGCCCCTCCTGGCTTCCTTCAGTTTCTCTGGACTGCACTGAGGCCACTTTACCTCCATCACACACTTAAAGGGCAAGGTCAGCTGCTGGGCAGCCCTGGAATACCTTGGGGCGCATCACAGAGTCTGTCCTGTTGCCTAGTGGGATTGCTGTTTGCAGCAGCTCTATCTCTTGGGTGTTTACTTTGCATCTCCGAAGGAAGAACTTAGATCATGCCTGAAAACACTACTGAGCAGAGCTCTGTTGTGTGAATGGTTTGAGAGATGTGCAGTTAACTGAGTCTTGACAGTTGAGATTTTTTTTTTTTTACATAGTAGGCACATTCTTAGGGAGTTCTTTGAACTTAGAACCCTATCAAACTAAGGTTTTGATCAATGTTTTGGTTTTACTTTTGAAGTTGCCTTCTCTATAACTTCCACAAGAAATGCTTGCTACAGCTATTACAATGTTTAGCACACAAGACTCCTTATGGTGGTGTTCACTGATTCTCAGCTGCAAATAGGCATCCACTTGGAAAAGAACACCACATTCTCTGTGCACAGGAGGTTGATGAAGGAGAAAGACAAGCTGGTAGAGTGGGACCCTAAGCATAATGAGAGCACATGGAGCCAGCCCCAACCAGGGGACACACAGGGGGTCTCCTGAGGAGATGAGGGAGGAGGAAATAGCTGAAAAGATGAGGACGGGCAGACGGACAGGGAGTAGCCAAGCCATCCATGCAGGGTCCATGCCAGCTGGCATATCCAAAGAGATGCTGTTTTCCTTTTATTCTCTAAGCAGGCGGGACAGTCAGTTCCAAAAGTGATGAGGACAAAAAGTGGTGTCTGTGAGAAGTGAGATGGCCTGCATGGAGCACAGGGGAGGACCTAAGTGAGCAGCGGGGAGCCCTGAGGCTTGCCTGGTTTTTGTACTGATGGAGCTGTTTCCCCAGCAGGGCACAGTGTCCTGGGACTAGGAGAGGAAAAAGGGAAGTCACTGAACCAACAGAGGCTTAGGTTTCTCTTGGTGAGTGAAGCAGAAAGACAAGAAGGCAAGGGCCGTAGTTCCAACGTGGCGTCACGGCACGTGGTAGGCCTTGATTCTAGGCTGGACAGAAAGTAGGAATTTAAAGAGATTAAAAAGAGAAGAGTGATGAGAGCCAGAGGATTGGAAAATTCTAAATGAGGGCAGGGAACAGGTGTCAGGCAATAAAGAGTGTAGTGATTATGGAAGTGCTTACTTACCTTCTCATATCCTGTTCTGAACCTCTGGTCACTTAAACAGGGTGCAAGTTTTCACATGTGGTTTTAAAAACTGTCAAGCTGTGTGGACATTTGTCTTGATGAATTTATTTTCAGGTGTTTTTTTTTGTTTGTTTGTTTGTTTGTTTTGAGACGGAGTCCCTCTACATCACCCAGTCTGGTGTACAATGGTGTGATCTCGGCTCACTGCAACCCCCACCTCCCAGGTTCAAGCAATTCTTCTGCCTCAGCCTCCAGAGTAGCTGGGCTTACAGGTGCCTGCCACCACACCCAGCTAATTTTTATATTTTTAGTAGAGACCGGGTTTTGCCATGTTGACCAGGCTGGTCTTGAACTCCTGACCTCAGGTGATCCACCCTCCTTGGCCTCCCAAAGTGCTGGAATTACAGACGTGAGCCACCGCACCCGGCCTATTTTCAGCATTTAGAGGTCTTTTTGATATGCTGGCGATGATCCATCTGTGGATGGATGAAAATCAAGCCTTGAAATAAAAGTCAGATTATTGATGTTTAAATTCTTACTTTGCTACATCTTTTTAAGATTTTCTTTTGTCTATGAAGACAAGGAGAAAGATGGGATTTCAAGGGAAGTGCTTTTCCTTTCAATGGAAAAAAAATCGGATATGTTTATGTAACATTTGGAAGTCCTGAGTTTTAGGAGAGTATTTCATCTGACAGAAATGAGTTAAATTATTGAAAAGAATTTCTTTCTTCCCAGCAGACCACGGACAGTAACTTTATCCATGACCTGATAATTTATAAATATTTGGGAATTTGTCAGGGTTAAGGAGTTAAATAATTTGTCCTTTGAATTAAATATGAAATTATGTTTATATTATTATGTTATTGAAGATCTAAATAAAATATCCACCTATATTAAGAAGTTTAATTCAATTATAAATATAAAAAGCCATCTATCTCTGTTCACTAATCATCCTATAGCTGTATAAATGAACCATTATACATATGAACATTTGATAGTGTGACTTGAGGCAGATTCAATGTTAATACGAAAATTCTAATACTTAGGCAAAACACAAAAGAACCATCAAATGTAAAAAGAAACCTAACAATGCCACAGTGTGGACATACTTCTTAGGCTTTGAAGGCAGGTCTGTATCAAGGAAAGCAGACTCTTGGATAGATCTTAGGTATTTTGTGAGGTTTTAATCATACTTTTATTTTATAAATTGAATTTCAAAATTCAGCTTTTCTTTTTTTTTTTTTTCCCTCAAATAGTTCAGGTCCAACCATTGTATATGAGGACTAATGGCAGGAAATGGCCCTTTTGTAGATTCCCTTCCCCTCCTCACCCATCTCTCCCTTAAACTGAAGATCATGGTTAAGCCCTGGACATTCACATCCAGAAAATACTGTTTGGTTTTGAGTTGTTTGTGCAAGCCAAGGTTACGCTGCACTTTTGAATTAAAGTGCTATCCGAGTTTTCTCAAGAGCCTTAGAGGGGAAGGCTTGAACCCTCCACTTACAAAACAACTGAGGCTTTTTTTTTTTTCCTACAGAATCAACTCTCAGGTGTGATGGGTTAGTCCCAAGGGTTATGTAGTAATGTTAATTTTAAAAGTCCTAAAGGTTATGTAGTAATGTTAATTTTAAAATCTATATTCAACTTTGAAGGAATATCACTTACTCTTTTAAACTTGTCTTCTCGTTGCTGTAGCGCATAAAGTCAGGCAGAGATGGCAGTGGGGGCTCCCGCGGCAAAAGAGAAGGAAGTGCTAGCGGTGGTAAGTGTTTTCTCTTTCCCTGAAAAACTGCGTTTCCACATTTCTAGTATGTGGGTTTCTAGAAATATCTCACAATAATCTAAAGTATTCTTATGTGTCTCTCAGTTTGTTTTATACACAGTAAAACCTCACATTAATTAATTTGGTAAGCAGTCTGATATGTAAATAAGTATTTGTAAATGCTAGCAGATTTTCTTAAATAACCATGCTTGTTTTAGCTAATTGATTAATAAACAAGTTTTTCATTTATTAATCTGTCAGGTTGGACAGATTATCATAGATGGGCGTACTTAGGAGGTTTGCTATATTACGCTTTTAAAATTTCCATTTGAAGGAAGTGCCATGAGAAGTAGGATGGTCTTACAGAATGCTGGCAGCCCTCAATCTTGTAGTGTAGAATTAGTGACAAGCTAGGAATTGGGAGACATAGTGTGAGTCCCACTCTTGATTGTGACAGTGTATATATGTCTTTGGACCAACCACATAAATGCTATAGGCTTTTGGTGATTTCTGAAGTTCTTTGCATCTCTAAAATTATTTTACTCCTTGTGACATCATTACATAAGACATTTTATTGAGTTTTCCATCCCTTCTTCCCATCAACAATCTACCTTCTTTCTCTACTTCAGGCAGGCAGTGTAAGTTAAACTTAGTAGAAATTTGGTGATTTTAAAGAAGCTAATTTTAAAAATAAATGTCGAATTGGGGTGTATAAATATACCTGCATTCTCTCCTATCCATACTCAGCACTCTCATGCATATATGACCCAGCTCTATGTAACTATCCAGCTGCATTCTGTCATATCTGTTTGTGATGTAGGAGTCAGGACAAAGACAAATGTAGCTCTCAATTAGGTAGGCCTTTCATCCATTCACAGTGTTTATTGGATGCATACTATGTGCCACACACTGTGCTAAGAGCCAAGGACACGGGAACAATTAAGACGTGGTCCCCACGCTCAAAGAAGTTAGAATCGAGTTGGAAAGACACACAGCTTCTAATGGTGCTGTGGATGCTGCCACGGTAGAGAAATGTGCATGAGTTTTCAAATTTTCCTGGGGATAGAAGCTGCAGTTGGGACGAAGACTCGTTGAATTCAGAGCTGTGCTTTGAAATGCAAGGAGTCTTCGTCCCAACTGCAGTCAAATTCAGTTTATAACTTAGTAGGCAGTTATAGGCATAAGTGGCATCGGGTTCTAGCCAGGCCACTTGATTCCCCAAGAATCTGTCCAGCGTCTCCAGCTAAACCTCATGGTGCTTGCCTGTTTACCTTCAGGAGCCATTACCCAGAGCTGGAGAAATCAGTAAAAGCAGCATTGAGCCCAAGTCTCAAGAGTAGCATAGGCAGTCTGTCACATCAAAGAGTAGCCACTTCCACTTCTTTAGCCACCGTGGTCCTGGTGGATACTCCTGTCTCCTTGCTCTTCCCTAGCCCCAGATGTCTCACACACTCCACTTTAATGGATCCGTGTGACTATCTGGAGTTGGATTTAGTCAGAGAGATCTGGCCCAGCAGTTCTTCTTAAACCAGAGACCGCCATAAGCCCACAGCTCCTTACCCAAAACCCCTGGGACCAGATGTGTTGTGAAATTCAGAACCTTTTGGAGTTTCGAAAGCAAGATGATGTATTAGCCATGTATCACATACTACCCAAGGAGAGCACCTCAGACATACTAATTCAGTGAAGCATGAATATTCACACTGAGGATAAATAAAGACTATAAATAGCCTCAAATCAAGTCACGTTCTATATCCAAGAAGTTTATATATTGCCACCTGAAAAGTTGGCTTTCAGAGCTCTTTGGAATTTGGAATTGTAGATGAGGGATCATGGATGTGTACCAAAAATGTTCTTAACAGCCAAGAAGTCCACAGACTAGGCATTGTGCAGCAGTCAAAAGCAACTCTAGACAGCTCCCCAGACTAGCACAGTGCTGCTTGTTCATCCTTGCTCTTAGGAAGCGGGAAGTACGTGACATGAGCTCTCTTGGAAATAACTGTCCCTTTAAGGAATAATTGTCTTGAGTAACCCCTAAGGAAGTATTAAGTATTAAAATTCTAGGGCCACATTCACCATCCCCTAAGGATTCTGCATTTCTCTCTGAAAATCTTAAGTTCAGAATAACCAACCAGTTCCTTCTAAACATCAACAAACTTATGTTAAGTTCGCTCAGCCTTCCCTGGTAATTCATAAGTTTATAAAATCTCTCCCCTTAACTTAAGCCTTAGTTTCCCAGATGTCATCACTTTGAAAATCTGCCTCAGACACATCAGGACCTTCTAATGAGATGTGATAGCACGCCCGAAAAACTGCTGAATGGTGTGGTGCTTCCCTAGAGCCCAGGGGACAGTGTCCAGGGTCCCACCTCCGAGAAAGTAACCCCAGGAAGACTGACAGCTGCCTCTCGGAAACCGATTGATCAGTGTGCCTCAGGCCACCACAGGGCCAGATCCTCTGACATGGAGAATTGCCCAGCCTCCCTGGTGACCTTTCCCATAGCCTTCCTTCAGTCATGCAGGCATCAGAGCACAGAGAGGCCTTTACCCGGCCAGGGACCTCCTCCACGGTCAGGAAAGAAGGGACTGACAATGAAGAGAGGTAGGACCATCCCAGATCTGATAACCTGTGTGCAGGAAAAGAGGGGCCTCCCTGTTGAAGAGTCCCCTTCTGGTCCTGGCCTCCCGCTGCTGCTTTTTCTTTTTCCATCCATTGTCCTTTTCTTCTAGTCCGTTTCAGTCCAACACAAATAGTCAGCTCTAGTGCACAGATAAGCTTTCTTCTCATGAGGGGCTTCCGGCGTGCAAACTGTGCTCTCATAATTTTACAAGCAGGATTGCATGTTACTAGGTTCTTCTGGCACAAATTTAAAGCACTCATCCGTCCCTTCCTAGGGTGCTTTCCCCCATCATTTGCCTTTTCGTTCCTTATTTTCTGACATCTTGAGTTATACATCATCCCAGACTTTTTCATTTCATCCTGGAGCCCAGTGTGAATGTTGCTTTCTGTGGCTGAGCTGGTTCTACCCTGACGCTTTTGCAGGAATCGTGTTTTCTGTCCCGCTTCTCCAGTTCTCAGCACAGGCCACACTCCAAGGCTGGCCCTGGCTGTGAAGTCGGAATGAACCCAGGCTATGAGGCTTCTCTCCCTTTCTCCTTCCTTTTTATTTCAAAGTCTTGATAGTTAACGGTATTTATATTCTCTGCAGATAAACTGATGAGGGGAGTAACTATATTCTGCCTGTTGTCGTGGTTGAATTTTGTTAAAGGTCGAGAAATTGACAGAACACATCTGCTTCTCACGTGTAGCTGTCCTCAAGACACAAGAATTCCTTCTTGGGTGGCATTTTCTTTTTTTTATTATTATTATACTTTTAAGTTCTAGGGTACATGTGCACAACATGCAGGTTCGTTACATATGTATACATGTGCCATGTTGGTGTGGTGTGCTGCACCCATTAACTCGTCATTTACATTGGGTGTATCTCCTAATGCTATCCCTCCCCC
>NW_012101676.1:493539-509174 GCF_000951045.1 Mandrillus leucophaeus | reverse complement strand
TCTAGTTCTAGATCCTTGAGGAATCACCACACTGTCTTCCACAGTGGTTGAACTAGTTTACAGTCCCACCAACAGTGTAAAAGTGTTCCTGTTTCTCCACATCCTCTCCAGCACCTGTTGTTTCCTGACTTTTTAATGATTGTAGATGGCATTTTCTATTTTTGCATGATAGTGACATTTTATGATGCATTTTGAGTATGGTGTTATTAAGCTTTCATTTTTAAAGTGCTTTTTGGTTTACCCTGTGTGATTTTTAATGGCTTGCTGCATTTTTAGTTTGATTTTTATGTCTTGGATATAAACTTTTCCAATGAAAATCTTACCAATTTTAGACTGAAAATAATTTTATAATGAAAATCAGGATAAGACTCAGTGAACAGAAATTCACTTCATGGTACCTTTTATAAAGTACGTTGTAAACATATTTTATTTAAAAAACTGAAGTTATATTTTAATATTCTAGTCCAAGGTTGAACGTGGCTAATTAACACCTTTCCACAGTTTTGCTGGGCCTTGGTGGTGTCACAAGCCGAGAATGAACAAGTCATGCTCAGTGCCCACCAGGGAGGACGAGACGAGGAGCGTACGCTCTGAGGAGGTGCATAGGCCTAAGTGTAGAGGACAGACCGACACAACTCAGCCAGTTAGAGGAGGAATTGCTGGCATCTATGCGGGGAGGGAGTCTTGAGAGACTGCGGGGCGGCTGCTGTCATTTCTCTAAGGAACATGCCTGTCAGCCTCAGTCCCAACTTGCATGTCTCTTCACCCCATAAATCTAGACCATAGTTTTGCAGGATACCCAAGTATCCAGCCCACTTTGTACATGGTATGTGCCACAAAGGAATCTACGTGAATAATAAGTATTAGAAGATAGTGAACAGCACCAGAGCACCAGAGTGGTCTCAGTGTTACAGTTCCAGAGGAAGTTTGCCTCTGCCAGTACATCCAGCTGGTGTAATTTGCCAGTGTGTCCCCTGTGTTCTGATACAGTAATTCTTAGTAATTTGGGGTGTGCAGACTTTTTCTCTAAAGGGCCAGATAGTAAATAGTTTAGGCTTGCAGGCCAAGTCTCATTTGCCGAGAATATTCCACTGTGCTGTTGTGTATTGAAAGCAGCTGTACACAGTGTATAAGTGAATAAATGTGATAGTGTTCTCTAAAACTTAATTATTGGCACTGAAGTTAGAATGTTATATAAGTTTTATATGTCACAAAATGTTATTTGCTTTTCTTCCTAACCATTTTCTTTTTTTTCTTTTTTTTATTATACTTTATGTTCTAGGGTACATGTGCACAACGTGCAGGTTTGTTACATATGTATACATGTGCCATGTTGGTGTGCTGCGCCCATTAACTCGTCATTTACATTAGGTATATCTCCTAATGCTATCCCTCCCCCGACCCCACAACAGGCCCCGGTGTGTGATGTTCCCCTTCCTGTGTCCAAGTGTTCTCATTGTTCAATTCCCATCTATGAGTGAGAACATGCAGTGTTTGGTTTTCTGTTCTCGGCGATAGTTTGCTGAGAATGATGGTTTCCTGCTGTATCCATGTCCCTACAAAGGAAGATGTGTATAAGAGACAGGTCTTTGCTATTGTGAATAGTGCCTCAGTAAACATACGTGTGCATGTGTCTTTATAGCAGCATGACTTATAATCCTTTGGGTATGTTAATGGGATTGCTGGGTCATATGGTATTTCTAGTTCTAGATCCTTGAGGAATCACCACACTGTCTTCCACAGTGGTTGAACTAGTTTACAGTCCCACCAACAGTGTAAAAGTGCCTAACCATTTCAAAATGTACAAATCATCAGCTTGCTGGATAGACAAAAACAAGGTGGGCCAGATTTGGCCTACACACTGTAGTTTGCTAATCCCTGCTCTAAGCCAAAATCTCCATGAATATTTTTGGTAATGACAGGTGGGGCATGGGAATTATCCTTTTGATCAAAGCACTGCTTGAAGCCATTTCATCCTGGTATACAACTTGAACAGGAAGCGTCTGTATCAGTGAACTTCCTCTCTTAAAACCACCTTAGTTGTTTACAACTCACCACCTCACTATGTCAACACACGTCACAGAGCATACGATGAGATTTCGTGTCTTCAGCAGAACATGCTCCTTTCCTCTCGCCTGTAGCCTGTTGCCCTAAGTTTTCGGTCCTTGTCATTAATCCCCATTCCTGGCATTCATTCAACATCCATGGACCCCCTTCCTGAACTCACCACATCTTATGTGAACAAGTTACTTAAATCTCTTTGTCACCGTTTCCTCATCAGTCAAACGAGAGTGAAAACATGACCTTCCTGATAGGGTTGCTGAGAGGAGGAAATGGGCTCGTGTGGAAAGCTCTTAGAGAAATTCCTGATAAGGGCAAGCAGGTGCAAGGGTGAGCATGGCTGCTGTGACTCCCGTCTGACAAAGGGAGTGTACGGACGGGGCCTGGAGTACCCGTGTCCACTGCTCTGCCAGCACCCATGTTCTCACCACTGCCAGTGTGTGACCTCTAAGTGTGAGAGCCTCAGTTTCTCCCTAACACGAGAGGGTCATGTTTATCCATGCAGTGTAACCAAGTGTACCCCTGTCTCACTGTTGAGTTTAATTTTTTTTAAACAAAAATACTAGTGCTTATAAATAAAAATAAATGTTGGTTCTTGAAGTTACCAATTTGGAAAGCTGAATATTTACTCCAGTAATGCTACTGTTAATCAAAACATTTGTGAAATTCCTTTTTTGTAATTGCCTTCAGAGGCAAGTTACAAAAAGCACAGGAAATTTAATCCAAAACTTCTACAAAATATATATGCACATACATACATATATGCGCATACACACATATGTATGCATGCATATATCCTATCTGTAAAATATATACACATGTATTTTATATATACATATGTGTGCACATACATACAAACGCACATTTTATGAGTTCTTTTTTTACCCTCTTTCCCTTCCTACCTTTCTGCTGTTTTATCAACAGATAAGCATTTCTCACGTTTTCTATCCATAATAAGTACTCAGTAAATACCAACATTCTTCCAGCTTCACCTCTCATATCCTCTTTATATGCTAGGTGTTAAGTATTTAAGTTGCCACATATAACAAATACATAATGTTACCTCCTTTGCTTACATCTTCACTGAGTCCCTCCACAGTCTCCCTCTCCTCACTTGAGTATTGCCTGTACAGTAGCTGTCAGGGTTCATTTTTACAATTTTAGTATATTCCTGTTAGGTTTTGTTGGGTAATCATGTAATTGGATCAATAGAAGCAGGGGATGAGGGGTGAAATCAAACAGAATTGCAGCTGTACCAATGTAAGAATGAGCTGAAATTCTCAGAGTAAGGCTAGGTCCAATCTATGGTCCTTGTAAAATTATCTGAGCATTATGTCCTCTGAGCTGGCGAGGTCGTTACTTTCTTGGACTGTGGGTTGGGAGAGCACTCTGGATCCCTAGCCGTGGTGTAGTGCCTCTCAGCTTTGGAAAGGGATGGGAGCAAAGCAAGACGAGCTTCCTGGTAATAAGAGGATAGGCCATTTCCAAGTCAGAGTACAGAGCACCCAAGTAAATTGGACAGTAAAGTCCTGCTAAAGGTCCCAAAGGGATTGTCTGATGCTCTTCAGTATTTCTAGATTGTAAACAAACATTTCCTCATACTTAAGGAGTGAAAATAGATCTTAATTATTGCATCTTAATGGAGGCTAAATTGAATATCATCTTCTTAAAAGTGGAAGAGACAGATAAAAAACTTTTACAAAGTGTCTAATGGATAATGAAGTCAATTTATAGCTCACCAAAAGAGAGTTATTTAAGAAGAGATTTGAAAAAGTTAGAACCACTATATTCATAACACATTCAAGGAAATGGGCAGAATTTTTTAGGAAGTTTCATTTTAGATAGTACTTTCAAAAAATAAGAAACTAATAGGGGCAATTGATAGACTTCCTAGCTTAAGGGAAGGGGAATGTTGAAAAATGATTACATATGTATTGATTAATTGGGCCTTAAAGACTACAGAGGGCCGTTAGATTTTTCAACTAAGATAGTGTTGATAGCCCTAAAGAAAGCAGTCTCAGTGCTCTGTTACAGGCAAAAGTCAGACTCTAATGATTTAAGAAGTGAATGAGTTGCAGGGAGGTAGAGAAGAGGATATAAACTATTCTCTCACACGGTGGTAAAATATACAGCCTCACCAATAACTAAAACAGTGCAAACTTGCCAAGACCAGCTCGGTCATGGAGACCCTAACCCAGCAGCACTGGAGGAATTGAAGACTCAGACACAGAAAGAGAGTTCAGAGTGGGGTCAGGGGGCTGACAGCCTTCAGAGCTGAGAGCCACAAACAGAGTCTGACCCACATATTATTGACGGTAAGCCAGTGCTAAGCATTGCTTCTATAGGTTATAGATTAGCTAAAAGCATTCCTTATAGGAAACACAGCATTTTTAGCAAGGAGCAGAGAAACAGGCCCTGGCTGATGATCTGCAGCAAAAACATGTTAAAGCACAGGCCGCTCCTGCTATTGTTTGTGGTTTGAGCAGTTTTCTGCTCAGGGGCGGGGGCCAGGTTTTCCTTGCTCTGCTCCAGTAAACCGACAACTTCTAGCAGTGTGTGTGATGGTCATCACGAGCATGCCACATTGCTGCAGAAATCCTGTTTATGGCCAGTTTCTTTCAGGCCTGTTTATGACAGGCTTAGGGCTTGCTACCAGCACAAACTAACCTATAAAATTAGCAATGAATTTTTTAAAAGGTAATTCCCAAAGATAGCAAGGATGAGATGAGATGAGCACTCTTTGTTAACTAAATTCTGCTGGGGAGAGTTCTAAGTGGCACACCCTGCTGGGAATGTTTGGAAATATTCATCAAGCCCTTTAAAATGCCCATACGCAGCCGGGTGCGGTGGCTCATGCCTGTAATCCCAGCACTGTGGGAGGCCAAGGCAGGCAGATCACTTAAAGTCAGGAGTTCGAGACCAGCCTAACCAACATGGTGAGACCCTGTCTCTACTAAAAATACAAAAATTAGCCAGGTGTGGTGGCACACACTTGTAGTTCCAGCTACTCAGGAGGCTGAAGCAGGCGAATCATTTGAACCTGGGAGGTGGAGGTCGCAGTGAGCAGAGATTGCGCCACTGCACTCCAGCCTGGGAGACAGAACAAGACTCCATCTCAAAAAATAAATTAATTAATTAAAATGCCCATACCCTTTGATAGGAACTTACTTTAAATAATTATGTACATACATCTTGATCACATTATTTACAGTAGAAACACTGGGAATAAACTAAATGTTCAACTGGAAATAATTCCCAGTTGAATTATGTTCTCCACAGTTGTGTCACCCTGCAGCAGTTATTACAGGCCCCTTCTTCCCACTGCGGTGATATCCCACATTGAGCTTCCTTGGCTCATCTTTAAGGGGGATGCTGTTGCCGTTGGGAGCTCCATAGACTTGGATCACTTAACATAACAGCTTCGAGAGATGATATACCTTCCGAGAGACAATCTTATTTGCAGCTGGAGTGCAGTGACTAATAATAATCACACAATGTAGTTTCCTTTTTACTTTTCTCTAAACAAAATAATGTTCATACAGAAATCAATAAAATAAGAAAAATGCAGGAAAGGCAAGTACTTTTATTGCATCTTTAAAACGTGTTA
The DNA here is from genome assembly GCF_000951045.1 of Mandrillus leucophaeus. Classification (NCBI taxonomy): domain Eukaryota; kingdom Metazoa; phylum Chordata; class Mammalia; order Primates; family Cercopithecidae; genus Mandrillus; species Mandrillus leucophaeus. The sequence continues at coordinate 503,506 of NW_012101676.1, read as the reverse complement.
TAAGTATGACATCATGGAAATTATTTATAGTGAATGCTAAAGGTAAAAGTCACCCACAGACTGTAAAGTTCCTGAAGGCAGCGGCAGCGTCTCCTTTTGCCTCTGCTGGGTGTGAACAGCATCAGGTACTGAGCAGGAGCACAGTTAACACTCATCGGAATTTAAAATAGCATCGGTGGTGTTAAAGATAAAGAAATTGATACATTTTTTCTTATTTTCACTACTTATATAAATGTACTATGTACTCAGTTTCACAAAATCATTGAATTTAAATATGATAAAAATCTGCCATAACCTGTTTAGAAAATTAGCAAAAATGAAGGGCATTGCTTTTCATTTTCTCTGTATTTTTTCTATCTTAAGTTTATTACTGCTATAAATTATTTTCATGCTCATAACCATATTCTTTCTAAATGAGTAAAGACTGCCTTTCCTTGGAAACAATTCATTTTTATTTGGAGAGAAATTTTCACCAAAGTTTATGTAGTTAGCTCCTTAACCTTACTTAATTTATTCTGTGAATACAGCCTTTTATAAGACTCACTTTCTTGAACTCCTGGCCTCAAATTCTCCTCCTGCCTCAGCCTCCTGAGTAGCTGAGATTACAGGCTCAGGCCACCACACCCGGCTTAAAAGTCACTTTCTTACAAAAAACAAAAAACAAAACAAAAAAAAACCTTCATATTTTAAAACTACATCACTCTAAAATGTTACAAATAGGTCGTCTTCTTCGTATGCATTGCCTTGTAAAGACATTGGTCAGGTCAGGACGTAGAAGGCCACCAAGTAGAAATGTGTTACGATGTTTTTGCAGACTTGCTTAATAAGGCAGGGAGGGGGTCAGGTTGTTCTGGGCCAGCAGAAGGGTTGTAAAATACAGGGTGGTGAAGAGAGATTGTGAGTTTCCTTTAAATGCTTAACTGTCATTATTAAGACAGCCACATTTCGTGGGGCGAGCCAAACTGCTGAGCTGGGAATAGCATATGCTTGGAATCTGAATATGAATGAGGCCCAGGTGCCACACTTCACACGGATCCTTTGCTAAAGAGGCACTATTTGTCTAACAGGCAAGGCCCAGGCCGGCAGGCAGGAAGGCTGGGTTTTGGTGCTGATCTTGTCACTAACTGTGCACTCTTGAACAAGTCACTTCACTTCACTATCCTAAGCCTGTTTTCTCATCTGAAAAATAAAGGGGTTAGACTTAGCCTTTTAAATGACATTTTTGTGTGTTTCTACTGACTGTAAAATTATTACAGACATCTATGTCTGATGGTAAGATAGTCTAAATATTTAGGAAAACTCCAAGTATAGCTCTCCTAAAAGTGGTATGTTGAATGTTAAAGAAAAGAAAAGAAGAGGAGGAGGAAAAAAGAAAATAAAATGAAAAAAACCTTTAAAAATGCATGACCGAGTTGGAAGGAAAGAAGGAAATTCTTTGGAGGCAAAAAGGTCTAGAAAGTTTAAATCCAGAAGAGTAAGAAGTGCAGGAACTGGCATTTGCTTAGCTAATCCCTCATGATTGAGAGCCTCAGATTATAGACACTCATGGGGACCAAGAGATAGGGCCTGGGGCCTCAAAAAGGCCAGAGCAGAGGTCAGATCAAAGAATCCCTGTCACAAAGCTAGGACTTCTCGCTGGCAACACTTTCAGTAGGTCGAGTAGAAAAGAGGCCACCCGGGCCGGGCGCGGTGGCTCACGCCTGTAATCCCAGCACTTCGGGAGGCCGAGGACGGCGGATCACCTGTGGTCAGGAGTTTGAGACCAGCCTGGCTAACATGGTGAAACCCCGTTTCTACTAAAAATACAAAAAAAAAAAAAAAAAAAAATTAGCCGGGCGTGGTGGCGCATGCCTGTAATCGCAGCTGCGCAGGAGAATCGCTTGAACTCGGGATGCGGAGGTTGCAGTGAGCCGAGATCACGCCATTGCACTCCAGCTTGGGCAACAAGAGCGAAACTCCGTCTCAAAAAAAAAAAAGAAAGGAAAAGAGGCCACCCTACAGATGATGGATTTTCACCTTGGTTCTAATGTAGAAAACAAGAAGAGCTCTTTTGATAATTCCTAACCGTAAGCCTTCACTCACACAGTTTTGGAGCTGGAGTACATATTATATCTGTGTGTTCTGAAGAACACCAAGCTGAAAACTTGGTTTAAAGTGGACTGGAGTTGGTGAGGCTACAAGATGCCTACAAAAAATAAACTTAAATCCTCCTTGAAGGAATTGACTTTAAGTTTCAAAGAGTAAGAACCTACAGTTAAGAAAAAGTAGGCACGCATGAGGAAATAAGTCACTAAGAGTAAGCAACAACAGAAACTATAGAGTCCAATCGTCAAAGACTACAAATATTGTAATTATCAGATAAAGAACATATTTTAAAAGTGAGACTACAGATGTCTGAACTCTAGGACTGAATAGATTCAGATAAATTTTTTTGGGATTAAAATACTGCCCCCAAAATGGATACTATTTATTGTGGAAGATGAAAACTGCCAGACAAAAATAATTGGTAACTAAATTACAGAAATAATTAACAGGAGCCATTTATAGTGGTGCACTCTACTTGTGAGGCTGAAGTGGGAGGATCATGGGACCAAGAGCTGCAGTGTACCGATTGTTCCTGTAAATAGCCACTGCACTCCAGCCTGGGTAACAGCAAGATCCCATCTCCAGAATAAAATAAAATAATAATGATAGGAAGAAGAAGAAACTGAAGTTATCAAAATCACATACCCAGAGATGAATATGTGTAAGTGTGTACTTGTACCCTGTTTTCATCATTTCCCATGATATCATGCACATCTTCCTCTGTCATCAAATATTTTTATGATTTTCTTTTTCTCTTTTTTTTTGAGACAGAGTCTCGTTCGATTGCCCAGGCTGGAGTGCAGTGGTGTGATCTTGGCTCATTGCAACCTCCACCTCCCAAGTTCAAGAAATTCTTGTGCCTCAGCCTCCCAAGTAGTTGGGATTACAGGCATGTGCCACGATGCACAGCTAATTTTTGTATTTTTAGTAGAGATGGGGTTTCGCCATGTTGGTCAGGCTGGTCTCAAACTCCTGGCCTCAAGTGATCCACCCCCTCAGACTCCCAAAGTGCTGGGATTACAGGCATGAGCCACCATACCCAGCCAGAATTTTTTTTTATTTTCTTAATAAACATTTTTAAAAGTAGAATTGTTGAATATAAAGGTATGCAAAATTTTAAATCCTTTTTTATGATGGTCAGAAACACTTAAGACTTACCATCTTACCCATTTTTAAGTGTACGATACAGAGTATTAGCTACATGCACATTGTTGTGCAACAGAGCTCTAGAAATTTTTCGTCTTGCAAAATTAAAACTCTGTATCCAATGAACAACTTCCCTCTTCACCCTTTCCCCTCTCCTGGCAACCACCATTCTACTTTCTAAGAGTTTGGCTACATTGGATACCTCATGTAAGTGGAATTATGCAGTATTTGTCTGTTTGTGACTGGCTTATTTCTCTTAGCATAATGTCCTCAGAGTTCAACCATGTTGTAGTGTGTGACAGGATTTCCTTGTTTTTGAAGGCTGATAATATTTCACTGTATGTATATGCCACATTTTAAAACTTCATTCATTTATCAATGGACAGTTAGGTTGCTTCCATCTTTTGGCTATTGTGAATAATACTGCAGTGAATATGGATGCGAAGACACTGAAATCCTCTTCTCATTTATTTTGGCTAAATACCCACAAGCGGGACTTGCTAGATCGTATACTGCCTCTATTTCTTTCTTTCTTTTTTTTTTTTTTTGAGGAACCTCCATTGTTTTTCATAGTGGCTGCACCATTTTACACTTCCTTTGAGGATGCATGAGAGATACAATTTTTCCGCATTCTTACCAACACTTGTTATTGTCTAGGGTTTTTTGGTATTTGTGTGTGTGTGTGTTTAATAGTAGTCATCCTAATTGGTGTGAGGCTGTGTCACTGTGGTTTTGGTTTGCAGTTCCCTGATGAATAGTGATGTTGAACATATGCTTTTCATATGCCTGTTGGCCATTTGTATATCTTCTTTGGAGAAATGTCTATTCAGATCCCAATTTTTAGATTGATTTAATTATTTATGTATTTTGGATATTAAGCCCTTATCAGATATATAGTATGCAAATATTATAGGTTGCCTATTCACCCAGTTGGTTGTTTCCTTTGCTGCACAGGAGTTGTTAAGTTTAACGTAGTACCATTTGCCTATGTTTGCTTTTCTTGTGTGTGCTTTTGATACCATATCTAAAAAATCATTGCCAAATCTACTGTCACGTCAATTTTCCACTATGTTTTCTTCTAGGAGTTTTATAATTTCAGATCTTACATTTAACTACTGAATGCATGTTGAGTTAAATTTTTGCTTATGGTGTGAGGTAAGGGTCTGATGTCATTATTTTGCATAGAAATAGCTGGTTTTCCTAGCACCACTTGTTAAAGAGACTGTTTTTGCCCCAGGGTATAGCCTTGGTACCTTTGTTAAAGATCATTTGACATTATCACTCCATGAAAGTTAGTTGAAAATGATGAAACCACAGTATTCACAATATTACCCACACTAGTCCTCATAATGAAACTTTCAAAAATTGCATTTATAGTTTTTCAACTGGACAACTGAAATTTTTCAAATTAGGTCAGGTTTTATTTATTATTTATTTTAGAGATGGGTTCTCACTGTATCACCCAGACTGAGTGCAGTGGTGCTGTCATGGCTCACTGCAGCATTGAACACCTGGGCTCAAGTGATCCTCCCACCTCATCCCACAAGCAGCTGGGATAATAGGTGCATGCCACTCTGCTAGACAACTTTTATTTTTTATATAAGCACTTTATTTTATTTTTATTTATTTATTTATTTATTGAGACAGAATCTCGCTCTGTAGCCCAGGCTGGAGTGCAGTGGCACGATCTCAGCTCACTGCAGCCTCTGCCTCCCAGGCTCAAGTGATTCTTCTCCCTCAGCCTCCCGAGTAGCTGGGATTACAGGTGTGTGCCACCATGCCCAACTAATTTTTGTATTTTTAGTAGAGACAGGGTTTTACCATGTTGATCAGGCTGGTCTCGAACTCCTGACTTCATGATCCGTCCACCTTGGCCTCCCAAAGTGCTGGGATTACAGGCATGAACCACCACGCCTGGCCCCAAGTTTTACTTTTTAAAGGTTTGCTTTTTCCACGAAATTTGAATCTTTCAGGCTAGGAATTTGGATTTGGATTTCCGAAGGGTTTGGGGTGCCTGAGGGAGCTATCAGGGTTTTGTTGGTAATTTACATCTATATAAAAAGTGAAATAATGTTGTTGTATTTACTAATGAGGGTGTGTTTCTGACATTCCACAGTATTCCTCAGTGAGCAGTTCTGTGAGGCATTTCCATCTTATCTCTGTAATGGGAACACCTACATTTTTGTGGAGACATTGGTTGTCATATCTTATGTACCCGTGAGTCAAAGAACTGTGTGTGCCCGTGCCCTTCCTTGACTGCCAACCCTAAGGCAAGAAGGCCTGTTTGGACCACTCCCTCCCAACTTTGTTTTACATTTCTCACCCAAACTTTTCTTCTCACATACTCATTCATCTTTTAAAAGATCGCTATATGGTTATTGTGTATATATTTGGTGGCTTATCTTAAACCTTTCTTGGAGACAGGTAGGATATACATTATTCAGGAAAAAAAAAAGCAAAGTAAAAGAAATATCCCTAGAGCAATGTTTTTCAAACTTTATTGATCTGAGCTCGCTCAGGCAGTTTAAAAGACACCCACATACATTTCTGCATGGAAAAAATTAACTTGTTTTAACAAAAAATAGAGAGGGACAGAATAATTTAAAATACACTGAAGTGTGTAGACATATTCAATACACTGAAGAGTTGTATTTTCCGGTAACATCAGTGGTAAGGGAAATGGTAAAGTTTTGGATAAGAACCTTAGAGAGGACTTACTATTTTGGGCCAATCTTAAAATATGGGGATTTTAAAGACCATCTTGTTTAATGACCATCTTGTTCCGATTTATTCCCAGAGACATTATCAGTAAACTAAAATACAAAGTATATTCAAAAAAGAAATGGTCAGTGTGTTTATCAGTGGACTACTCTCATTAAAAGTGAGGCTTACGTAATAGAAAAAATATCACTCTAGGAATTATAAGGGGAAGAAAGGAAAACTATGGGGCTAGAGGAGTAGTTCTTCTAGAAAATACTACAGAAATTTCTGGTTAAAAAGTACTATAACATTTCCTACTTATGTTAGTGTTCAGCTTTATCTGAAAATCCTCAGTGATACATATTACATTTTTTCCTAAGGCAGCCATTGCCTATTTGGGCAATTATAATTCTTTTTTAGGTTTGTCATTATATCAAGCCAAAATCTATCCTGCTATACAGGGGAAGTCTAATCCTCTTGTCTACGAACATGCTTCAAATGTTTGAAGAAAGTGCTTGTGTGGTCTAGGTTCTCCGCCCGCTAGGTTAAGTTTACCTAGCCTCCTCTGCTGTTTTTCATGTGATGTGGTTTTAGGGCCCCTCTCCAGGCACGACAGGAGGTTGATCTGAGCTTGTGACTTCCCATTTGTTCTTTCTTCAGGTGCTTTGTTCTTTGCTAGGTTATACTAGTCAGGGTGATCTCTTACTTTCTCTTAAGATCTTCCATAAAATTGAAACCTATAACTAAGCACACATTTGAAAGAATACATATACAGATACAGGCTACTCTTAAGTGATGTTTTATCTATATTATAGATTCCCACAAGGTATTTCTTTTAAATTTCAGAAAACAAGAATTACATCCCTAAGAAGCTGGCTTCCAAATGAAACAACCTGCTTGTTTTTTGGCAAATAAGTATGCTTTAAGATGCATAATGTAGTTTTATGTTTTCTCAACATATTAAACAAATGCGTTTTTATTTTTGTGTTTTCAGATAGTGGCCAGAACTATAGTGCCAGTAGTAAAGGTGAACGACTAAGTGCCAGACTCAGAGCTTTACCTGGGACAAATGAACCTTATGAAAGTAGCAGTAACAAAGAAATAGGCAAGTGCTCCCCACCCAGTTCCTCCACACATGGCAGGTCTGAAGAAGACTGGTGAGATGGCCAAAGGTGTCGCTGGGAATTCTTAAGAAATTGATATTTACAGATAAAATGTAAAATGACTTGGGAGACCATTTCTGTTCACTCTGAGTTATTCATTTTGATTATGAGCCTGATTGGTTTCACATTTGTTTTGTTTTGTTTGTTTATATAACTCTAACATGACAATCTCTTTTGAAACCTAGATGCCTCCTACGTGGACCCTCTTGGCCCTCAAATAGAAAGACCAAAAACTGCAGCCAAAAAAAGGATCGATGAGGATGATTTTGCTGATGAAGAATTAGGAGATGATTTGCTTCCAGAATAATATTCACTTTAATATGTTATTTATTAAAGGAAAGAAATTGCCTTACGAGACCATCCTCATGTTAAACCTTGGATTAAATATCCAACCTGTAATTTTTTTTCACTGTCAAAACTTTAAATAAGTGTATTCTATTTTGTAAGTATGCATTTAAGTTGTTTGTTTTTTTCTTTTAAGGACTAAAAACAGGTAAAACTAATACTTTAGGCCAATGACTGACTTAGCTTTTTGAAAACATTGACACACAGGAAGAAATAAATTTATAACACAACCTAGTACATATATGTGTATGTAGTTGTAAAAATTTACTCTTCTTATTGCAGTACCTGCTAATATTTGCTATAATTTCACTCAAACAAAGTGCTAGTAGTGAAGTCACTACATTGATTTCATGGCTTGCAACTTGAAAAATGCTGTGTGGACATAGCACAATTTCTATTCATACTTAAATTGCTTGGAGTTTGGAAATTCTTTGGAAGCTTTGCCTCGTGGGGATTAGAAACACTATTAAAACAATTATGTTTTAGAAGCAGTATAAAGGGTAATGGGATTAAATACCAAACCATAACCCTAGTGCTCTTTTCAGAAGTTCCTTTCTACCTCAGCCCGGGGGTGTGCACCAAAAGCACAGAGCAATAACAACTCTAAGATCGCTTTTCTCACTTGTGACTTAGCGGGGTGGGGGCATGACTGCCTGCATTTTTCTTTAGCAATGTGTTTGGCTGGTCTAGAGTCTCCAGAGGAACTATAAGGATGAGAAAGTCAGAAGAAGTGGCTTATCTCTTAACACTATACCAAAGAGAATGGACCCCTCAATCTTACCATTGTCTCTGCAATGTGCACGCTGGTCTTAGATGCGAGGGAGGAAAACCAAAACTAGACCACATTCCTTGCTCCCAAAGTAGGTTATGCTCTAATGGATGAGACATCCAACAAATACACTAAACATCCAGTATGTGCAGAGAATTAATTAATTAAGATTGGGGGGATACAGTAGTGAAAAAGAACTATACCTTGCCCTCAAGAAGCTTAAATTCTGGTGGGGAAGATGGAAAATATATTTTGTTTGTTTGGGGTTTTTTTGAGATGGAATCTCACTCTATTGCCCAGGCAGGAGTGCAGTGGCACAATGTCGGCTCACTGCAACCTCCACCTCCTGGTTTCAAGCGATGCTCCTGCCTCAGCCTCCCAAGTTGCTGGGATTACAGGCGTGCACCCCCACGCCTGGTTAATTGTTGTATTTTTAGTCAGACGGGGTTTCACCATGTTGGCCAGGCTGGTCTTGAACTCTTGACCTCGTGATCCACCCACCTTGGCCTCCCAAAGCTGGGATTACAGGTGTGAGCCACCGTGCCCGGCCAGAAAATATGTTTTTAAAGGACTCTAGATATTGTTAATTACAGTTAAGAGAACAAAATGGAGCAATGCAATAGGTAGTGATTATAGAGGAGGGACTCTAAGAGGTGGCCTTGGTATTAACATTAGAATGGTGAGAAGAAAGCAGTGTTCTGAGCACGTGCCGCACACTGAAAAATGAATGATCCGGATGTGTCACAGGGTGATTGAGCTACAGTGACAGTGAGTGAGAGGGTTTGGGATCCAGCAATGTGGGTGGTGTGCTACATAGGCAGGAAAGGGAAAGGAGATGAGATCCAAAAGGTAGGCAGGGTTCAGAGCATGTACAGCCTTATAAAGACAGTGTGGATCTTATCCTAGTTACTACAAAACAGCTGTTAGAAGGTTTCATGCAAGGGAGGTGAGTTAGGTGCTTTCATTTAACCTTTAGAAACCAGTCATCACGCTGGTCGCCATGAAGATGAAGTGGGCAAGGGGGATGGAAGGGAAAAGTGGAAACTACTAGCAGTAACCTGGGTAAGAGATGAAAGCAATTGAGACCAGGTTTTTAGCAATAAGAATTGTGAGAATTGGTCAGATTCAGCATATATTTGGAGGTGGAGCTGAGACTTACTAATGGATTGGATGTGGATTGTGAGGGGAAGAAAGGAAAAGATGATGCCAAAATTTGTGGCTAAGGAACGGAGTGGCTAGTGTTGTCTTTTTAGTAAGATAGGAATAGATTTGGGGGGAATAAGTAGATGTGGTTTAGCCATATTAAGTTTGTCTCTTAAGCATTCAATTTGAGATACAAAGAATGCAGTTAATCTTTAAAATCTGGAGGTCACAGAAGAGGTGAGGGCTACAGGTAGAGATGTGGGATCCATCTATGTACACTTCGTACTTAAAACCATGAAACTGAATGAGATCACTTAGGTTTGAGAGTGAGGACAGAGAAGAAGTACAAGCACTGTGCTCGTGAGTACAGGAGAAAAAGGATGGCTCAGCAGAAGAGACTGAGAAGAGCAACAAGTGATGTAGGAGGTTTCAGGATTCAAACTTCCAGTTCTGAGGAGGATGCAGTAGGTCATGGAAGGCCTCTGAGGCAGCTGGGGAAAAAAACAAATCATTGCAAAAATGATGTGTTCAAAGTCTGTGGAGAGCTGTGGAAGCAATAAAACTAAAAATTAAAGAGCCTTTTTTTTTTTTTTTTTTTGAGACATCTCGCTCTGTC
>NW_012101676.1:483884-492516 GCF_000951045.1 Mandrillus leucophaeus | reverse complement strand
AATCAAACGCCTAGAAGGACAAACATGAATCAAGGGTGGACTGACCCTTACAAACTCTGCAGCCCAGGCTGGGTGAGGTGGCTCATGCCTGTAATCCCAGTGCTTTTGGAGGTTGGGGCAAGAGGATTGCTTGAGGCCAGTTCAAGGCCAGCCTGGGTAACATAGTGAGACCCTGTCTCTACAAAAAAATAAAAAAATTAGCCGGGGCATGGTGGCAGGCACCTATAATCCCCACTACTCGAGAGGCTGAGGCAGGAGGATGACTTGAGACCAGGACTTCAAGGTTACAGTGAGCTGTGGTTGTACCACTGTACTCCAGCCTGGGCAACAGAAGGAGACCCTGTAACTCAGTTCAATCCCTGACTGGATTGAAATAATTAGTCCTGAATCCTCTCTGCCTAACAGAGGAAAGAGGACCTTTCTATGGTAACAATATCATTTGCAGTCTCCATAGTTCTTAAATATACAATGCTTGGCATGTAATAAAAAAAATTACTGTGGCCGGGCGCGGTGGCTCACGCCTGTAATTCCAGCACTTTGGGAGGTCGAGACAGGTGGATCACGAGGTCAGGAGATGGAGACCATCCTGGCTGACACGGTGACCCGTCTCTACTAAAAATACAAAAAATTAGCTGGGCGTGGTGGCGGCGCCTGTAGTCCCAGCTACTTGGGAGGCTGAGGCAGGAGAATGGTGTGAACCCGGGAGGCGGAGCTTGCAGTGAGCCGAGATCGCGCCACTGCACTCCAGCCTGGGCGACAGAGCGAGACTCCGTCTCAAAAAAAAAAAAAAAATTACTAGAATGCAAAGAGTCAAGAAAATATGACCAGCAATCAAGAGAAAGTGTAAATAGAAGCAGTCCCCTAGATAATCCAGATAATGGATTTAACAAACAGGGACTTGTGACTAGTGTGTTAATAAAATGGATAAAAAGATGGAAAATTTCAACTGAATGTTGGAATCTGTGAAAAAGAGTCAAATAACTTTGAAAGACACTATCTGAAATTAACTTATTTGGATGCATTGAACAACGTAGCAGACACAGCAGATGTCAGGATTAGTGAATAGGTCAATAGAAAAACATCCAAACTAAAGCAGACAGACATAAGACTGGAAAAATGAAGCAGCTGATAAGAGACACTTGGGACACAGTCAAGAGTTTAAATAATTAGAATGGGAATCCCGGAAGGAGTGGAAGGGAGAATGGGGTAGAAGTAACATTAGAAGAGACAATGTCTACAATTTCCCTAAATTGAAAAAGACACAAAGCCACAGATTTAGGAAGTTCAGGGAGCACCAAGGAGATACAAAGAAGACTACACTAGTTACACTGTGCTCAAACTGCTAAAACCCACACAGTCCTTACGATAAGCAGAATTACAAGGACACAGAACTTTCAGAGAAACATTAATAAGATTTATGGCTAACTTTTCAATAAAACTAAGGAACCGGAAGACAATACAATGGTATCTTTAAGGTGCTGAAAAACAAAAAAATTAAAAGTCTGCCAACCTAGAATTATATTACAGTGAATCTATCCTATAAACTTTAAAGACTTTTCAGGCCGGACGCAGTGGCCCATGCCTGTAATCTCAGCACTTTGGGAGGCCGAGAAGGGTGGATCGCCTGAAGTTAGGAGTTCAAGACCAGCCTTGCCAACATGGTGAAACCCTGTCTCTACTAAAACATACAAACGTTAGCCAGGCGTGGTGGCAGGCACCTGTAATCCCAGCTACTCAGGAGACTGAGGCAGGAGAATCGCTTGAACCTGGGAGGTGGAGGTTGCAGTGAGCTGAGACCGCACCACTGCACTGCAGCCTGGGCAACAGAGCAAGACTCCGTCTTAAAAAAAAAAAAAAAAAAAAGACTTTTCAGACAAACAAAATTTGAGAAAATTAATTACCAGAAGACTAGCTCTACAGAAAATGCTTAAAGTCCTACAGGCTAAAGGAAGATGATCCTAGAAAGCAGCATGAAATGACAGAAACAGATCACAAAGTTGAAAAATAATGAAAAGTACCAGAAAGGTATAGGGATATATAAAAGATATATATTGACTATTTAAAACAACAATAATAATGACTTGTGGAATTTTAAGATACATAGAAATAAAATATTGATAATACTAGTCCAAAGATTGGGACTGGGTATTCAACGAAGTTTCTTGTATCATTCAGACAGTGCTAGACCATAATGAGGAGTGGTTTGCACAACGTACAATTAAAAAGCTAATAGTACAACTAATGAATATGGAAAGAATGATAAAATCAGCCAGGTGCAGTGACTCATGCCTGTAATCCCAGCACTTTGAGAGGCCGAGGCAGAAGGATTGCTTGAAGGCAGGAGTTTGAGACCAGCCTGGGCAACAAAACAAGACACTGTCTCTACAAAAAATTAAAAAATAAGCCAGACACAGTGGCAAGTGCCTATAGTTCCAGCTATTTGGGAGGCTGAGGTGGGAGGATCACTTGAGCTCAAGAGTTTGAGGCTACAGTGAGCTATGATGGCACCACTGTACTCCAGCCTGAGTGGCAGAGCGTGACACTATCTCTAAAAATAAATAAAGAAATAATAATAGATAAATAAATAAAATGAAAATCGCCACTTTACAACCACCACAATATTAATTAATCCAAGCAAGAATCATCACTGATTGCTAAAGCAAGTGAAGAAAAGTTTGATGAGAGTAGCATATTTACATAGCCCCAAAGTTTTCCCCCATGAATTACTTATTAATCATAAGAGGAAGAAAAGAAATTTTATATTGGAGAAACCTGGTGGTACCTCAATCATGACCAAAGTTAACACAGCCAATAATGGGATGAATAAAATCCTTGTGCCTCCTGATGTGAGACACTGAAAAAATACAAGATTACCTAGTCAATATTCCTGCCAGAAAAACTAACCTGAACCGAATCATGAAGCAATACCAAACTGAAGAACATTTGACAAAATAACTGGCCGCTACTTTTCAAAAATGTCAAGGCCATTAAAGACAAAAGTCTGAGGAACTATTCCAGATTAAGGAAGACTAAAGCAGGCTGGGTGCAGTGACTCATGCCTGTAATCCCAACACTTTGGGAGGCCAAGGCCGGTGGATCGCTTGAGGACAGGAGTTCAAGACCAGTCTGGCCAACATAGTGGGACCCCCCTGCTCTGATCTCTACTAAAAATACAAAAAATTAGCTGGGCCTGGTGGTGCACGCCTGTAATCCCAGCTTCTTGGGAGGCTGAGGAACAAGAATCAGTTGAACCCAGGAGGCGGAGGTTGCAGTGAACCGAGATTGTGCCACTGCACTCCAGCCTGGGCAACACAGTGAGACTCTGTCAAAAAAACAAAAAACAAAAAAGAAGGAAGGAAGGAAGGAGAGAGAGGAAGAGAGAGAGAGAAAGAAAGAAAAAGAGAAAGAAGAAGGAAGGAAGGAGAGAGAGAAGAAAGGAAGGAAGGAAGGAAAGAGAGGAAGAAAGAAAAAGGAAGGAAGGAAGAAAGGAAGAAGGGAGGGAGGGAGGGAGGGGAGGGGAAGGAAGAGGAGGGGAGGAGAGGGAAGGGGAGGGGAGAGGAAGGAAGACTAAAGAGACATGTCAACAAAATGTAATGTGTGATCCTTGCTGAGATCCTGGACTGGGGGAATTTTGCTGTAGAGACAGCTGGTGAAATGGGAATAGGAATGTACAGATGCTCCTCAACTCATGAAGGGGCTGCATCCTGATAAACCCATTGTTAAAACATATCACACGTTGAAAACACATTTACTGCTCTGTTATACCAGTCATAAAGATGAAAAATCATAGCTCGAACTATCATTAAATCCAGATGCTCCTCGACTTACCATAGGGCTATGTCCCAAAAAGCTCATCACAAAGTCGAACAATCATAATCGAATGATCATACGCTGGAGACCATCTATATAAGTATTTGTAAAATGTCTTAATTTTTAGAATTGCACTACGGTTACATAAGCGAATGTCTTTGTTCCTGAGAAATACACACTCAGGTGTTGTGGGACAAAGGGTCCTGATTTCTGCAACTTGGTGGCTCAGTGGTTCAGAAGAAAGCGGTGAAAAAGCAATGTGGAGAAATGTTAACAAGTAGTGGAACTGAGTGAAGGGTATGTGGAGTTCCTTCATACTCTTCTTACAACTTTTCTGTAAGTCTGAAATTATTTCAAAATAAACGGTTTTTTTTAAGCTAATACAACTGGGCATGGTGGTGTTTACCTGTAGTCCTAGCTGCTCAGGAGGCTGAGGCAGGCGACGGCTGGAGTCCAGGGGCTCGAGGTTACAGTGGGCTACGACAGCACTACTGCACTCCGGCCTTGGTGACAGAGCAAGACTCCACGTCTAAAAATAATAAATAAAAATACAAAAATTAATGGAGGACAAAATACAATGATAGAAAATACTTGATTAATCCAAAGAAAGGCAGGTAAAGGAGAAATAAAGGAATAAAGAGCAGATGAACAAAGAGAAAACAAGCAGCAAAATAGGACTTAAACCTATTTATATTAGTAATTACATTACACTAATAATTATAAAAATGCAAACTCAATTATATTAATAATTAGTAAATGCTAGTTATGTTAATACAGCAAATGTAAACAGAATATTCCAATTAAGTGACAAAGATTACCAGACTATTAAAAAACAAGACTCAACTATATGTTACTTACAAGAGACACATTTTAAATGCAGTCCTGCACCACATAACATGATTTCAGTCAACCACAGACCACATAGATGATGGTGGTCCCATACAATTACAATACCCAATTTTTACTGTACCTTTTCTATGTTTACATACACAAATACTTACTATTGTGTTATAATTGCCTACAGTATGCAGTACAGTAACATGTTGTACAAGTTTGTAGCCTAGATGTGTTGTAGCCTTAACTACACCTCAGAGAGCCCGGCTGTATAGTAGGCTATACTCAGTGTAAATACAATCTAGGGTGTTCACACAGCAACAAAATCACCTTACATTTCTCAGAATGCATCCCTGTTGGTAAGTGACATGTGACTGTCTAAAGGCACAGATAGGTTGAAAAAAAAAGATAGAAAAAGAATGCTCATCAAGGCCGGGCGCGGTGGCTCACGCCTGTAATCCCAGCACTTTGGGAGGCCAAGGCCGGCAGATCGCCTGAGGTCAAGAGTTCGAGACCAGCCTGACCAAGATGGTGAAACCCTCCCCGTCTCTACTGAAAATTCCAAAATTAGCCCAGCGTGGTGGCGCTTGTCTGTATTCCAAGTTACTCGAGAGGCTGAGGCAGGAGAATAGCTTTAACCCGGGAGGTGGAGGTTGCAGTGAGCCGAGATCACACCACTGCACTCCAGCCCAGGCAATAAGAGGGAAACTTCATCTCAAAAATACAATAAAAAAAAAATTCAGAATCTTAGCTGTAAAGGGGAGTCAAGTGGGACCTGGGGTCAAGAAAGGAAAGAAGGTGGGAGACATCAGACTGGGTGGGAGTAAGTTAGCGCATTTGCTGGTTGAAAGAAATGTAAAAGCTCTCATCTGTGTCTGTGGAAGGTGTGAGGAAGGAATTGGGCAGCGCAGACTCGAGGAGAGAGAATATGTAGATTAGTGATACAGGAAAAGACCATAATTGCAGAGGTGTAATACGATACTTATGTTGAAAGTTAATCTGAGATTTGGGTCATAACTCAGAATTGAGTCTACTCAGCTCAGTGGTATGATTTTTAAGAGTTGGGATTCTAGGCAAGTACAACAGAAAAAAAAGGAGAAAAGGATTAAGTAAGGGTGTTTGCAAGGGTGTGGTGAGTGTCGACCTGTGAAATCTAAACTAGACAAGAAAGGACATAAGGACTCCAGGGTGGAATGGTTAGTGAGAAGTAGGAGAAGGTTGGACGACGGCAGACAACTGCAGGAGTGGGCGAAAACAGAAGGTACCTGTGTTAGGGAATAGGATATTTGAAATCAGATGTTCGGATATGCTGCAGTTATTGGCGACGACGAAACCTTGGATATGACCATACGACGACAGTTGAGATGGGAAATAAAGACCATTGGAACTAACACAGTCACTTAGAAATCAGCATGTAAACCGTCTCTGTGGAGGTTACGGTGCCAGGAATGATCAGCAGGAATAATGGTAGATCCAGGGGCTGAAATCAGTGAATCGAGTGAGTGACCAGGAAGGTGACAGCAATGAGAAGCACTATCAGTAGGAACATCCAAGCACAGTTTTGTTTTGTTTTGTTTTTCTTTGAGACGAAGTCTAGCTCTGTTGCCCAGGCTGGAGTGCAGTGGTGCAATCTCGGCTCACTGCAACCTCCGCCTCCCAGATTCAAGTGATTCCTCTGCCTCAGCCTCCTGAGTAGCTAGGATTACAGGCATGCGCTACCACGCTCGGCTTTTTGTATTTTTTTAGTAGAGACGGGGTTTCACCATGTTGGGCGGACTGGTCTCCACCTCCTGACTTCTTGATCCGCCCGCCTAGGCCTCCCAAAGCGCTGAGATTACAGGCGTGAGCCACCGTGCCCAGCCCCCAAGGACAGGCTTTTAAGGAAGAGAAGAGGCTTTGGTAGATTTGAACATCAGTAACCCAAGAAGATGAGTATGCAAGGAGCCAACCGCACACCGGCTTTTGGAGTTACAGTGCCTAAGGATGATTTAAAAGATTTTCTCCAGCAGCTTGCCTCACGCAAAGCAGTCCTGCAGCTGTGCTAGTATTGGGGGTGCTGAGTAAACCAAGGGATGAGGGACTGGAGAGGCTTCAAATGTAGCTTGCGTGGCCACACTGCAGATGTGTTGGTTTTAAGGGAACACGATGAGCCTGCTTTTGAGTATTTTGTTCCCTTTTTTCACTTGCATGTCTTAGGTTTGAACTTAATTATTAACATGCTTATTTTTCATCTTCATAAATATGTTGAAATTTGAGGGGAACTCATAAACATTTGCACCTATTTATAAGACTTTTTCCCAAGTGATTAGTTTTACAAAGTTCACCTTTGTTCTGTCAAATAGGTGAGCATTTTCAGTCACTTGTAATGAAAACTGCTGGAAAGTAAATATTTTCCTTCCCACTTCCAAAGTAATGGTGGGGGGCGGGGGCAGCGGGGTAAACGAGAGAAGTCGCCATGTTACCAGACAGTGGAAAATATTTTGTTGAATAATATACAGAACTAAGTCTGGTACCATGTCACCTCATATAGGAATGGATGCGGAAATGAGACAGTATTTCTGTGAAACTCTCATAATGATACTCTCCTAAAAGCCTCCCACGCTTCCTTTTTTCCAATAAAAACTAAGCAGCATTTGAGTACTGAAACCTTTATTCCCATTTTACTGGAACGTAAACAAAGAACATTAACAATGTACTAGTCAGAAAAAAAGTGTTTTATAACCGAAAACAAATATTTGCCAAGAGCTGTAAATTGCTTTAATCGCTTAAACTGGAGACTTCAGTGTGATTTTTAGCAGATTACCAAGCTCCTTAGTTATAGAACATTCAAGGCATAGAAAAGTGTTTTTCTTACAAAGCACAACTGAAATGTAGTTTAACTAATGGTTTACAATTCAGTCAACTACCAAAGCTGCAAACCATTTAGGGAGTCATCAATTACATAATTTGTACACTTTCAAAAAGCTTACAGCTGGGATGGGTTGTTTTCAAAGCATGGCTGCTTTAAAATGATCATATTCATTAGCCTGCCACCTAGGAAGCATTAAGCGTTTACTTGCAGAATGAACGAGCGCGTTGTCTTGTGTTACGAAGTATAGAATATAGTTTATTTTAGTTTCTTCATCCGCAGACAATCAGGCTCATTTCCCGTGACTGCTTGCACTTAGAACTCAGTTATCACGGGGTGGGAACTCTCCAACATCGTCGTCATAGGCCAAGAGATGCCCGTGAACAGCCATGAAAGTGCCAGTCAGGGAAGGATGCAGTGCTTTGTTTTACAGTTGTCGGATAGAGGCACAGGATCATTTCACGTTGTTGAGGAGAAAGGAGAAACAGCCTCCTCCCACCGTGTTAAAAAAAGAGATTTTTAAAAATCTCTAATTTCCTCGAAGTACGGAATCTCAAAAGAGGTAGCTCTAAGGAGAATCCCTCTGGGTTTGAGCGCATTCCTCTTCCAGGGGGCCTATTCCACTCTCGGACTGCTTTCCTCAACAGAAATCTCCGAGCCAAAACTCGGCCTCCCCCAACTCCATCCTGTCGGCCCCACTTTTCTGCTCCGGAGACTTCCAGGCCAGTCCCCACTCCTCCTTCAGTCAGTCGGGCCCGCACCCGCGGCCGGCAGGGCCAGCCCTCTCCTCCCCCTGCGTGGCGCAGCACAGGCCGGAGCGCGCGACCCCAGGCCCTGGGCGCCCCGCCGCATGCTCGCGGCTGGGAGCGCCCGTTCGCGTGGCCCTTCGAGTTACTCCGCTAAAGAGCCGCCGCGTCGCCCCACCTCGGCGCGAATCTGAAAGCGTTTTCGGGGGAGAAGATGTTGGGGGCACTGGTGAGTCCACCGCACAAGTGACAAAATGTTTTCAGCTCCTGGAGGCGAAGGGCGCAGAGCCGCTGTGTGTCCGTGAGGCCGGGCGGCGACCCCGCTCAGTCGGCTCCTCGGTCCGAGTCCCGGGGTACGAGGAAAGACCACAGGGGGCTTCTCGCGGAAAAGCGG
>NW_012101676.1:477707-482752 GCF_000951045.1 Mandrillus leucophaeus | reverse complement strand
GACAATTCCTAAACCGCGAAGTCCCACCCCCACCACCTCCCCTGAAGGAGTCCCGCTTCCCCTCTTTACCCTCCGGTATTTCCTATGCAATACGTGTCTCTCGAACACCTAATCTCTGCCAGGTTGGATGGGTCCACAAGGCACTAGCCAGGGACCCTTCCGTGATGTGGACACAGTGATGTGGACCGTCCTCTGCACAGGGGGCCCGGGGAGGTGCTGCTGGCGCGGTACTGTCCCCATATTCCCTGAGTGCCCCTGTGGTCCAGAGGCTGCTGGAGCGGAGCCCTGGGAGGCGCCCTCTGAGCACCTCTAGTCTAACAGCTTAAGGGAGGAGTGGGGAGGATTGGGAAGGAAACCACAGCACCAGGCAGTGACATGAACAGTTCGGAGAGTGTTTTGGTCATGGAACAGAGGCCACTTCAGAAGAAAGGGACAGCCTGCAAAAGGGGGAGGCTGGGGAAGTTGGGGGCGTGCAGGCACCTGTGACGTCTTCCCTCTAGCTGGAGCAGGAGGAGCTGCCCGAGGGGGCGAGGCTCACAGGGCCACAGAGGTCAAGAAAGGCTTGGTGAGAGAGCTGAGTCTTGATGGAGAAGAGCAAGTCGCCTACAAAGGCAGTGCTGAGGGAGGGGACCGCTGATGGCAAGCGGGGACAAAGCGCTCGGAAAATGGGGAGAGCCACAAGGCGGACGGGGGGTGTAGGCGAGGTGTTTGCCTGTGGGATGGGCATCGATGTGAGGCTGGAGACAGGCGCAGGAGCTGGATCCCGGCCTTGTCAGCAATGCGGAGCTTCACCGTCACGCCTGGAATCCCAGCACTTTGGGAGACCGAGGCGGGAGGATTTAAGTCCAGGAGTTCGAGACCAGCCTGGGAAACATAGCGAGATCCCGTTTCTGGAAACACTTTTTTTTGTTGTTTGTTTTTTGAGGTGGAGTCTTGCCCTGTTGCCCAGGCTGGAGTGCAGTGGCGTGATCTCGGCTCAGTGCACGCTCCGCCTCCCGGGTTCACGCCATTCTTTTGCCTTAGCCTCCTGAGTAGCTGGGACTACAGGTACCTGCCACCACACCTGGCTAATTTTTTGTATTTTTTAGTAGAGACGGGGTTTCACCGTGTTAGCCAGGATGGTCTCAATCTCCTGACCTCGTGATCTGCCCGCCTCAGCCTCCCAAAGTACTGGGATTATAGGCATGAGCCACCGTGCCCGGCATCTGCAAACAATTTTAAGGATTAGTCAAGTGTGGTGGTGCCTGTGGTCCCAGCTACTCCAGAGGCTTAAGTGGGAGGACTGATTGAGCCCAGGAGGTTCAGGCTGCAGTGAGCTGTGGTGGCACCACTGCCTTCCAACCTGGGTGACAGAGCGAGACTCTGTCTCTAAAATAAAAATTAAAGAAAAAAAAAAAAGGCTTGACACTTGAGATCGAGGAAGCCATACAGCCACTCTGCTTTAGGAGGGTGTCCCACTGGGGCATGGACTGGACAATGCAGGCGCTCCAACGCTCCATCCAAAGGACCTAGGGCTTCACTCAGGCAGCCCGGTGGGAAGGGGAGACTAGGACCAGCGTGAAAGACGCTCTTTAAGAAGAGAAGTGCTGTGGAGAGTCAGAGCAAATGTGATGATTTTGTCTAAAACGCATCTGGGCTTCCCCGGAGCCTCTGCCTGCCGGCTGGTGGGTAGGGAGATTTCCTTTTACTCGACAACACACAGGACCCCTAGGCTGTCCTGGGAAGCCCAATTTTAGGGCCTCCTGGCTACTCTACAGAGGACCAAGCTCACTGTGGCAGAGCCCCCTCAGAGCCCCTGCCCACGGGGAAGTTGGGTGGGACCCTCCTGCCCTTCTCACTCCTGTGCTTCAGCTGGAGCCTGCAGGGCACACACATGGTGCCATTCATTTTGGTGTCTTGGTGCTCTTGCTTTTCCTCTCTCTTCCCTCCATTTCCAGGACCCGAAGGGACGGGCTATGGCATTCTTCTTTCTCCAACCTTGTGGTATGCCTCTGATATGCCAAATAGGATTGAAGCCACATGGGGAATCTCTCAGAACCAGAGTCTAACTTCTCTGGACAGAAGCTGCTGGCCCTGCATCTTTCTGTATCAGATTCGAACTCTCAGGCAAACCCATGGCTCCCCACAGGCTGGGCCGAGGGCCTAAGAGTAGCACACAGCCTCCCAAAGGCACGTCTCCCGTGTTTCTGGCTCGGGTTGTTGATGGTATTTGAGCAAAATGGGAAAATAGACTTAGGAACAAGTGTTGTGGGAGGAAATAATGAATTTAGTATCAAGCCCGTTGAGTTTTGCCTGCCTGAAAGGCGTACAGGTGACAATGACCGGTTGGAGCTCAGAAGACAGAGCAGGGCTGGAGGACATATTGAGAGTTAGCAGCCCTGGCATTCTGTGTGTGGGAATTTAAATTGAGTTGCCCTTGCTACAGATGACACCTGTGTCGCCCCAGGCAGGATCTGGGAGCAGAGGGAAGTTATGGATGAGAATGACGCACGGGGTTCCGGGAGCATGGTCTGGGCCACCCAGATCTGCCCATGTGTGGAGCCTCAGTGCTGGGGGGTCCCAGGAGCGGGAGTGACAGTTGCAGCAGGTGGCTGAAGGTGTCGTGTGCATCATTTTTCATATTATTTAGCAGCAGTGATGAGATCACTCCCCATGGGCAAACAGAGGTGGGTGGCTTACATTTGCTGAAGGAAAAACAGTCTTCAGGGGATGGCTGCTGGGCTGGGACTCCAGACTGCTGACTGCCAAAGCTGCTCATGCATTCTCCTGCCAGGAGAGCCCTCTCTGCCCTTCTCCCTCCGATCACCTCTCACCATCTCCTGGGTTACTGGGAAGATTAGAAAAAGTGAGACCCAGCCAGGCCCAGTGGTTCACACCTGTAAATTCCCAGCTACTCAGGAGGCAGAGGTGGGAGGATCACTTGAGCCCAGGAGTTTGAGACCAGCCTGGGCAACATAGTATGAGACTCTTATCACTACAAAAAAATTGAAAACTATTAGGCAGGTGTGGTCATGTTTGCCTGTGGTCCCAGCTACTTGGGAAGTTTGAGCCAGGAAGGCTGAGGCTGTGGTAAACTGTGATTGGGCCACTGCACTGTGGCCGGGGCAACAGAGTGAGAACTTGTCTCAAAAAAAAAAAAAAAAAGGAAAAAGTGAGCCCACGGAAGTGTGGAGCCTCTAGTGAAAGGTTTTGTGGAAGGCCAGGCTTTGTTTTTTTAGACAGAATCTCGCTCTGCCACCCAGGCTGGAGGACAGTGACACAAACAGCTCAATGCAGCCTTGACCTCCTAGGCTCAAGGGATCCTCCTACCTCAGCCTCCCATGTAGCTGGGACCACAGGTGTGCACCACCACATGTGGCTAATTTTTGTTTTGTTTTGTTTTTTAGAGATGGGGGTCTCGCTTTGTTGCCCAGGCTCGTCTTGAATACCTGGGCTGAAGTGACCCTCCTGCCTCAGCCTCTCATAGTGTGGGATTGCAGGTGTAAGCCATAGTGCGAGGCCAGGGCTCGTTCCTTGGTGGAGTGTCTGAGGGTGGGGCCTGGGTAGAGGAGTGCCCACCTGCAGGCTGGGCACCGGGTCAGGTGGTATTTCTTTCTTTTGAGACACGGTTTTGCTCTGTCACCCAGGCCAGAATGCAGTGGCATGGTCTTGGCAGACTGCAGCCTCCGCCTCCTGGGTTCAAGCGATTCTCCTGTCTCAGCTTCTGGAATAGCTGGGATTACAGAGGCATGCCACCACGCCCGGCTAATTTTTGTATTTTTAGTACAGACGGGTTTCGCCATGTTGGTCAGGCTGGTCTTGAACTCCTGGCCTCACGTGATTTGCCTGCCTTGGCCTCCTAAAGTGCTGGGATTACAGGCCTGAGCCACTACTCCCTAAAGGCACAGCAGTCAGAGAGAATGCTGAGAAAGACAGGTGGGGAGATGGACTGAACATCAGGAGTACTGATGGGCACAGCAAGGATCACTTTAGGTGGGTAAGTTTTACAATAGGCATTTGGAAGGTGGCTTTCCATATGGATGGAATGGAGAGATGGGTCATTCAGTAAATGCTGTTGGGACAGCCTGGGTCTCACTCCTCTGTGAAAATAAATTCCAGATGAATCAAAGATTTAAATGTAAAAAATAAAACCACAAAAGCAGAGAAAAACACAAGCAATTATATTTATAATCTTGGAGTGGAGGAGGCCCTATTTAGCTGCTCATAGTCCCCAAAAGTCACAGAAGACAAGATTGAGAAATGAAGTTACATAATTATACACCGTTTCTTCTTGGCAAAGTAAAGTAAGAAAAATACAAGGGCAAACTGGGAAAAAATGTTTGCAACCCAAGGCACAAAGAGCTCCCACAAATCAGTAAGAAAAGGACCAGCGACGTCATGGAAAGATGAGCAAAGATCGGGACTGTTCCCAGGGAAGGAAGGTCAAATGACTCAAACGCTCGATAGAGAAAGCCACGCTAGCTTCAGGCATAAGCGAAGTGCATGTGGAGACTCTACTGAGCAGCCCTTTTTTTTTTTTTCCTGGCACCCAGCAGGCTACGTTGGCAAGGTTGTGAAGGAAAGGCATTCTCATCCAACTACAGGGGTATGAATCAGCACAACTTTTATGGAGGGCAATTTGGTATAAATATCAAGATTTTAAATTCACACACCCTTTGACTATTTCAGATACACTTGCCCATGTGCCAAATGATATGTGTACAAGGATACGTGTTCACTGCTGTAATAGCAAGAGATTAGAAGCCACCTAAACACCCCCAACAGGCACTGAGTTAGACACTGTACCCTGTGAGGAAGAACCAGGTGCACCGAGTCAGACACTGTACCCTGTGAGGAGGAACGAGGCGCGCCGAGTCAGACACTGTGCACTGTGAGGAAGAACCAGGTGCACCGAGTCAGACACTGTACCCTGTGAGGAGGAACGAGGGGCGCCAAGTTAGACACTGTGCACTGTGAGGAAGAAGGAGGCCCGCTGAGTTAGACACTGTACCCTGTGAGGAAGAAGGAGGCGCGCGGAGTCAGACACTGTGCACTGTGAGGAAGAA
>NW_012101676.1:461191-477657 GCF_000951045.1 Mandrillus leucophaeus | reverse complement strand
GAGGCGCGCCGAGTCAGACACTGTGCACTGTGAGGAAGAACCAGGCACTCCAAGTTAGACACTGTACACTGTGAGGAAGAACGAGGCGCCCGAGTTAGACACTGTACACTGTGAGGAAGAAGGAGGCGCCCCGAGTCAGACACTGTGCACTGTGAGGAGGAACGAGGGGCACCGAGTTAGACACTGTACACTGTGAGGAAGAAGGAGGCGCACGGAATCAGACACTGTACCCTGTGAGGAAGAAAGAGGCAGCTCTAAGAGTCATAAGTGGATCAATCAATCACCAATACACAGCGGGGAAAGGCGTAGATAGCATGCTGCCGTTTCTATCTTAAAAGGGAAAATACGACATAATATGTACATATGACAAATTCTGTTTTAAACGCCTACATATATACGCACACACAGGCATCCTTAGAACGGGGGTATTGTGGTGCCTCTTATGAGGGGCTCTGGAGGCTGGGGTTGGGGAGGAGACCTTTTTACTCTTGTATCTTTTACATTTTCTGCTATGTGCACATATTTCTTATTTCAAAGACATGTTAATTTTTAAGTTGAGAGCAGAAAGGGAAATTCTCCAACAGTGAGGAAAAAGCAGATACTGAGAAAATGAAGCTTCAGCACAAACAACAGTCTGGGACATACCAAGGGCATTGGTTGAAGGGCACCGTTTGCTCTTAAAGGCTCTGGGGCTTCCTGAAGAGGCACTGCAGACATCTGGGTGGATTTTCAGAGCTCCTGCAACTCCGCGGCTGGTTTGTGCTCCTGGTGAGGAGCCCCGGCCTGGAGAGATGAAGGCATTGGCCCCAGGTGACAGGAAATAGTAGAGTCAGGAGCTCATCCTGGACCTCTCTGGTTCCATCTAGCCCACGTCCCACCCGGTGTGATGTTAGAAAACAACATTCAGCTTCCAGCATACAAAAATATTTTTTCATTTACTTTGTGGCATAATGTTTGTTTCTCTTTAGCTTTAAAAACAAAAATGCCAAAAATAAAGTCAATTGGATTGCTCAGTAAGTTTTTAAAAGTCAAATTGATATATTAAGAAATGTGTTGTAAGAACACTGAGGTTTATTGAAGTTTAAGATACACATCACTCATTTCTGATGAAACCCCAGAGATAAACACCTACCAGTACAGTAAGTACTCTGAATATTTTTTAACGGCTTATGTTTTCCAAATTTTGGTAGTCGTCTAAAGATAACTTTTCTCTAGGTTATGAATAATGTGCAGGAATTTATTTTTAGGCCTTATTTGTTACTTTTTTCTTTAACTCCTTTCCTCTGACAATTTAAGAAACTACACCTAAATTTATTTTACAGTAAACAACTCTGTGGATAGCTGTAGTCAGGAGGTAAAGAAAAGGACAAGGAGTGTCCTTTGCTTTTTTTGTTTTCTGCTGCCATCACAGATACCACAGATGGGGTAATTTGTAAAGAGTACAAGTTGGCCAGGCACGGTGGCTCATGCCTGTAATCCCAGCACTTTGGGAGGCCGAGGTGGGTGGATCACTTGAGGTCAGGAGTTCAAGACCAGCCTGACCAGTGTGGAGAAACCCCATCTCTACTAAAAATACAAAAGTAGCCTAGCATAGTGGCACACACCTGTAATCCCAGCTACTCAGGAGGCTGAGGCAGGAGAATCACTTGAACCAGGGAGGCGGAGGTTGCAGTGAGCTGATATCATGCCATTGCACTCCAGCCTGGGAAACGAGCGAAACTGTCTCAAAAAAAGAAAAGAAAAGAAAAAAAAGTACAAGTGTATTTGACTCATGGCTCCGGAGGCTGGAAAGCCCAACAGCCCAAGGGTGTGGTGCTGGCATCTGGTGAGAGTCCTCCCACGCTAGAAGGTGGAAGCAAGTGACAGAGAGGGAAGGGCAGAACTCATCCTTTTACCAGGAACCTCTCCTCGGATGGCAGAGCCCTCCTGACGCAATCACCTCTTCAAGGCCCCACCTCCCACCCTGTTACCACGGCAGTTGGGTTTTTAACACATGAACTCTTGGGGGGACACAAACCATAGCAGAGAGTAAAGGAGAGTAGGGAGAACAGGGGACAGGAGATCAAGTGACTTTCAGATAGACACAGCAGGTCACCAGCGGCATTTGAAGAGGCCATGAGACCCTCCCCAGCAGCCCAGTGCAGGTACCCCGGCTGAAGGAAGCCGGTCTTTTCCTGTGGAGAACCCAAGTTACCAGAACTTTCAGCAGATGACATTTGGGAAGAGGGAAAATCAGAAGAAAATAAATTCCCTTCAGGGATTTCATTTGAAAAGCGCCACCTTGGGATACAGATGTGTAACAGCCAGGGACTGGAAGTCACCTGAATGATAGGCAGCTAGTCAGATAAAATACTATACAGCTGTGAAGACTGGCGGCTCTCAGCGTACCTAAGGACATCCCCTACTTCCTACATGTGCCCAAGTTCAGCTTCCAGTTACCTGTGGGCAGTTCAGCAACGGCCCATTCACTGTGACCCTCATGCTCTGGGAAGTCCATCATCTGGTATTTAGCAATGCTGTATTTTAGCAATGTTGTCATCAAGAAAGGCTGGATTTATAAAAAGGATATTTTTACTTACCCCTCCTCTAACGCTTACGTTTAGCTAACCCAAACATCCTGTTTCCCGAGTGGGCTGTCCATTAATTATTCCATTTGACTGATACTGAAACCCAGGGTCACGTTCATTCATCAAATATTGTCTGGGGGCTGGTGGGCAGGCCCCCCGGAATACAGCCAGGAACCACAGACCCTGACACTCCTCCTGCAGTCACAAGGTACTGTTCGCATCACTTTCTCTCCATCAAATCTTTTTTAAAAAATTTATCAAAGGGGTTATAACATTAGAGAAAGCTAGAGAGATTAGGAGTATAATGTTAGGGAAGACTATCCTCACTACAGCTATCCTTCTTTTTAAGATTCCAGGCCGGGAATCTTAAAAATGGCTCATGCCTGTAATCCCAGCACTTTGGGAGGTCGAGGCGGGTGGATCATCTGAGGTCAGGAGTTCAAGACCAGCCTGACCAACAAGGTGAAACCTCTTCTCTACTAAAAATAGAAAATTGGCCAGGCGTGGTGGCGGGTGCCTGTAATCCCAGCTACTCAGGAGGCTGAGGAAGGAGAACCGCTTGAACCCCGAAAGCGGGGGTTGCGGTGAGCTGAAATCGCGCCATTGCACTCCAGCCTGGGTGGCAGAGCAAAACCAGCTCTCAAAAACAAAAATTCCCATTTATCCTCTACCCCTTTAACAAATGCACGCCTGTCTTTAATGCACTATCAAATGTGTGTGCCGACCCTAAAAAAAAAAAAAAACAAACCCACCCCGCAGGCTTAGACCCCCGTGGTAGGCGGGTCCCCACGGTCCTGGGCACCGGCCCGCGAAGCTGTCTGCAGCGGCGTCTGTGGCCGACAGGGGGCAGCACCGCGCCGGCGTCCCCGCCCCGCGCACCGGCTCCCGGGCCCGCCCACCGCGTGGTCTCCGGAATTCGGGGATGGGAGGTGCTTTTCTTTCTCACCTTTCTTTTCTCTTTCTCTCCTTCCTTCCTAACTTCCTTCCTTCCTCCCTCCTTCCCTCCCTCTTTTTTGTAACGTTTTTCCTTGGGTCCCTGCTTCCAAACTGGGGGTTATTTGCTAAGGTCTTGAAGCAAACCAAGCCTCGCCTTCAGGGATATCTGCACACAGTACATGAGCGCAGGTGCAGCGTCCTTTCGCCGCCGTCCTCTAATGATAACGCTTTGTTGAGAAAACGGGGGCGTGAGAAATGGACAGGAAGAGTGAAGGAGAGGGGGCTCTGCTGCCTGGCTGGGAAAGTCTCAGTCACATCCTGTGAGACGGCCGGCGGGGCATTGTTCATCCTCATTCATTCTTGGAGAAAAAGAGACATTCGTTGCTTAAAGCAACTTATTTAAGAAATATTGGTATTTTCCCCCTAAAATGTTTGTGTGCATAAATGACCTTGAATTAGCCAAGGCACAGCACAGACCCCGCTACTCCCCCCTTGCCCCAGCTTCTTAAAATACAGCAGGCTCTACTGCACCTATCACGGTTTCACAGGGTAAAAATAAAAGCATTGTCAGGAGCATTGTCATGGGATTAAAGTCTCTCGTTCTGAAAATAGGTATGTTCGTTTTGCTTTGATAGTTATTTTCCCCTTACTGCCTGGGTATTACTATAGCATTCTTAGAGTAACCAGGGATGATGATAATATTTCATTCCATCAGCGCCTCTGGCAATGCTCCTCACCTGAATAAAATGCGTGTGCCCTAATGCCAACAGAATGATTTGGGCAAACTCAGGAAGTTCCGCACATGCCATGAAGTGAAGTTCTTTATGCTGTCTGTCTTCCAGAAGTGACACATGAAAAACTGGCAGTGAGCGCACTGCTCACTAAATTAATAACAGGCCAAAGAGAAAAGAATCTGCCAGAAACTCTTCCAGAATTAGAGTCCAGACTCATGTTGTGATAGCGATTATTCCTCATAACCAGTGTTGTGACCACAACTGACTCACTGGCGGTCGGGTGGGCTCCCACCTTGGTGCACACAGGCGCCTGCCCCAAGGACAGACACTTCAAAGATGGCTCTGAACCCAGATTCTGCAGCTTCCCCCGGCGGATAGCTGAGCCAGCCCGTGGGCATGAGTCGTGTTTTCCCTTTGAAGAGATGTTTCCCAGCTGCAATGAATGTGTGGCATTTGCCATGACAAAAGAATAAAACCCTTCAAGAAATGTGGGTTCTCATTCTCATTTCTTTTTCTCCCTTTCCCTCTGTAAAACTTTTTTTTCTGAATTATCTTCCAAATTATTTTCCAAAGCATTAGTCTTTCTCTCCTCCTCCGCTACCTCCCAGATGATGAACAACTTTCCCCAGAATAAATGGATTTCCTGGTTGTAGCTTCACCATTTACCAAGCACCTGGCTGGTTGCTAAATAGCCACAAACCACAGCACCGCGTCTGTTATTACTATGAGGCTTAGGCAGCTTGGCTCTGTGGGGCAGTGCAGGCGGCTGGACTAACCCAGGAGAGCTGGAAGACTTTGGAGAAGTCCGCTACTCTGTTGGTGCCTCAGTTTCCTCATGAGTGACAGGAGAGGGTGGGCAGGCTAAGCCTTCTTGCTCCTAGTAGCCCAGAGCCGGTCAGTTGGCAGGGGAGCAGGGTTCATTCTGGAGCCCTGACATTGATGTTAAGTTCAGGATCGCACCAAAGTCAACCTCAGTCCCCAGATAGGGCAGGACTGACCGCTAGTTCTCCTTGGCCTGGGGAAGCCAGTGGGGATGAGTGCCCTGGGCAGACCTCATTGCTATCCCAGGCTGATTTTTCCATGTCCTCTTTCATGAGAAATGCACGACTGATGTTTTCTTGTAGGGGCCAGAAAAGCATTTTTCAGAGCTTCTTGGCAGCACATATCGAAGATCCTTGGCTCCCTGGGGCCTTAGCGCATGGAAGGAGGGTGGAGCTGATGGGTCTGCTGGCCACAGCTTGGCAACAGGGAAGCTGTTTGTGGTCTCCAGTTACTCCCTGGCCGGCCAACAGAGCCCTACTATACCCAGCCCTGGCCCCACAGCCGGCCTGGCTGCACACAGTGCTTCCAACGTGGCGGTCCTGCCCCTTCCTTCCCCTGTGGTCTCAAAACCGTTCCCCCTCCCAGCTGCTGGGCCTGTTCCAAAGGGAAAATGAGAGATTGGAAGGCTAACACAAACCTGTCTTCGTGAGTCATTACTTCTCTTAAACACAGAGACCAATTGGCCTATACCAGGGCTGTCTATTAGAGTTATCTGGGGAGCTTTTAAAAAATACCAACTGGGGCTCCACTCTAGAGCAACTGATTCAGAATCTCTGGGGGCCGGGGGGGACACTGATTACTATTTTTTATAAGCTCATTTGTGTGCCTCCAGGGAAGCCATCCCATTGGCAACACCGATTGCTTACTGGGTTAATAATGACCTTATGTACTCATTGGAGGAAATGTAGAAAAAGTCCTGGGACGGTATGGTCTTGAAATTCACACCCACTTGGGAAAATGCCATCATCCAGTTGTTTGCCATCAGCTGCAAATCGATAGATCCGAGGTTAGCCAATGGCCAGCTCGCCTCTAGGGATAGCGCTTACGTAGTTGACTGTGCAGCCAGAAATGGGTTTCTGCTGATTCATTTGAACCAGTGACTCCCCAGCTTAAATGAGTGAAACAGATCACTTGGACAGCTTGTTAGTGTGGAGAGCTTCCGACTCCTTGGGTGTAGTGTTAAGTCTGAGAATTTGCATTAAATTTTTTTTTAACTTAAAAGTTTTGGAGATATAGATATATCTATACATCTTTTTTTGTTTTTTGTTTTTTTTTTGAGACAGAGTTACACTCTGTCACTCAGACTGGAGTGCAGTGGCGTGATCATGGATCACTGCGGCCTCGACCTCCCAGGCTCAAGCAATCCTCCCACCTCAGCCTAAGGAGCTAGGACTACAGGCGTGCACGACCATGCCTGGCTCATTTGTATTCTTTTAAATATTTTTTGTAGAGATGGAGTCTCACCATTGCCCAGGCTGGTCTTGAACTCCTGAGCTCAAGAGGCCTCCCAAAGTGCTGCGATTACAGGCATGAGCCACCGCACCTTGCCAGAACCTACATTTTTAACAAGAGTCCAATATAGGCTTCATGCAGGTGGTCTGAAAACCACGTTTTAGAAATCTTGTTTGTGCCGCCGCCTTATCTCTTGCAAAGGTTAGTGTTTTTCAGAGGACTCTCAGCTCTTGGCGAGGGATGATACATGTCCCTCAGTGTCCCCAAAGGACAGCGGATGTCTTGGTATTACCATGGTTGTATAACGTCTTGAGATCTTCTGGTGTGAGTCTGCCCCCTCATTCTTTTTCAAAATTGTCTTGAGTATTCTTGGCCCTTTTCATCTCTCTCTATGAATTTTAGGATCAGCTTGCCAAGTTCTCAGAGCAATCTTTCTGGGATTTGGTTAGAATTGCACTGACTTTATAGATTAATTGGAATTTTCCAAGACCTTAGAGACTCAATGTATTGCCAGTGTCTTTTCTAAGCATAAAACATTGGTGAAAATGTCACATTATCAGTCCCACCGTCAGGAAATTGGGGGAAGTGCTCATCAAATCCATCTCCTTCACTTTGCAAAGAATCAGGCAAGGTGGAGTTCTCTGCCCAAGGTTACTGGTAGTGACTAAGTTGGGCTACAGTTTTAGGTCCCAGACTCTTCATGACTCCATCCTCCCTTTTTAAGAGAGTCTGCTGGGTTGACCTCACTGACCTTCAGATGTGGCGAGCCATGCTACCGAGGCAGGCTGTCTCCACGGACACATTTAGGTGCTTGTGGGTTCCAGCCAGGATTGGGGAAGGCATTGCCCCCACTTTGTTCCTGGGCTGGGGTCTTTTGACTGCTGTGAGATAAACAGTCATCCTGAGCCCCTGCTGCTCTGAAACCATTTCATGTTCTGCAAGGTGGGAGGGTGAGCCACATCAAGGCACGTGTGCCAACCAGTGCCCCAGCGATCCTCCTTGGGCATCGGTTAGAGGACACATCAGGTGGCCCGATCCTCCCTCGGAATGTGTTCATTGTTTTCTGAGCTCCGGAGCCGCTTCAAATTGTTTCCTACCAGGTCCGGTCCCAGGGGCAGAGCTCTTTTTCTGTCTCTGCTGTCACATTCCTCTCCCAGCTCGGTTTCCATCACCTCTAATCATCCCTGGAGGACTTGTCCTTTGTTCCTGGATTAAGCCGGGCCACCTGTCACTCTCTCAAGCCAAGCTTCCCACGTGGCCAGGGACACTTCAGAGATCCCATCAGAGGGAAAAACCTGATGTGTTTCAAGCGTGCCCCGGTGCCAAGCTTCCGCAGAGCAGCACGCAGAAAATGTGAAGACAAAAGAATGACTGCCCACAGGAGGCGCGGCACACGGCAGAACTCTGCTCGGTTGCTTGTCCATGTTTGGTAAGAGAAAAGGCTCCCGTTGCAGTTTCTTGCTGTTTCTTTTTGGTGGCAGCTTTCCTTAACCAAAAAGCACACCTAGCTGTTGGTGTCCCCAAACCCCAGGCAGGAGGCTGGGGTGAGGGACTTCAACTCTCTGTCTGTGCCAGCGAGGGCCCCAGGATTCTCTCATGACCTCTTTCCCAGGCCCCCGCTGGGTCCTTCCGAAGGTGCAGGCCTTGTCTCTCTGCTTTTCTGGGACTGCAGGCCTCATGCCCCCACACCCTGGGCAGCAGGGCATGGTAGATGCATGGCACCCCCCTTAGTGGCACCTTCCCATTGTGAGAGAACAGCCTGAAACCCACCCCTGTTTATACCTCTGATCTCCCACGGCCCAGGCAGCCATCGGGGGAGGTGTCTTGTAAGAGGCCTTAGTCCAGAGGCATCCCAGCAGTGGCGGCAATTTCAGTCCCAAGTCCACTGGAGGGCTGTGCTGTATATTTTTAGGCGGATGAAACTCTGACCCTCACTGCATCCAAGCGACTGTCAGTTATCACCTACAAAACTACCGGGGGTGACGCCTGAGTGACAGTTGTTCATGAAGAACCCAAACGATGGTGAAATATGAGCAGTTACCTACATACCGAGGGCACAGAAAGACCATTCCCAGGTGACGAGAACTCAGAGGGCCAGGCAATGCCCTCCGATCAAACTCACCCCACCAGTGAAGAGACTGAGTCCACAGAGAAATGCCTGACCCGGCCGCCTTTGGTTTTCCTGCGGCACATCCTCTGTGCTGTTCTGACAGCCTTTCCAAACCCACATCTCACGTGTGTGCAGCTGCCCAGTGCCCTTCATGAGTTTCCAGGAGCAAGATCACATCCAGACTAACTGCTGTGGTCTTCGGGCCCCTGTGCACCTCCGAAATAGCTCACCACGGCTCCAGCCTGTTGCATGCCACGTGCGTGTGAGTACACAACACACCTGTCCATGCTTACACACATGCCCATGCTCATGCACACCTGCCCATACTTACACACCCGCCCACGCTCACACACCCACACACACCTGCCCACACTCACACCTGCCCACTCTCAGATGCCCATGCTCACACACCTGCCCACTCACACACCCACACGCATATGCCCACGCTAACACCCACACACACCTGCCAATGCTCACACACACGCCCACGCTCACACATCTGTCCCCCACACCTGCCCACACTCACACAACTGCCCATGCTCACACCTGCCCATGCTCGCACACCTCCCCACACTCACCCACACCTGTCCACGATCACACACCTGTCCACACTAACACATGCCTGCCCACGCTCACAGATGCCCACGCTCACACACTTACACATGCCCATGCTCACACACACCTGCCCATGCTCACACACACCTGCCCACACACACCTGCCCACACTTAACACCTGCCCACACTCACAGATGCCCACTCACCCACACACACCTACCCACACCCACACACACCTTCCTACACCCACACACCTGCCCCCACACACCCACACACACCTGCCCACACTGACACACCCACACACACACCAGCCCATGCTCATACACATGCCCGTGCTCACACACCTGCCCACACACCTGCCCATGCTCACAGCTTCCCACACTCAGACGTGCCCACACCCACCTACCCACGCTCACACACACCTGCCCACACACCCACACACCTGTCACATTCACACACATGCTCATACTCGTGTTCACAAATTTCTGTGATTGTCCCATACATGATTTTCTCTATTTTCTAATACTTCATTTTGAAATCATTTCAAACTAATACAACTGTTGTGAAATTAGGACGAGTTCCCATATAGTGTTTACCTGGGTTCCCCAAATGTCAGCATCATCACTCAGCAAAATGCTCAAGATCAGGAAATGAACAGACATGACACTGTTATCTGCCCCGCAGGCCTTCTTTAGGGGGTCCACAAATGCCCCTTTCTGCCCTGGGATCCAACCTCTAGTGGCCACTGGTTTTGTGGAATGTCCCTGAGTCTGGGTTGCATGTGTTTGATAACTGATTGTGCTGGTGGTGATACTGGGAGTGGAAGCGGCTGGCTTCATGTCGCTGTGCCAGGATGACAGGTGTGGGCCCAGCCAGGACGCCCCCAGCTTGTGTTCCTCTACTCGGGGCTCTCAAGTGTAGGTTCCCTCCCTCTTGTTTTTCTCCCGGAACAACACGGGACACATCAAGTTTCCTACATTCTGTCCTTTGTTGGTCACGTCCTCATAGTGTCGTTTCTCTCTATTTCTGGTAGCTTGGCTCCATCAGGTTCAAGTTCAGGTTTGACCCAGCCCCCTCAAGCCTCTCCCCTTCATGCACCGAGGATGCACCCAGTCTTCACCATCAGCCTTCTCCCTGGGAAGCTGGTGTACTCTGCTCTCCTCTGCCTCTATTTGTTCTCCCTCCATGTGCCCCCCGAGATTATCTTATTTAACCACCATCTATCAATGGACAACTTAAAACTCTGCCTTTAGCCAAGAGCTCCCTCTGGGGCTCCAGACCATCTTCCACCCCATAGTCTGAGGGATCTTTCTAAAATTCCATCTTAGGGGCACTCTTTCTCCTTGTACTTCCTGGTGGTGATTGTCCCTTGACCCTGTGCTTTGACCTCTGCCTGCCATGCCCTTCTCCCTTCTTCACCTGGATAAATCCCCCAGGAGCCACCGGTGGCCATGGGCGGAGTGAGCGCACTCTGTGTTCACCTACATGTTTATCTCCAGAGAGTGAGTCCTTGGGTACACGTTTCATCTCTAGCCCCATTGCCTGAAAGAACACTCAGATACTTGTTAGGTAAATGCTGAAAGTGATTGGAGATATTACAAATCCTAACTATTTAGGATTTCCTTTTCCTTCTAACATTAAGTCAGGGTCTTATACCGACCTCAGGGTGTAAGAACAGGAAGCTTGGCCGGATGTGGTGGCTCATGCCTATAATCTCAGCACTTTGGGAGGCCGAGGTGGGCGGATCAACTGAGGTCGGGAGTTCAAGACCAGCCTGACCAGCTTGGAGAAACCCCATCTGTACTAAAAATACAAAATTAGCCGGGCATGATGGCACATGCCTATAATCTCAGCTGCTTGGGAGGCCGAGGCAGGAGAATCGCTTGAACCTGGGAGGCGGAGGTTGTGGTGAGCCGAGATCACGCCATTGCACTCCAGCCTGGGCAACAAGAGCGAAACTCCGTCTCAAAAAACAAAACAAAAAAAAGAATAGGAAACTGGTAGGGCCCAGGGTCAGCTTCGCCTGCTTCCTGGCTCCGGAGCTTCTCCTCTAGAAGGCACTGTGACAGGCACATCAGGGCACCAAGAGAAATCACAACTCAGTCCTTACCCTTCCTGAGCAGGGCAGACTAGGATTGTGTGGTGTTCACAGGTTATGAACACATGGAGAAGGAAGGAGTTGAATTTGAGGACATCTGAAAACTTTTAAGATAATGAATTGGACCTTAAAATATAGGAAGACTTCATGGAGTTGACAGTGGCTTGGAGAAGGCGGCATCTTGACTGTGGGGCCTGTAAGGGGCCTTCCACTTTGAGGTGCCTGGAATGTGGGATGCCAGAAGGAGAGGATGGCTTCATCCATCCTGGTGTGGGTCACGCTGTTGTGCCTTAGAGGCCTCCAGCTACAGAACTGAAGAAACAGCAGCCATGAGGAGCTGAAAAAGAATTTCTTCCAGCCTGGGGAACACAGTGAGGCTCCCTCTCTACAAAAACTAGAAAAAAAAAATTAGCTGGACATGGTGGTGTGCGCCTGTAGTCGCAGCTACTTGGGAGGCTGAGGTGGGAGGATCACTTGAGCCAGGGAGGTCAAGGCTGCAGTAAGCCATGATTATGCCACTGCACTCCAGCCTGGGTGACAGGTCTCACTCTGACCCAGGCTGGAGTGCAGTGGTATGAGACCTGTGAAAAACATTCTGCAACTATTTGGGTGTATGTTGGAGGGAAGCATGAATAAATGAAGTCAGATTGTGTTTTGTGTTTTTGCTTCAGAGACAACTTGTGCATTTTGCAGGCGGTCCCCACTGCCCTCTCCAATGCCTTCACCTGGGCTCCCACCTCTGGGGCTCCACTGCCAGCAAGGCCACCTGGCCAAGCTCCTGATCCTTGTGCTGCCCCATCCTCTGGTCACCCTGACTGGAAGCCTTGGACTCATTGCTGACTTTCTGTCCGACCTCATCCCCCACATTCAAACAGTGGCCTAGTGCTTGGAAATGTCCCTCTGGGGTTCCACAAGCACAAGAGGTGGCTGGGTGCAGTCCTGTGTCACCGACTTCCTCTGATGGCAGCCTGGCGGGTGGCCTTGGGCTCTTCCTACACCAGTCCACTCCCCTTTCCCCCGCCGCAGACTCCCTCCTTAGTTCCTGGCACGAAGGTGGCACTGGATCCACTTCCAGTGACGAGAACACACCACTCCCAGACTCGTCACCTCCCGGGCGTGCTCTAGTCCCTCAGACACAAACGGAAGAAGAGAATCCTATGCCTTCCTGAGCCCCCGACCTTCACAGACCACTGAGAGCTGGCACTCGGCACCAAATCTCCCTGATGGAGAAAGCGCTTGTCCTTCACTCGCGTGAGAGCCCTGCAGGCCTCTGGCTCCCGGCCAGTCAGCACTGTCCTCCCCCAGCCCCTCTTTTTCTAGGCCTGCCCCAAGCCTGTCCTTGAAACCCGCCCTACCTGCCCCCAGCCTAGGCCCCAGGTGGACGCGCCCCTCGGGGTCTGCAGAGCCGGCGGGAGGCAGCGGCTCCGGGGCCCTGGGCAGACAGGGCGCCTCATTCTGTTCTGGTGGCACCTGTGGGCCCGTGCAGGCCGCCTGGGTTTTATTTTTCTGCGCACATTAGCCCAGTCTCTGGAAGCAGTTTTCCGGCCTGGCTCAGGGCCGGTTAGATGCGCCGTCATTTCAAATGTAAAGAAGCGCTGGGCAGATCCGTTGTCGGCCGGCCTCGCATGCACGCGCCCGCAGGCCGGGGGCAGGACCGTCCCGAGGCCCTCCCCGGTGCCTCCAACCAGGGATCTCCGTGCGCGGCGCGGGGCTGCCCCCAGGCGTGACCTCACCCGTGCTCTCTCCCTGCAGAATCTCCTACGACCCGGCGAGGTACCCCAGGTACCTGCCCGAAGCCTACTGCCTGTGCCGGGGCTGCCTGACCGGGCTGTTCGGCGAGGAGGACGTGCGCTTCCGCAGCGCCCCGGTCTACATGCCCACCGTGGTGCTGCGCCGCACCCCCGCCTGCGCCGGCGGCCGGTCCGTCTACACCGAGGCCTACGTCACCATCCCCGTGGGCTGCACCTGCGTCCCCGAGCCGGAGAAGGACGCAGACAGCATCAACTCCAGCATCGACAAACCGGGCGCCAAGCTCCTGCTGGGCCCCAACGACGCGCCCGCTGGCCCCTGAGGCCGGTCCTGCCCCGGGAGGTCTCCCGGCCCGCGTCCCGAGGCGCCCAGGCTGGAGCGGTCTGGAGGGCTCCGTCGGCGACCTCTGAAGAGCGCGCACCGAGCAACCAAGCGCGAGCATCGGCGCCGCCTTTGCACGGAGACTCGCCTGACACGGGCATCTCTGGTTGCTCTTAGCCACCGGCAAGCAGGGTGGCTGGAAGCTTATGGGAGACGACCCGGGACGACCACCCGTGTGCGGCCCGCACGGAGGGTTTGGAGAAGTGCACGGAGGAGCCTCCCAGGCCGGCTGCGGCGGGTACAGGGCGTGCCTCACCGCTGGGTGCTTGCCAAAGAGATAGGGACGCATATGCTTTTTAAAGCCATCTAAAACAATAATAAATAGAGCGACTATATACTTACTTTTAAAATCAACTGTTTTGAATAGAGGCAGAGCTATTTTATATTAGCAAATTAGAGCTACTCTGTTAACATTTCTTACTTAACATATAAACATTTTTTTTTACTTCTTCTGGTCGGATTTTTTTTTTAAGCATAATTGGAATCCTTGGATAAATTTTTTAGCTGGCACACTCTGGCCTGGGTCTCTGAATTCAGCCTGTCACCGACGGCTGACTGATGAAATGGACATGTCTGATCTGACGCACTCTTCCTTCCACTGAAGGTCTTCACCGGCCTCCAGGTGGACAAAGGGATGCACAGGCGGTTCGCATGCCCCAGGGCCAGCTAAGAGTTCCAGAGATCTCAGAGTTGGTTTTATGAGTCATGAGTACAGAAACAGTCTCAAACTTGTACAATTTTTTTTTCCCTTTTGAAAGCCCCTGGGGCCAATTTGTGGTTAAGAGGTGGTGAGATAAGAAGTGGAATGTGACATCTTTGCCAGTTGTCAGGAAGAATCCAAGCAGGTAATGGCTTAGTTGTAAGAGCTTTAGGATCAGGCCGAATATGAGGACAAGGTGGGCCACGTTAGAATCTGCAGGGATCACTCTGGAGGCTTCTGTTTCTACATTCTGCCACGAGAGCTAGGTCCTTGCTCTTTTCTTTAGATTGAAAGTCTGTCTCTGAATACAATTATTTGTAAAAGGTAGAAGTTCTTTTTAAGTCATTAAAAGAGTCTTGCTAAAGGATACACTGGCTGTGTGTATTTCTCTCAATTCTGCTTGATGGGCCAGACTAATTGTTAGAGGAAATCATGTGTTACCTAAGGTCTTCACTTTATCTTGAGGTTTAAATTCATAGAGATTTGATTTGGTCTTAGAAAGATCCACTAGTCAGGTAAGGCCAATGTCTTGGATCTTTGTGACACCCCCAAAACCAGGAAGTGTCCTTTATTCACATGCGTTTCACTCCCAAACTTCAGCTACCACAGAAAGACTAACTGGCAGCCTTAGTCTAATCCAGATGGATGGGTCGCTCAGAGACTTCCAGCTCCCACTAGAATTGACAGAAATTGTGCATGAAAAACACATCACTGAGCAAATCCACACTTTTCTCCAAATACAAAATTCAAACTGGAAAGCAGCAGCTATGGATAGTTTCAGACTGTACTTCCCATTCAACCTCTGGGGGAAGAACGGGATCCTCTGGTGGTGGTGTGTCTACAACACATTCCCGTCCAGCAACCAGAAGGTCCAGAGCAACAGCACAAATCCACTCAGTAAAAAGAAGTGCCTTTTTTATTTATTTATTTATTTATTTATTTTTTTTTTTTTTTTTTTTTTTGAGTCGGAGACTCTCTCTGTTGCCCAGGCTGGAGTGCAGTGGTGCAATCTCAGCTCACTGCAAGCTCCACCTCCCAGGTTCATGCCATTCTCCTGCCTCAGCCTCCCGAGTAGCTGGGGCTACAGGTGCCGCCACCATGCCCGGCTAATTTTTTGTATTTTTAGTAGAGACGGGGTTTCATTGTGTTAGTCAGGATGGTCTCAATCTCCTGACCTCGTGATCCGCCTGCCTCGGTCTCCCAAAGTGCTGGGATTACAGGCATGAGCCACCACGCCCGGCCCAGAACTGCCTTTTAAAGCAGCGACTTAGGTGTTTTTTCCATTATCACTGCTGTTGTGTAACACTTTCCAGGTCACTCTTCAAATATAAATAGTGCAAGCCTTGGAGGAAGGGCACCCAAGGAGAGGAAACTCTCTGCATGGGGAAAATGTCATGATTTTATTCACTGCATTAATTATTCGTTTACCCTCCGCTTGCCAAAAGGTAGCACATTCCCAACAGAAGAAATGAGCTTTCCATTTGAAGATCGAGAAAGGCAGCCTCTGTGTTTTTTCTCTGTACTGTACATTCATCCACTTAGTGACCATCTACTGGGCACCTGCCTCATTCCAGTCACTAGCTCCTGCAAGGCGGTGGTGAGCAAGACAATCTCCCTCGTCCACTAAAATGATGAAACCACAAAGCTGCTCAAGCACCTCGCGCCTGGGTGCCACTCTATGAACCTGCTCCTTTTGCCCCACTACGCTTCATTTTCCTTCCGTGTGAAATGAGGTCACAGCGCCCACCCTGTGAGGACTCAACACTGTTAGCAAAGTACCTGGCACAGTGCCTGGCACACATGAACACATGTGTGGACATGGACGCATCATTGCAGTCATTTATAAGCCACACTGAAAATAAACATCAAGCTAAGCCTTCTCCATGTTATGTCGCTTTAGGAGGCATCTGTCACTTACAAGTGACAGATTGTGACAGTCTGTACACTTTTTTTGTACAAAAGATAAGTTTAAAATGAAATCACTGGGTCGAGTGCTTCAATACAGGGTGGCTTACACCTGTAACCCCAGCACTTTGGGAGGCTGAGGTAGGTGGATCACCTGTGGTCAGGAGTTGGAGACTAAGCTGACCAGCATGGTGAAACCCCATCTCTACTAAAAATACAAAAAAATTAGCTGGACATGGTGGCGCGCAACTGTAATCCCAGCTACTCAGGAGGCTGAGGCAGGTGAATCACTTGAACCTAGGAGGCGGAGGTTGTGGTGAGCCAAGATCACGCCATTGCACTGCAGCCTGGAAAACAAGAGTGAAACTCCATCTCAATTAAAAAAAAAAAAAGGCTGGATGCGGTGGCTCACACCTGTAATCCCAGCACTTTGGGAGGCCAAGGTGGGGGGATCACG
>NW_012101676.1:425589-460941 GCF_000951045.1 Mandrillus leucophaeus | reverse complement strand
AAAAAAAAAAAAAAAAAAATTAGCTGGCACGGTGGTGGGTGCCTGTAGTCCCAGCTACTCAGGAGGCTGAGACAGGAGAATTGCTTGAACCGGGGAGGCAGAGGTTGCAGTGAGCTGAGATCGTGGCACTGCACTCCAGTCTGGGTGACAGAGCAAGATTCTGTCTCAAAACAAAACAAAACAAGCAAAAAAACAAACAAACAAAAAAACCTGACAAGTAAAATAATAAAGAAATAAAACAAAATGTAGAACTTTAACTGGGCAGCAGTTTTTAAATATAATATGTTGAAATTAGAGGTGGTAGCTAAGCTTGGGAAGGTACTGTTTCAAAACCAGATCTTTTTGGGACAAAATTTTTTTCTCTTGCTAAAACTGAAGGGTTTTTTTTGGTGGGGGGGTGTTGCAGAGATGGGAGGTTGGTATTGTGTTTTATCAAATAAGGAAGTTTACTGGCTAGATAAATTGTGCCAGCCAAAGTTCAGTGACATCTCCCTCCCTACTCCCAGATCCACTTGGTTTATTTCACACATTTCCCTCCATGCCTTTCATTCCCAGGATTTGTGGGGGGGCAACACATGATCTTGCACATTTCTGAGCTTCTTCCCCTCCTCCCAGAAAAGTGCATGTTTCCTTCACATGAATTCTACCTGGAGGAGTCTGTGGCAGCCTTTGGAATGGAGGCGCTTTGCTGGTTCCTGAAGATCATTTCCAAGTGACAGTATTTCAATTACATACTTGTTCTACAAAAATGGAATCATTTGGGAACAGAAATCCAAAAACACTCTGCAAATACCAACAGTTCCACAGTCAGGGGCCAGTTATCTCATTATGTCTTACCGCATCTCTTCCAGCAGGGCAAAGGGGGGAAATGGTCATTTTTAGTAACTGGTGCCAGCTCTGATTTTAGGAAGGAATGAAAGCAGGAGTACGGAAGCCCCATCTGAAATGGGGTCTTCAAGTTCCCGCTGCCTTTCATCTGTTCTTGCCGTTCAGGCCCTCATCACCCCAGACACACATCTGAAGAGTTTCTGAGAAGTGCTGGAATTTTGTTAGCAAAACAGAAATTATTCTTCTACCCCTTCCCACGAATCAGGAAGGACTTAAAAAACGTGGATTAAAAACATTCCTTTTAACCTCTGCAGTGCTTTGCTAAGGTACAGGCGGTGAGGGAGCCTTGGGGATTCCAGATGGCATGACAACTGTGGGCATCGCCCAGCCCAACGCCTCCCACCGAATTAACCGCCCAAAGGAACATACCAGGCCTAATAAGTGTTTTTAAATATAAGGTTGCAGAGGTATAGATGGCCTTTTATGAAACCTAGAAGTGGATCATATACGAACACAGATTTGCTAAAATCAAAATCACACCAGGGTCCAAAGCCATGAAACATGTTGGCTGCTTATTAAACAAAAAATGCCGTCACCTCATTTCATAAGCCTCCTAACTTACAATGTTTGTACATTTTTTGATAGGAATCCAACTTTGTCCCTTCTCTCCCTCACCTCCTGTGAAAAAATAAGGTTTCTCTTCAACTAAACGCTGGATTTATAGGACAACTACAATTCTGTTATTTCTAGACTACTACTCTCCCACAGTTCCTAAGTTAAACATTGCATTTCTGTACATAGTTTGTTACTACAATGTAACAAATTATACAGCAAACTACATATGGAAATAATAAGGTAGGGGTTATTTTTTAAAGAACACTTACTGAATACTTAACAAAGGCCAGGTGCCTGTACAGTGATAAAAATACCAATGTCTCATAAAAAGAGTGACTTTTTTTTGAGATCGAGTTTTGTTCGTCACCCAGGCTGGAGTGCAATGGCACCATCTCAGCTCACTGCAACCTCTGCCTCCAAGGTTCAAGTGATTCTCCTGCCTCAGCCTCCCGAATAGACGGGATTACAGGCGCCCGCCACCATGCCCAACTAATTTTTGTGTTTTTAGTAGAGACGGGGTTTCATCATGTTGACCAGGCTGGTCTTTAACTCCTGACCTCAGGTAATACACCTGCCTCGGCCTCCCAGAGTGCTGGGATTTCAGGTGTGAGTCACCACGCTGAAAGGAGTGATTTTTAAAGTAAATTAAAAGTTGTCCAGAAGTCGGGCAGCTGAGGGCTAAGCAGCAGCAAAAAAGACCAGGCCTGTCCTCCAGGCTTCCCTGACCCAGGCCTCCTCTCTGGCTTGGTCACGACAGACTGGGTTTTGCTCTAGTGGGTAATAAGCCCATGGTTCAATGACACAGGCTCATTCCTGGTTCTCCTCGCATCCCTGGCAGGTGGGCGGTGGCCCTGCTCCACTCACAGCCAGAGGCTGGAAATGACACATCACTTCCTTTCACATTTTGGGGTTTTTTTGTTTTTGTTTTTGAGACAGGGTCTGGCTCTGTCATTCAGACTGGAGTGCAGTGGTGCATCACGGTTCACGGCAGCCTCGCCCTCTTGGGCTCAGGTGATCCTCCCACCTCAGCCTCTCAAGTGGCTGGGACTACAGAAGTGTGCCACCATGCCCAGCTAATTTTTTAATTTTTTTTTATTTTTGGTAGAGACAAGGTTTCTCCATGTTGCCCAGGCTGGTCTCGAACTCCTGGACTCAACTGATCCGCCTTCCTTGGCCTCCCAAAGTGCTGGGATTACAGGCACGA
The DNA here is from genome assembly GCF_000951045.1 of Mandrillus leucophaeus. Lineage (NCBI taxonomy): Eukaryota > Metazoa > Chordata > Mammalia > Primates > Cercopithecidae > Mandrillus > Mandrillus leucophaeus. The sequence goes on along the minus strand of NW_012101676.1, from coordinate 458,294 downwards.
GCCACAGCAGCCACAGCACCCGGCCATCTTTCACATTTTGTTGGCCAAAGCAAGTCTTATCAGGTGGGGAAGTATAATCCTTTCCCAGAAAGAGGGCATTAATTTTTTGGAAAGTTTTTATTTTGAAATGATCGTAGATTCCCAGGAAATTGCAAAAATATACTGATAGGTCTCATGCCCTACACTGAGTTTACCTAATGGTAACATCTTACATAATTATAGTGCAGTGTCACAATCAGAAAATGGACACTGGCTCAACCCACAGACCCCATTCCAAGTTCAACAGTTTCACACGAGCTCATCTCTGTGCGGTTCTATGCGATGCTGCCACATGGCACGTTCATGAAGCCACCACCACAGACAAGACAAAGAACACGCCACCAGCAAGGAGAACTCCCCTTTGTGGGCCACCCATCCCCTTCGCCCCATCCTGATGCTCCCCCTGCACCCACGAATCTCTCCTCCCTGGAATGTCATACCTAGAAACATCCAGTGTGTGGCCTGTGCGGCGCAGCTCTTCCATCAGCATCACGCCCTCGAGACCCAGCCATGCTGCGTGTTCACTTCTGATTGCTGAGACGTGCTCTGGGGTATGCACAGAGGCATATTTTCTGAACAGTTGAGAATCTAGCACTCTCGTCCCAGCTTCATTTTTTGGTCCTGGTGTTTGGTTTACAAATGGGTCTTTCATTTTCTCAGGCAGTTCAGAGGGAGGGTGCTGAGTCTGAGCCACGTGGGGAGGGCACCTGGGCACCTGTCATCCCTCGCAGCCCACCCAGAACCTGGAGGAGGAGAGCTCCAAGAGGCATTCAGATGCTAGTTATTGGATTATTGCCTTTTTTCATGGAGGCAAGTCTGTGTCCTTGGAGGGCTGGGGTGGGACCTGGGGGTGGGGGTCCTCACAACCCCTAGGATGCTACCAGACTGCTCTGGCCCAAGGCAGAGGCCAAGATCCTGTCTCATTCAGGAGCCCTTGGGCAAGCCACGCAACTGTTCTGCTGTTTTTACATATGTTAAACGAGGAGTGTACATCAGGCAGGTTCTAAGGTTTCTTCCAAGTCGAATTCCATGGATTCAGGTTGGCAGAAGACTGAGCTCTAGGGAGGCCAGGCCCTCCCTAAGGAAACAATAATGAAGGTCATGTACTTTATTTTGAAAATCAGGCAAGGTCGGCTCCAGTTTGGGGGGAGGGGAAGAGAGTATATATTTTAAATCTACTAGGAAAATACAAAAAGGGGAATGTGACAGGGTTCCTTCCTTGGTTATGTCACCGTCTGTAATTAGATCCCACAGTCCAGCCCAGAATCATAATTCACATAACAGCGGAACTCATTTGCCAAGTTCCGGGTGTGTTTTGGAACAAAGGTGCACATCTTCACTCCAAGGAGCTCTGCTGCCTGTTCTTCCATGATGGCACCTGAAGAGAACAAAGCAAATGAATCCAGAGAGTGACAGCCCAGCCGGAGCTCAGTGTGTCCTGAGCTGTGAGAGGGGCTCTAGGTGAACCACCGGTGGCAATTAGTTGACAATTCACAAGTAGGGGGAGGGAGCGAGTCTTCTTTACATTCCGTTTCACCTTCTCCAATATTTTTGCAATTTAATATATGTGTGCAAAACACACACATATATATGCAAAGCAAAAATTATTACTAAAAACTAGCATTTCCCAACGTTGAGCCAAGACTCTTTTTCAGTAATATCCAATCTTGCAAACACAGGTGCGAATGTATTCCCACTCCCTTTTGCCACCTCCTCCCAATTTCTCCCTGCCCTGGGCCCACCGCACACAGCCAGCTACCCTGCGACATCCCCGCAGGAGGTGGCATCCACAGCCCTGATTCCTCTCCTCTTTTCCCCTCCACACTCGAACACAGCAAGCTCTCTCAACTTCATCTTCAAAGTATCTCTTTGACGCCACCGCCCACCCTGGGGTGCAGCAACAGCCCGCGGTGCCAAGGTTCACGCGCCCCAAAACCTCGGTCAAGTTAAAGCGAACGTCTTACGTCTTCAGACAATTTGCGTCCCGTCGCCTCGGGCTTCCGAAGAAAACCCCAATGCCCACGATCCCCTCTGTTAGGCACTGGGGGCCTCCTGCCCCGACTCTGCCCTCCCGGGCCGCTGCCGCCGTGGCTCCTGACCCCTCAGCTCCCTGGGGCAAAGTGCAGGTGCCTGGGTCTCTGTTACTCTTCTCAGGGTTAGTGCTTCTAGTCTTTAGTCTATTTTATTATTATTATTTTAAAGTATCCCCTGAAACTAAAATGCACACTCCATGAGTCCAGAGCGCTGCCTGCCAGTACACAGAGTGGTGCACAGAGTTCAAGGAAGCAATGGAGTGAATAAGCGCGCAGGCAACCGTGGCATCTGTGCGAACAGGGCGCCCCTCCCCACACTCCAGCTCCAGAACATCTAACAGCTCCCCGTGGCTCCACTCCCGGCCCAGCCCTGTTCCCAGCAGGGTGCCCAAGGTACAAACGCAGCCCGGAGTGACTGGGGTATAGCGTCCATAACAGCACTCAAGGGTGTGGACACCACAGGTGCCCAGAAGTAAAGAGATGGGTCAGTTGGTAAGGTTTCAGTTCTCAGATTTTTTTTTTTTCTTTGAGACAGTCTTGCTCCATGCCCAGGCTACAGTGTAGTGGCACCATCACAGCTCACTGTAGTCTGGACCTCCAGAGATCAAGCAAGCATCCCACTGAGAGGTGAAGCCAGCTGGACTTCCTGGGTCTAGTGGGGACTTGAGAACTTTTCTGTCTAGCTAAAGGATTGTAAACGCACCAATCAGCACTCTGTAAAAACACACCAATCAGCACTCTGTGTCTAGCTAAAGGATTGTAAATGCACCAATCCGCACTCTGTAAAAGTGCACCAATCAGCACTCTGTGTCTAGCTAAAGGATTGTAAATGCACCAATCAGCACTCTGTAAAAACACATCAATCAGCACTCTGTGTCTAGCTAAGGGATTGTAAACGCACCAATCAGCACTGTGAAAAATGGACCAATCAGCACTCTGTAAAATGGACCAATCAGCAGGATGTGGGTAGGGACAAACAAGGGAGTAAAAGCTGGCCACCCCAGCCAGTGGCGCTACGTGCGGTTGTCCCCTTCCATGGTATGGAAGTTTTGATTTTGCTCTTCAGAATAAAGCTTGCTGCTGCTCACTCTTTGGGTCTGCACCAACTTTAAGAGCTGTAACACTCACCACGAGGGTCTGTGGCTTCATTTCTGAAATCAGTGAGAGCATCACCCCACCATGAGGAACAAACACCAGACATGCCACTTTTAAGAAGTGTAACACTCACCGCGAGGTCCACGGTTTCATTCTTGAAGTCAGTAAGACCAAGAACCCACCAGAAGGAAGACACTCCAGACACACCACCTCTATCTCCCAAATGGCTGGGAGTCCCACATAACCACACCTAATTTTTTAAATTTTTGTAGAGATGGAGTCTTGCTATGTTGCACAGCCTGGTCTAGAATTCCTTGTCCCAAGGTATCCTCCCACCTTAAAGTTCTCAGATTTACTCTATTGAATTTTACCGTATCTGCCTTAAGTATATCAAATCCAGCCTGGTTGCACACACCTGTAAGTCCCAGCTACTTGGGAGGCTGAGGTGGAAGGACTGCTTAGCCCAGTGGTTTGAGGTTACAGAGAGAAAAAAAAAGGTATATCAATCTCACCAGTAGGAAAACTCTTCTACATTAACCCAATCTAATGTCTACTCTGTAACCTTAGGCAATTCACTTAAACTCTATAGATTCTAAATTTCTCTTTGATAAAGTGTAGAGGCTGGATAAAATACCACTACTACTGATGATGGTATGTAAAAGTAACAGCTGGCATTCATCAAGCAGTCACCATGCACCAGACCCGGTGTTGGGTACTTTGTGTCACTTAATTCTTTAGGATCCTTAATGGCAGAGTATTATCAGTCCTAGTTTACAGGTGAGGAATCCAGGGCACAAAGAGTTAAATAACTTGTTCACAAGTCACACAGGAGGTGGTGGACTCAGGATTTCTTCTTGACCCTTAAGACCTGAATAGCCACTGTCAGTGACTTTCATGAGATATGAAATGCAGCACCTACCTGTGCACAGCAGAATCTTGCCCCGTGTCAGGTACTTGATGGTTTCTGATGTTTTTCTGAGACATTCCTCCGAAAGATAGGGAGGATCTGCTATTACGATGTCAAAACTATGTGCAGCAATTCTTTCGGGTAAGTCCAATGGATTATTGTAATCATAGAAAATAAACTCCTCTCCATACATGGCAAATCTTTTGTCATATTCAAAGATATATACAGTAAAGTTTTCTCTGCACAGCTCTCTGAGTTTCTGGTAAACACTAGGGGCACTCACACATGCGATTCTAGGAGACAAAATGAACACACTCATGAAACATCTTTAATAGAGAGATTACGGTGTTAACTACTACTTCACTAAAAAACACACAGGTCTGAGTGCTCAGATTTTCTTACAGGAAACAATGCAAACTGGTGTAATAGTCAATGTTGAGAAAAAACTTTATAGTGTCTCACTTTTGAGGAATCTGGTACTTAAAAGTCTGTAACTTATAATTTTTTTCTTTGAGATGGAGTCTCACTCTGTTGCCAAGGCTGGAGGGAAGTGGCGTGATCTCGGCTCACTGCAACCTCTGCCTCCCGGGTTCAAGCGATTCTCTTGCTACTCCTTCCGAGTAGCTGGGATTACAAGCACGCGCCACTGCGCCTGGCTAATTTTTTTGTATTTTTAGTAGAAATGGGGTTTCATCATGTTGCTTGGCTGGTCTTGAACTCCTGACCTCAGGTGATGTGCCTGCCTCAGCTTCCCAAAGTGCTGGGATTATAGGCGTGAGCCACCGCGCCCAGCCTATAACTTATAACTTTGAGATATGAAAGACTATAGTTTTTATAGTGCAAAATTTAAAACAGCAGGAACACATTATGACAAAATTTAGATTGAAGTTAACCCAAAGCCTAAATTTACCTATTATTTTCATGCTAGGCCTTTGATATTTGTTTTAAGTACTTTTTGTCCCAACTAAATACTATAAAGTCATTTTGTAATATTCATGATCTTGAAAGATAAAGCCAACTAGCTCCCCAGCTCACTCCAGTTCTCCACAAAGATACATTAAAATGCGATCTCACTGCAGACAAGCTGTTCTGAATTTCTGCTTTGCTTCTTTATTGTATAAGGAAATTAAAGTATCTATCTCATTACAGCAGCCCACAGTTTATGAATGGGTAGCGTTCCAAGAGTTAACTGTTAAAACCAACTGCTGGCCGGGCGCGGTGGCTCATGCCTGTAATCCCAGCACTTTGGGAGGCCCAGGCGGGCAGATCACAAGGTCAGGAGATCGAGACCATCCTGGCTGACACGGCGAAACCCCGTCTCTACTAAAAATATAAAAAATTAGCCGGGCATGGTGGCGGGCATCTGTAGTCCCAGCTGCTCGGGAGGCCGAGGCAGGAGAATGGCGTGAACCCAGGAGGTGGAGCTTGCAGTGAGCCGAGATAGCGCCACTGCACTCCAGCCTGGGCAACAGAGTGAGACTCTGTCTCAAAAACACAAAATAAATAAAATAAAAATAAAAGCAACTGCCGAAAAGCTTAGAAGTAACCTAAACATGGAATTATTGAGTTGACTGTGATACACCTATTTTTGTTTTTTTTTTTGAGACGGGGTCTCACTCTGTTGCTCAGGCTGGAGTGCAGTGGCATGACCTCGGCTCACTGAAACCTCTGCCTCCCAGGTTCAAGTGATTCTCCTGCCTCAGCCTCCCGAATAGCTGGGATTACAGGCACCTGCCACCACACCTGGCTAATTTTTGTATTTTTAGTAGAGACGGGGTTTCACCATGTTGGCCAGGCTGGTCTTGAATTCCTGACTTCATGATCCACCTGCCTCGGCCTCCCAAAGTACTGGGATTACAGGCGTGAGCCACTCTGCCCGGCCACTAATTTTTTATATTTTTTTGCAGAGATGTAGTTTTGCCACGTTACACAGGCTGGTCTCAAACTCCAGAGCTCAAGCCATCTGCCTGCCTTGACCTCCCAAAGGAGGCGTGAGCCACCGTGCCCAGCTGGTATGCCTATTACAATGGAAAGTTCTGTGGCCATTTAAAACAGGCTGAAGCAGCCCTCTCTCTGCTGATAAGGAATGATCTCTTAGATATATTCAAGGAACAGAACGGTGTAAAGTATGCTTTCCTGGGAGTGGGGATATATGCTTATAGTTATACAGGTGACCTCTATCCAAGAGACAGTGACCATGGCTGCCTCATGGGAGAGTGCCTGGGGGACGTGGATACAATGGAGAAGAGATTGACCTTTTCTCACAATTCCTTTGTCATGTTTGGATTTTTATATGTGCATATATTGTCATTCAAAAAAGGACCTAATTTAAAAATTACACTCAGCTTTAAAAATATGTGATACATTTCTTAACAGAGACAAGGTACCCATCTTAGGTACCCATGCCAGGCTAAGCAGGCTTCTCAGCCCAAAGACACTGCAGCAGATAACAGAACCAGTGACATCACATAATGTTTATATGGAAACATGTGTTCCTGCTGGCAGGACACAACTCTCCCTGCACGGCAGCTCTGGATCAGTGCGGTGGGAGGGGGAAAAGAAGCTGGAGTACAGTGGGATTATAGCCTGACTGTGCTGACAGAGAATGAACTGCAACCAAGGATTATATACGCACACTATGAAAACATCTTCCAATAAAGAAGGTGAAATAAAGATATTTTCAGACAACAAAATTGCCTCCAGCAGGCGTTCCCTGAGAAATCCACCTGAAGGATGTACTTCAGGTAGGACAGTGGTCCAGGATGCAAGAACGAATGAGAGCAGAAAGACTGGTGGGTCTGGTGGGGATGGTGGTGGTTACCTGGCAGCAGTGGGATCAGAGAACCTATGTTGAAAGCCCAGCTTTGCCACTTCCCACGGGGTGACCTTCTGCAAGTAGCTGAACCTCTGGTCTCAGTGTCTGTCTTTAAACTGGAGAGTGTAACAGGAACTAATGCACAGAGATGTGAGGATAGAATGAGATGACCCTGACAACACACTTACAGCAGGAGAGGGCACACAGTAAGCACTCAAGAAATGCAGTTCCTACTCATCTTTAAAATGATGACTCAGTTCCTATGAATACTGAAGTTGACTTTCAGATGAGATTAAAAGTTGCTTCCAAGGCCCTCGTATTAGTGGCAAAAAGGAAAGTACATGTAAAAGCAGTGTCACTAAGAAAAACCTACTAAACGACTACATATAATCAAAAAAAGAAAAAGAACAGTGAAAAGAAAAATGGAAGATTTCCCACTACCGATGGCAGACTGAACACATTCACGTAAATGTGCTCCCTCATGAAAGCCCACTAAAAACAAGAGTGCGATTTCATGTTGTCTTATTTAGGAATACAAGAACAAAAACCAAGGGGTGTGTCAGCGGAGACTAAAGCAATCACGCTGAGGAAGCGGAAGAGCAGATGGGTGGGTAGTGGGGCTCAGCAGACCTGCAATGGCTGAATCCTGCACTGGCACCCGGAAAGCTGAGAAGCGCCCTGGTTCACGAGGTGGCACACACGAGGGCTCAGGAAGCCACAGAACTCGGTAACTCAAGAAGCAGAGGTGAAGTGGGGCCAAAACTGGGAGGTTTCACTGAAAGGCCTATTTTAAGAAGCATTCTTTCTCAGGATTATCTGCTAGATCCCAAAGCCTGCCTCCCCATGACGGTGGCAGAAAACTGGAGGGATGTTTTCTGGATGGGGGGATGCTTGGAAGGAGGATGCCAGGCACAGTGGATGATGATGTGCTGTGTGGAAATTAGGAGGATTAAGTTAAACGCAGTGGACGATGAAACTTCCAGCCTTTCAGTCACATGCCTCCAAGGATGATGTCAACTAGATGTGTAACTTCCAGTCAGGAATTAGGAGAACCTTCCCTGGACCACTGACAAAACTACAAGAAAAGTCTTAGACACGGGGGTTCCCTAAGAGAATGGCTCATTCAGATGCTCCAACTGTAGAGATCAAAGCAGATGAGGCTCCCAGTTTTCGAGTGCCCCACCCTTCAATGTCCACAGACACTTAAGGAACACAGATTATATAAATATATCACATGAAATTAACAAACAGAAAAAGCATTTTGAGGTAAACAGAGACTATAGAGGGAAAAGAGAACTTTAAAAAATTCTGTAATATCCTCAGAAGGATGAACAAGACACAATAATAAAGAAATACCCAAAGACCAAAAAAACAGAGCTGCAGACAATTCCAAGCATGGTAGCAGGTATGGTAAACTCAGTAGAAAGTTTAGAAGATAAAGTTGAGGAATTCTCCCAGAAAGTAAAGAGACAATAAATAGAAAAAGAAGAAAATTAAAAGATCAGGTACAGTATTCAAAGAAGTTCCAAAAAGAGGAACAGAAAAAAAAAGTGGAGAAAGAAATCAAAAAAATAATGTAAGATAATTTCTTAAACGGAAGGACATGTGTGTTGAGGATGAAAGGCGCTCCAGTACCCAGGACAACAGATAAAAACTCCACAGTGAGGCACACTGAATACTGGGGATGGATAGAAAAAAGCAAGTTTCCTATAAGAAATCAGAATGCTACTGGATTTCTCAACAGCATGTATGGAAGTTTGGAGACAATGGAGCAACGCCTTCAAAACCTGGAATGTGCTGTCCAACAAAACCATCACAATCAAGAGGAAGGGCAGGAAAAAAGCATTTTCAGACATGAAAGGTTCTAAAAACTCCCCTCCTACGTGCCTTTTCTGTAGCAGCTATCGGAGGAGGTACGCCAGCATGATAAGGCTGTAAACTTAGGATGGGGTACGGGAAATAGGGAATCTAGAACGAAAGACAGGTATAAGGACTCCAGCATGATGATGAAGGGAGATACCAAGAAAAGAGGTGGAGCAAAACCAGCGTGAGACCATGCAGACTGGGACAGGTGGCAGAGCCCTGGGAACAGGTTTTTTTTAAAGAAGTTGAAATATGTTTGAACTTACTGATAGGATATTTAGACAAAGAGTTCGGGGGTTAATAAGGGATATGGATATAGAATACATTAAGCCTTTTAGAACCCTTTGGCTTTTTTTTTTTTTTTTTTTTTTGTGAGACAGAGTCTTACTCTGTCTCTCAGGCTGGAGTGCGGTGGTGTGATCTTGGCACACTGCAACCTCTGCCTCCCAGGTTCAAGCAATTCTCCTGCCTCAGGCTCCTGAGTAGCTGGGATTACAGGATGCACCACCACGCCCAGCTAATTTTGTATTTAGTAGAGACGGGGTTTCACCATGTTGGCCAGGCTGGTCTCAAACTCCTAACCTCAGGTGATCTGCCCGCCTCAGCCTCCCAAAGTGGTGGGATTTCAGGCATGAGCCACCACGCCCAGTCACCATTTGACTCTTTATATGCATGCAAAGTTCTGATAAAAGTAAAAACCAGGCTGGGCGTGGAGGCTCACGCCTGTAATCCCAGCACTTTGGGAGGCCAAGGCAAGTGGATCACAAGGTCAGGAGTTCGAGACCAGCCTGGTCAATATGGTGAAACCCCGTCTCTACTAGAAATACAAAAATTAGCTGGGCGTGGTGGCGGGTGCCTGTAGTCCCAGCTCCTTGGAGGCTGAGGCAAGAGATCGCTTGAATCCGGGAGGCGGAGGTTGCAGTGAGCCGAGATCGCACCACTGCACTCCAGCTTGGGCGACAGAGCGAGACTCCATCTCAAGATAAATAATTAATAAATACATACATATATACCAAATTAACGAAAAAGAAAACCTATATTCTTAAAACTTCAAAATGGTCAAACATTAAGATTTTCTCTTTTGAACTGAACTCTATAAGGATAAGAAACAGGTCAGAAAATGTTAAAAGGAAAAGAGATAAGACCTTCCACAATGAATAGGTTTCTGAGTGGGTCTCTAAACCCAGTGTTGAAGCAGGTCTTAATCTGTCATGTGCTGCAAACCATGATCTACAATATTTGCAGATTACAGTTCAGACTTCTTACAAACCATCTGTCATCCAGAAAGGACATTCAAAATATTCCATTAGATTAGAAGCCAAAAAGAGAAACAAAATTTGAATCTCACCTGCCACCTTCTCCTACAGCTGCAATTGCCTCCTGTGCAAGTCGCAGAGCAGTCTCCTGACTATACCAAAACTGGCTCAACTGCTGTAACAGAGAAATGGGTTGATAACATTTTAGAACTGGCATAAGCTTTGTTCTTTTAATTTGTATCTACTATACCAGTGGACAGATAGTTTTAAAATTTTTTTCTTTTGAAAATTAACTTTTCTTTGAAATTACTTTAAATTAATACAAGCCCTTAATGAATGAATGGAATCCAGGCATTGAGTATCAATGGCTATTAACACCACAAAAGGAGACAACCAGTGTTTCTCCCGGTAGAACATACCCCTACCTTTGTATGAGTTTTGCCAAAAAAAGAAAATAGAACTTGAATCTAAGCTTCTAGGTTCAACTAGCAATGAAAAGAATTACAAACACAGAGGATGGAAGAATGAGTTCACTAACACCAGAGAATACAATCAGCAAAATCCAGACTGTGCTCCTTGCCCACAGCCTCATCTTACCTTATGCATGTTTCCTGAATTACTTGTTTTTCCCTTGGGGGCAAGTTTGTTTTTCATCTTGCTCCTTCTGTTTCATGCTGATTGATGATTTTTAAAAAATTTTAGTGATCTTTAATTATCTATTCATAGTTATAAATTAAGCAGGAGTTTAATGGAAGAAGTAGCGTGGTTTTCCTCTGCAATCATACAAACCTATTTCTCCAACAGGCCTCTCTCTTCCCTGAATGGCAGGCTGGGGGCAGCTAGTTGCATGGGGCATGCCAACTGGGGGTTCTCTGCTTTAAAAATCTGCCCTGTGTGGAAACAACTCAAATGCCCATCAACTGATGGACGGACAGAAAAAATGTGGTACATCCATACAGTGAAATACTACTTGGCCATAAAAAGGAACAGGGTACTGATATACGCTACATGGATGAGCCTTGGAAACATTACACTGAACGAAAGAAATCAGACACAAAAGGCCACATACTGTGTGATTCCATTTATATGAAATGTCCAAAGTAGCAAGTCTACAGAGACAGAAAGTGGATTAGTGGTTGCCAGGCGTTGGGAGAATTGGGGAATTCGGAGGTGACAGCTGAAGGACATAGGGTGTCTTTTAGAGGCAATGAAAATGTTCCAAAATTGACTGTGGTGATAGTTGGACCTATCTGTGAATTTACTAAAAACCATTGACTTGCCGGGTGTGGTGGCTCACACCTGTAATCCCAGCACTTTGGGAGGTCAAGGCGGGTGGATCACCTGAGACCAGGAGTTCGAGCCAGCCTAGTCAACATGGTGAAACCCTGCTTCTACTAAAAATACAAAATATTAGCCGGGCATGGAGGCACGGTCCTGTAATCCCAGCTACTCAGGAGACTGAGGCAGGAGAATCGCTTGAACCCAGGAGGCGGATTACTTGCAGTAAGCCAAGATTGCACCATTGCACTCCAGCCTGGGAGACAGAGTGAGACTCCATCTCAAAAACAAACAAACAAACAAGACCATTGACTTCTCTTTTAAAAGGTGAATTTATGGTATGTGAATTATATCTCAACAAAACTGAGATCTGCTTAAATAAGGAGAGCTTTACTCAGAGTATGGAGGACTTTTGTGTACTTCCTTCCTGAATGGAGCTGACTTTTTCCTTCTTTCTATGCTATGGTGGAGCTCTGGAGTTATCTTAGATTCTATTCTCTTTCTGGCTTTCCTACCCAAATTAGGGCATCCCAAAGCAGACTCTCCAGTTTGTTTAGTGAAAAATCCTCAGGGATTCAGCCTGGAGGTGGGTACCTCCAATGCTATGTATGTCTTCTGGATATGATCAGAAGGGGAAGAGAGCAACTGGCCCAAAGATGTCAGCAGGCCATCCTTTAATTAATCACGCAGAAATCGGCCCATGAGCCACTTTTACCACTTACGTTCGCAGCCTCTGAGTTTGGAACCCAGAGTCTCTGCTTCTTCTCTGGAAGACAGACTCTCATCTTTGCTCCAGTTCCCAGAGAGGCTGGTAGTTTTCTCTGCTCTTCCACAGACCATCTTACAACCACTTTCTTTCTTTCTTCCAGAATTTACTGAAATTTCTGTCAATAGCATCCTTTGTTTCTTTGTTGTTTTTCAACATTGTAATTACTTTTTTTTTTTTTTTTTTGAGATGGAGTCTTGCTGTGTCGCCAGGCTGGAGTGCAGTGATGCAATCTCAGCTCACTGCAACCTCCATCTCCCGGATTCAGGCAATTCTCCTGCCTCAGCCTCCTAAGTAGCTGGGATTACAGGTGTGCACCACCACACCCAGCTAATTTTTGTATTTTTAGTAGAGATGAGGTTTCACCATGTTAACCAGGCTGGTCTCAAACTCCTGATCTCAAGTGATCTGACTGCCTCGGCCTCCCAAAGTGCTGGGATTACAAGCGTGAGTCAATGTGCCTGGCCTAATACTTTTATTACTTTTATGTTTAGCTCTTTAATCCACCTTGACTTTAATTTTGTGTATGGATTATAAGGATTGAATTTTTTTTTTTCCAAATCTAGGATACATCAGGACTCAATTCACACCTGTCACTTTCTCTGAGTGGGTTTCCTTGACTTCCCCTCCACCTCAAAAGTCTGGGGAGGTGTCCTTGCATTTTGCTCCCCATTTTGCTCCAATAATCACTTTTGTCTTAGAATAGTTTTCTTGAGAGCAAGGGCAGTGTTTTATTTATTGTTATACTACACTTGATGTTGTGGTTTTTTTTTTTTTTTTTTTTTTTTTTTTGTATTTCTATTTTACTACGTTCTGGGATACACATGCAGAATGTGCAGGTTTGTGGCACAGGTATACACATGCCATGGTGGTTTGGGGCACCAATCAACCCATCATGTAGGTTTTAAGCCCCACATCCATTAGTTATTTGTCCTAATGCTCTCCCTTCCCTTGACCCCCACCCCCTGACAGGCCCCGTGTGCAGTGTTCCCCTCCCTTTGTCCATGCCATGTATTCTCATTGTTCAATTCCCACGTAGGAGGGAGAACAAGTGGTGTTTGGTTTTCTATCCCTGTGTTAGCTTGCTGAGAATTATGGCTTCTAGTTTCCTCCATATCCCTGCAAAGGACATGAACTTATCCTTTTTTATGGCTGCATAGTATTCCATGGTGTATATGTGCCACATTTTCTTTATCCAGTCTATCACTGATGGGCATTTGGGTTGGTTCCAAGTCTTTGCTGCTGTAAACAGTGCCGCAATAAACATATGTGTGCATGTGTCTTTATAGCAGAATGACTTATAATCCTTTGGGTATATACCCAGTAATGAGTCAAATCGTATTTCTGGTTCTAGAGCCTTGAGGAATCACCACACTGTTTTCTACAATGGTTGAACTAATTTAAAATCCCAACAACAGTGTAAAAGCATTCCTATTTCTCCACAGCTGTGCCAGCATCCGTTGTTTCCTCATTTTTTAATAATCACCATTCTAACTGGAGTGAGATGGTATCTCATTGTGGTTTTGATTTGCATTTCTCTAATGACCAGTGATGTTGAGCTTTTGTTCATATGTTTATTGGTCACACAAATGTCTTCTTTTCTTTTGAGAAGTGTCTGTTCATATCCTTCGCCCACTTTTTGATGGGGTTGGGGTTTTTTTTGTAAATTTGTTTATGTTCCTTATAGATTCTGGATATTAGACCTTTGTCAGATGAGTAGATTGCAAAAATTTTCTCCCATTCTGTAGGCTGCCTGTTCACTCTGATGATAGTTTCTTTTGCTGTGAAGAAGCTCTTTCATTTTAATTAGAACCCATTTGTCAATTTTGGCTTTTGTTGCAATTGCTTTTGGTGTTTTAGTCATGAAATCTTTGCCCATGCCTATGTCCTGAATGGTACGGTCTAGGTTTTCTTCTAGGGTTTTTATGATTTGGGGTTTTACATTTAAGTCTTTAATCCATCTTCAGTTAATTTTTGTATAAGGTATAAGGAAGGGGCCCAGTTTCTCTTTTCTGCATATAGCTAGCCAGTTTTCCCAGCACCATTATTAAATAGGGAATCCTTTCCCCATTGCTTGTTTTTGTCAGGTTTGCCAAAGATCAGATGGTTATAGATGTGTGGTATTATTTCTGAGATCTCTGTTCTGTTCCATTGGTCTATATCTCTGTTTCAGTACCAGTGCCATGCTGTTTTGGTTACTAGCCTTGTAGTATAGTTTGAAGTCAGGTAGTGTGATGCCTCCAGCTTTGTTCTTTTGCTTAGGATTGTCTTGGCTATACGGGCTCTTTTTTCTTTCCATATGAAATTTAAAGTAAGTTTTTCTAATTCTGCAAAGAAAGTCTATGGTAGCTTGATGGAAATAGCATTGAATCTATAAATTACTTTGGGCAGTATGGCCATTTTCACAATATTGATTCTTCCTACCCAAGGGCATGGAATTTTTTTCCATTTGTTTATGTCCTCTCTTATTTTCTTGAGCAGTGGTTTGTAGCTCTCCTTGAAGAGGTCCTTCATGTCCCTTGCAAGTTATATTTCTAGGTATTTTCTCCTCTTTGTAGCAACTGTGAATGGGAGTTCACTCATGATTTGGCTCTCTGCTTGTCTATTATTGGACCTTTTAAAAGGTTTATCTGGATGGTCTTACTAATATGGAATGGTTCTAAATCACTCAAAACAAGGTGGTGGGCCAGGCGCGGTGGCTTACACCTGTAATCCCAGCACTTTGGGAGGCTGAGATGGGTGGATCATGAGGTCAGGAGTTCAAGACCAGCCTGGTCAAGATGGTGAAACCTTATCTCTACTAAAAATACAAAAATTACTTGGGCTTGCTGGCGGGTGCCTGTAATCCCAGCTACTTGGGAAGGTGAGACAGAGAACTGCGTGAACCCAGGAGGCAGAGGTTGCAGTGAGCTGAGACTGTGCCACTGCACTCCAGCCTGGGTGACAGAGCGAGTCTCTGTCTTGAAAAAAAATAAAAATAAAACAAGATGGCATTCAAAATGACTATAACAATTAAAACAAGGTACAATTCAAAGTGGCAAGTGGTATGAATGAAAGCATTAATAACACATCTTTAAACTAATAAATATTTACTGAATATAATGAAAAAGAGAATTGCTTCAAATATTTCCCATCTGGATGTCTGCATGCTATTTACTAAATATTTATTCGTAAGTCCAGGTTTAAAATATTTCCAAAGACAAAATGTACATATACATGTGGGTATATGTATTAATTCATATCTACATCTGTCTATTCATTCTTTTTTTTTTTAGATGGAGCCTCACTCTTGTTACCCAGGCTGAAGTGCAATGGCACAATGTCGGCTCACTGCAACCTCCGCTTCCTGGGTTCAAGTGATTCTCCTGCCTCAGCCTCCCAAGTAGCTGGGATTACAGGTCCATGCCACCACGCCCAGCTATTTTTTTGTATTTTTAGTAGAGACGGGGTTTCACCATGTTGGTCAGGCTGGTCTCAAACTCCTGACCTCGTGATCCGCCTGCCTCAGCTTCCCAAAGTGCTGGAATTAGAGGCGTGAGCCACTGCGCCTGGCCATGTCTATCTATTCTTATCTACAAGAAAAATGCCTAGCTCTGACCTCTACCTCTGCAAAGGACAGCTGGAAGAAAGCCCCTAGCATACAGAAAATGGAAGGATTTTGAGTTCACTTGATTTGGGAGGTGGCAGACAGTATCTGCTACCATGCACCATAAGTGGTAAGAGTTGTCTGCTCGTTGACTACTGAACTGCCCTTCTTCCTCACTCCAACACCATCAGGGCACAATGATAGATTTTGGCTCTCCTCATATCATTCCATAAAGATAAAGAGTCCCACTCCTTTTTTTAAGATATTTGAAATACAACCTTATTCTGATTCTAAATGAAGAGAAATAAGAATGACAGTAACAAACAAGATTTTACCACTGAGCACTGTGATGTGACTGTAACAGTCTTGTATTTGAAACTCAAGAAGGAATCAACTGCATTTCAAAACAGCTAAATATGCAAGTCCAAACAATTTAGGTATTTTTAAAACTGTGACATTCACTTTGAAGCCCATTCATCTCCAGCATCTCACAGATGAAGCACATGTTCCACTTACCTACATAATAAATGGGCACACATGTTGTACCACTGATATTACACGACAAATAAAACTAGACTTCTGATGCTGGGCTCCAGCTTCATTCTCACAGGTTATCATCCTCATCAGGGAGATGACGATCTCTGAACAACCTCTATCTAAATCGTGCTCATATTGCACTGATGCTCAGTCCATGACAGCCTCTGATGGGGCAAGGGCAGGTATGGCAACAAACTCCAAGTTAGGGTCTCCAATGAACTTCCTAGCAAGCCAGAGGAAGAGCTTTTCAAAGTTGTAGTAACTTTTGGCAGAAAAATCATAGTACTGAAGATTCTTCTTTTGGTGGAAGAGAACAGACTTTGCCTTCACTTTCCTGTCCTTTATACCCACTCAGTTGCTCTCAACACAACAGGGATATTTTCACATATTCATAGCAGATCTCTGTGCCAGTCAGGCACAGTCTTTTTTTTTTTTGAGCTGGAGTGTCTCTCTGTCACCCAGGCTGGAGTGCAACGGCATGATCTCAACTCATTGCAACTTCTGCCTCCCGGGTTCAAGAGATTCTTCTGCCTCCTGGGTTCAAGAGATTCTTCTGCCTCAGCCTCCCAAGTAGCTGGGATTACAGGCACATGCCACCACGCCTAGCTAAGTTTTGTATTTTTGCAGAGATGGGGTTTCACCATGTTGGTCAGGCTGGTCTTAAACCCCTGACCTCAGGAGTTCCGCCCACCTCGGCCTCCCAAAGTGCTGGGATTACAGGCGTGAGCCACCAGAGGATCTCGGCACATTCTTGTAAGTTACTCTCGATGTCACATCAAACATTATAATGGCATGCTGGGCTAGGATATAATAGCCATCTCTCACTCCACCAAATTTCTTCTGGCCAACTGTATCCCATACAAAGAATGGGTCCTCTGTTGGTGTGCAACACAAGGCAATGAACCTCAATACCCAAGGTAGCTACGTACGTCTCAAATTCACCAACTGACATTTCAAAAATGTAGTTTTCCCAGTACCAACATCACCAACCAATATAAGCTTGAACTGGACTTGGGACTCTCCTTGGGCAGTCACCATGATGTTCCTTCCAGAAGCGTCTTTCTGCCTGTCCAACTGAGGAGAATCCTGCTCTTAATATGTTACATGAATGTGGCTTTAAAAGTCAAAAGCACTACTAGGCTTATAAAGAAAAACAATAGTCTTGTATCCCATGACCCCCTGCCACTGAGCCTCACTCCTCAAAAGCAACCATTTTCAACTCTTGGCTCTTTCTCTGATCATCTATCCCCACATCTCTAAATACTGTTTTAAATGCTATCCCTTGATAATCCATCATATATACACTATGTATTTATTATGATAGATGAGGATTTTGCCCTCTCATACACATCATTTGCCTTTCCTTCACCCTCCCAATATGGTATTTATTTATTTATTTATTTATTTATTTATTTATTTATTTACTGAGCCAGAGTCTCACTCTGTCACCCAGGCTGGAATGCAATGGCACGATCTCAGCTCACTGCAACCTCTGCTTCCCAGGCTCAAGTGATCCTCCTACCTCAGCCTCCCAAGTAGCTGGGACTACAGGCACACACCACCATACCTGGTTAATTTTTGTATTTTGAGTAGACATGGGATTTGCCATGTTGGCCAGGAGGGTCTCAAACTCCTGACCTCAGGAGATCTACCCCGCTAGGCCTCCTAAAGTGGTGGAATTACAGGCGTGAGCCACCGTGCCCAGCCCCAATGTAGTTTTAAAGCAAGTTTTGATTAGTTAGCATTAAGTATCAGTGTTCATTATTGAGCCAAGTGGTGTACTATAATAGCATTTCTTTTCACTAGAATTCCTTTTTGTTTTTCTTAGAGTAAGTAAATGCATGACTGTTTCATTTGCTTGGTTAGTTTGTATTCATCCCTAATTCTTCTAACATCCTCTATTGGCCTTTCAATACAATTTTCTACATATTGGATATCCTATCACTTTTATTTTTTCCCCTGAAGATCTCTGTCCTGGAACACGCCATCCTCCTACAACAACCTAGATTGGCTGCTCTCCAGATTTGCAGCACAACTGTTACACTGGGACATTCTGTGTCACCATCATCCTGGGAATTCCCTCTCCTACTGTGTGCATCAGATTTCCTATTCCTTGGAGCTCAAGTCTTCTTTCTTCTCACTTGCAGCAAACCCTCTGCAGCTCTTGAGAAGTACACAAGAGGGAAATGTAAATGAGACTTCACATACCTAAAATATTTTGATTTTATCTTCACACAAGTAATAGTGTAGCTGGGTATAGAATTCTAGGCTACAGTTGCATGTGGTAGTATATGTATAATCCCAGCTACTCAGGAAGCTGAGTTTGCTTGAGCCCAGGAGTTTGAGACTAGCCTGGGCAACACAGTGAGACTCCATTTCAAAAAAGAGAGAGGGAGAGGGAGAGGGATTCTAGGGCAAACAAAATTTTCACTCAAAATATTGAAGGCATCGCTCTATTTTTAAAAGTTTCTAATAAAGCTATTGAGAAGCAATGTAACTCATAGTCTGAAGACTTTGTAGGAGACCTGTTTTTATTCTGGAAGGTTCTAGGATGTTCTTTGTCATCTGTATCCAGAATTTTCATAATCATGATAATCATGTGTCTTAATGAGGGTCTTCAGTTCTGGGAAATTTCTAATATTCTTTAAAGCTTTCCTTCCCTCTTCATTTTTTGTTCTGTTTTTCTGGAATCTTATTTGTTGAATATTGAGCCTCCTGGATTTATGCTAGTTTTCCAATGTCTTCTTTCCTATTTGTACATATTTATGGTGTACATGTGATATTTTGTTACATGCACAGAATGTGTAATGATCAAGTCAGGGATATTTACGATATCTATCACTTTGAATATTTATCTGTGTTGGGAACATTTCAAGTCCTCTCTGCTAGCTATATTGCAATATACAATACACTGTTGTTAACTATAGTCACCCTACTCTGCTATAGAGCATCAGATCTTATTCCTTCTATTTCACTATATGTTTGTACCCATTTACCGATCTCTTTTCATCACCCCTACCCCACCTTCTGAGCCTCTGGTATCTATCATTCTATTCTCTATCTCCATGACATCAACATTTTTAGCTTCCACATGTAAGAACATGCAATATTTGTCTTTCTGTGCCTGGCTTATTTCACTTAACATAATGACCTCCAGTTCCATCCACATTGCTGCAAATGACATAACTGCACTATTTTTTATGGCTAAACAGTATTCCATTGTGTATATATATCACATTTTCTTTATCCATTAATTTGTTGATGGACAGGTTGATTCCTATCCTTGTTATTGTGAACAGTGCTGCAAGAAACATGAGGAGCAGGTACCTTTTTGATATACTAATTTCCTTTGAATAAATATTCAGCAGTGAGACTGCTAGGTCACATGGTAGTTCTGGTTTTAGTTTTTTGAGAAATCACCATACTGTTTTCCATAGTAGCTATACTAATTTACATTCCCACCAACAGTGTGTAAGAGCTCCCTTTCCTCCATACCCTTACCAGTATCTGTTTTTTTAAATCTTTTTAATAATAGCCATTCTGGAGTAACATTACATCTCACTGTGGTTTTGATTTGCATTACCCTAATGATTAGTAATGTTGAGTCTTTCCTCATATGCCAGTTGGCCATTTGTATGTCTTCTTTTGAGAAATGTCTATTCAGGTCCTTTGCTCATTTTAATGGGATTCTTTAGTTTGGAAATTTTGGTTGAGTTTCTTATATTTTCTAGATACGAGTCCCTTGTCAGATGAATAGTTTTCAAATATTTTATACATCTCAATGCGTTGCCTCTCCATTCTGCTGATTGTTTCCTTTGCTGTGTAGAAGCATTTAAATTTCATAAAGTCCCATTTGTCTATTTTGGTTTCTTGTGCTTTTGAGGTCTTAGTCATGAAATCTTTGCCTAGACCAATGTTCTAAAGTGTGTCCCCTATGTTTTCTTCTAGAAGTTTTATAGTTTCAGGCTGTATGCTTAAGTCTAATCCATCTTGAGTTGACTTTTGCATATGGTGAGAGAGAGGGGTCCTGTTTCATTCTTCTGCATATGGATATCTAATATTTCTAGCACAATTTATTGAAGAGGTGTGCTTTCCCCAATGTATGTTCTTGGCACCTCTGTCAAAAATCAGTTGGCTATAGATACGTGGATTAATTTCTGGGTTCTCTATTCTGTTCCATTGGTCTATGTGTCTGTTGTAATACCAATACCATACTATTTTGTTTACTATAGCCTTGTAGCATCAGTTGAACTCAGGTAGTGTGATGCCTCCACCCTCGTTCTATTTGCTCAGGATTGCTTTGGCCATTCAAGTTGTTTTTTGGTTCCATAGAAATTTCAGGACTTTTTTTTTTTTTCTGTGAAAAATGACATTAGTATTGATAGGGATTGTACTGGATATATACATTGTTTTGGGTATAATCATTTTAACCGTGATTATTCTTTTGATCTGTGAGCATGGGATGTCTTCCCATTTGTTAGTGTCTTCAATTTCTTTCCTCAGAGTTTTGTAGTCTTCCTTGTAGACACCTTTTACCTCTTTGGTTAAATTTATTACTAGGTATTTCTTTTTTTGTAGGTATTGTAAATGGGATTGCCTTCTCGATTTCTTTCTCAGCTAGTTCATTACTGGTGTATGGAAATGCTACTGATTTTTGTATGTTGATTTTTGTATCCTGCAACTTTACTGAATTTATACGATCTAAAAGTTTTTTCCTAGAGTCTTTAGGTTTCTCTAAGTGTAAGATCATGTCATCTATAAAGAGGGACAATTTGAGTTCCTCTTTTCCAATTTAGATGCTTTTTCTTTCTTTTTCTTGCCTGATTGTCCTAGTTAGGACTTCCAGTACTATGTTAAATAGCAGTGGTGGAAGTGGGCATGCTTATCTTATTCCTGATCTTAGAGGAAAGGCTTTCAGCTTTTCCCCATTCAGTATGTTAACTGTGGGTTTATCATATATAGCCTTTATTATGATGAGATATGTTCCTTTATGCCTAGTTTGTTGAGAGTTTTTATCATGAAGATGTTGAATTTTTTTAAATGCTTTTTCTGCAGCTATTGAGATGATCATATAATATGTCTCCTTCAGTCTGTTGATGTGATATATTATGTTTATTGATTTGCAGGTGTTGAATCTTCCTTGAATCTCCAGGATAAATCCCACTTGATCATGGTGTAATATTTTTTTGATGTACTATTGGGTTCTATTTACTGTATTTTGTTGAGGATTTTTGTGTCTATATTCATCTGGGATACCAGCCTATAATTTTCTTTATTTCTTACATTATTGTCTGGTTTTGGTGTCAGGATAATGCTAGCCTCATAGAATGAATTAGGGAGAATTCTCTCCACTTCAAACTTCTGGAATAATTTAAAGATAATTGGTATTGACTATTCTTTTTAAGTTTGGTAGAATTCAGCGGTAAAGTCATCTGGTCCTGGACTTCAGTTGTATTGTCTCCTTTATTTCTGATTTTATTTATTTTTGTCTTTTGTCTTTTTTCTTGGTTAGTCTAGCTAGTAGTTTTAGTTTTGCCTATGTTTTCAAAAAGCCAACTTTTCATTGATCCATTGATTTTTTTTTTTTTATTCTGCATTTTGTTTAGTTCTGTCTGCTCTTTATAATTTCTTTCCTTCTACTCATTTTGGGACTGGTTCTTGCTTTTCTAGTTTCTTAAGGTGCACTGTTAGATTATTTATTTGAAACCTTCCTACTTTCTAGATGTAGACTTACATTGCTATAAACTTCACTCTTAGCACTATTTTTGTTGTATTCCATAGATTTTGGTATGTTGTGCTTTGATTTTCCATTGTTTCAAGAAATTTTTTGACTTCCTCTTTAATTTCATCCCTGACCTAATGATCATTCAGGAGCATATTTAAATTCCCTGTATTTTTAGTTTCCAAAGTTTCTCCTGTTACTGATTTCTAGTTTTATTCTGTTATGACCTGAGAAGATATCTGACATTTCAATTTTTCAAAAATACTTGAGACTTGTTTTCTGTCCAAACATAACCACATGGAACTGCAGAATGTTCCATGTGATGATGAGAATGCATATTCTTTAGCTGCTAGATGCCATGTTCTGCAAACGTCTCTTAAGTCCATTGGTCTAAATTTTCTATGTAGATGATCTATCTAATGTTGGAGTATCCAGCTATTACTGTGTTTGTGTCTATCTCTCCTTTTAGATGTAATAAGATCTGCTTTATATATCAGGTGCTCCAGTGTTGGGTCCATATATGTTTAGAATCATTGTGTAGCTGAATTGATCGCTTTATAATTATATAACAACCTTGTTTCTTTGTACTGTTTCTGACTTAAAATCTGCTTTATCTGATATAAGCACAGCTAGTCCTGCTTGTTTTTGGTTTTTTGGTTTCCTTGTGCATGGAATATCTTTTTTTCCATCCCTTTACTTTCAGTCTGTATGTCTTTACAGGTGAGATGAGTTTCTTGTAGGCAGCATAGAGGTGGATCAAGTTTTTTTTCTTTAAATCTGTTCAGGCAGTCTCTATCTTCTAAGAGGAAAGTGTAATCCATTTACATTCAAGGTTGTTGATATGTGAGGGCTTATTCCTATCATTTTATTAATTTATTTCTGGTTGTCTTGTATATTCTTTGTTTCTTTCTTTCTCTTTTATTGTTTATCATTAAGGTTTGGTGGTTTTCTATATTTGCTTTAGCAGTGGATTTTATACGTTAGTGTATTTCCATGATGGTAGATTTCATCCTTTTGCTTATGCTAAAGGATGCGTAGGACTCCTTTAAGTATTTCTTGTAGGGCTGGTCTAGAAGTGATGAATTTCCTCAGCTTTTACTTGTCTCAAAGGAGTCTTGATTTCTCTTTCATTTATGAAGAATAATTTTGCTGGGTATAGAATCTTTTGCTGACAGTTTTTTTTTTCTTTCAATACTTTGAATATATCACCCCATTCTCTCCTGGAATGTAAGATTTCTGCTGAGAATATGCTGTTAGTCTGATGAGGTTTCCCTTATAAGTGACTAGTCACTTTTGTCTTGCTATTTTTAGAATTCTCTCTTTGACTTTTGATTTCTGACAGTTTGACCATAATGTGCCACAAAGACGACTTTTTTGAATTTAATCTGTTTGGGAATCTCTAAGCTTCCTATATCTGGATGTGTAAATCTCCTGCTAGACTTGGGAAGTTTTCAGCTATTATTCCATAAAATAAGTTTTCTTTTTTTTTTTTTTTTTTTTTTTTGAGACGGAGTCTCTCTCTGTCACCCAGGTTGGAGTGCAGTGGTACGATCTTGGCTCACCGCAAGCTCCGCTTCTCGGGTTCACGCCATTCTCCTGCCTCAGCCTCCTGAGTAGCTGGGACTACAGGCACCCGCCACCGTGCCCGGCTAATTTTTTGTGTTTTTAGTAGAGATGGGGTTTCACCGTGGTCTCGATCTCCTGACCTTGTGATCTGCCCGCCTCGGCCTCCCAAAGCGCTGGGATTACAGGCGTGAGCCACCGCGCCCGGCCGAAATAAGTTTTCTATCCCTTTTGTCTTCTCTTTGCCTTCTGGGACACTGAAAATATTTAAAAAGCCAGGCGCGGTAGCTCCTGCCTGTAATCCCAGCACTTTGGGAGGCCAAGGCAGGCAGATCATTTCAAGAACAGCCTGGCCAACGTGGTAAAACCCAGTCTCCACCAAAAATACAAAAAAATTAGCCAGGTGTAGTGGCTCATGCCTGTAGGCATAGTAATTACTTGAACCCGGGAGGCAGAGGTTGCAGTGAGCCGAGATTGCACCACTGCACTCCAGCCTGGGCAACAGAGTGGTACTCCGCCTCAGAAAAAAACAAAATTAAAAAAAAAATTGGCCACTTATGGTGTCCCTTACATCATGTAGGGGAAGATGGAACCAGGCTAAGCAGGCCTTTACTCAGGATTCCTGGTGGGAACAGCAGTAGCTGTGCTGTTCTTAGGGAGGGTGGTGTGGCTTTTAGTGGCAGCAGCCATGAACAGGAGGTTGGGAAGTGCACACTTTGGCCCTAGTCATGGCTATAAGCAGGGTAGCCTTTCCTAAGGGTACTTTTAATTGTGCAGTGGTCCTGCTACTAGAGGCAGTGGGGTTGCTTGCTGCCAATGGCTCATACTTCAGGCCTGGTGGCAGCAGACCACAGCAGCCCCAGCTGAGTCTGGGGGAAGTCAATGGGGCTCCAGAGATGTGGAGATGCAGGGGCTGTTGGGTGTCATGGCAGGATGCAGTCTTGTGGGAGCTGGGCTCTCAAAATGGTGCCTTGTGTGGGACTTGGCATGTGCTCCCTTACTGGAGCAATGCTATCACATGGTCTCCAGGCAGTTCCCTATGTTTGTCTCAGGGCCTGTATGGGTCAAAAGGGCTCTTCTGTGGCTAGAACTGCAGAATCCATGGTGGGAATATAAACTGCTAGAAGTCACTCACTTAGCCTTTCCCCACACTGGGGAGCTGCTCTAGGCTCCTAATTGATCCCTGTCAAGCAGGCTGCCTCGCTTCCTCTCCTTCCTCACCTTAGGTGTTTCCTGTCACTTCCCTGTTGAATTCCAGCATTCTCTCTAAGGTAATCTATTTGAAGTGAGATTACTGGCTCACTATTTTGGTTCTTATTTGTGAAGGAGGCAAGTACCCAATACCTCTAGTCAGACATCATGGTTAAATTTTGTCTGTCAATTTTTATGCTTTCTACATTTCCTCAACTTTATAATCAAACCAAAGTTTCAAAATTAGAAAAGGTGTTAATTCTAAGCAGTGGGATTAGCACTAGTTTTCATAACTAGAAAAAAAGTACATAGTATTTTAAAAATTAAGAAGAAGGAAAAAAGAAAAAGACCACCTCAAGAATAATGCAGTACTTCAAATTTCTTATATTTGTTATTTATAGAAGCATCAAGCTAGAAGGTAAACAGACATAAAGAAGAGAAGCAGTGAGAAAGAGGTTTTAGAATAAGTGGAACATGTAGAATAAATGGAAAGAAACATGTTTATCACAGTTTCAAACAGGGTAAATAGGAAAAGTTTATTTAACTTAGAGATCCAAACAGGACACAAAAATGTAAAAGACTATAAAAAAATGATAAGCATACAGAAGCTTCCTTCCAGTTGCAAAGTGTTGAAGATATACTTATTATCAAGGGGTAGTCACAGACAAACTTCAAGCCTTGTCTGTTTCTCAACTATTTCCTTAAAAAAAAAAAAATTATAGGTTCCTGGTCATGTTAGGAGTTTCCTTCAACTCATTTTTTTCTAATCCCTATTGTAATTCAGATGATAAAAATATAATTGAAATACATATTATACACCAGAAACTGTTCATATCTTCTTTAAATTTCCTTCTCATCAATTTTTCAATACATATTTAATTCCCCAATTTCCAGCAATGATAATATTTTCTCTTTCCACCAGGATTTCTGGGGTCCATAAAAACCAGTAGGTGTATCTGTATCCAAAAATGTGTTGGAAGAAGTTTGTGTTGGACATAATAAGGTATTATTGACAGAGGCAGACAAATGCCTAGGCAGATGGGGTGGGTCCCCAGTAAACCCTACCTCCAAGACAAAGACAGTTTAAAGCCTGAAAGCCAAGCTACAAGTTAAATCCTTGGACCAGACTGAGAACTTGTCTTCCCGTTTGCACACTTTCTTCTGATTGTTCTCCACCCTTTACCTATTTTACATATACTTACGCTTTCCTACTTGTTTTTTCTACACTGTTGTGCCCACCTTTGAGTGGTGCCTTCACCTTCACCTTTTTTGCATACTCACAAACCAATCAGCACACAGTCCCCATTCTGAGTCCATAAAGGCCCCAGACCCAACCACACGGCATAACCATCCCCAACCCTGTGTCCCATCTCTGCTGAAAGCAGTTTTCATCACTCATTAAAATTCTTCCCCACCCTCTTCACTCTCCAGTGTCCCTCATATCCTCATTCTTCTTGGACGTAGTACAAGAGCTTGGGAACCGCTGAATGTGGGTACGAGCTATAACACAGCCAAGCTGGGGCACACCAGCATGGCCAAGCAAGGCCTGGGTGGGGTATTGCCAGCTGAGGGTCCCCACCTTGCAAAGTGACCAAGCAGAAAAATCCTGTATCATTATCTCCTTATCTGAAAAACCCCATCTTCTGATCACCAACCAGCCTGATAGTCAGAATCAAGAACAGCTGTTCAAGAAAGCTGTTACACTGTTCTAAAATGTTCACTAACTGCTTTCTGTCTTAGCTCCCCATAGAGAGGTTCAGATCCCAAATGACAGGTGACAGAGATTCCGGTTTTAGGTGAGAAAAACACTGGACTAATGCACAGAGTAGGTTTCACATCAATACTTCCTGATGGCTGCGAAATGCCATTTACTTACCCAATTCTCTTCTATTATTCCAATGTTATATTTATCATCCTCGTCTAGGTCAATTTGTTGTTTTTGCTCAGCATAAAATTCCTGGAGAGCTGCTAAGGCGTAGGCAGAAAGCTGGGGTGTCTCGTCATCTTCCAAATCACTCATTTCACAAGTTGTTTATAACCTGCAGATCAAGAAATAAATGTTCTGTGCAGATTTTGTTTCCCCTTCCCATTCAGAAATGATTTTTTAAAAATTTTGTTAACAGCAAGGATCCAAACTGAAGTGAATTTTATACAAGTAAACCAAAAATGAAATTCTAAGCCCCCCAACCAACTGAATAAATCCTTCTTCTGAGGCCAAGTAAACCTGAAAAACCAGGCCACGGTGGAAGGACATATCTCATTATACTCTCCTTCCTTTGGAATTCAGACACAACTGACCAGTATTAACATTAAAACAGAGATCTAAAGAGTGACAAAACAGACTCTTTGTAACAATAAGATATCAAATTCCAATCTGACTCTAGTATAGCACACACAACAGATAACAGGCCCCAAAAGAAGTTGAAGTAGTTTATCCCCAATATCCCCAAATATATTTTCTGATTTTTTTTTTTTTTTTTTTAGACAGAGTCTCGCTCTGTCGCCCAGGCTGGAGTGCAGTGGCCCAATCTTGGCTCACTGTAAGCTCCGCCTCCCGGGTTCACGCCATTCTCCTGCCTCAGCCTCCCCAGTAGCTGGAACTACAGGCGCCCGCCACCACGTCCGGCTACTTTTTTGTATTTTTAGTAGAGATGGGATTTCACCATGTTAGCCAGGATGGTCTTGATCTGCTGACCTCGTGATCTGCATGCCTCAGCCTCCCAAAGTGCTGGGATTATAGGTGTGAGCCACTGTACCCGACCTTTTGACATATTTTGAAATGGCCCTGAAAAGTTGTCTCCTGTGGAGAAAACCTACATACTATAGAGAAGCCCCTTCTCTTTCCAGGTCTTCTCTGGACCCAGGAGAGATTAAGAGTCTGGCACCTTTTTCAGTCTGATAGAGGCATTTAGCATCGCTTCTCGCTGAAGCCTGCTGCCTGCAGGCTTCATCTACAGAATAATAAGAACCTTGGTCTCCAGAACCCCTTATCTTAATCCAGACACTCCTTTCCATTGATTCCAAGATAATAACTTAACTCTTTCAACCAACTGCCAATCAAAAAAAATTTTGACTCTACCTATGACCAGGAAGCCCTTCACTTTCAGTTGTCCTGCCTTTCTGGACCAAACCATTATATACCTTACATGTACTGATTGATGTCTTATGTCTCCCTAAAACATATAAAGCCAATTTCTTCTGAATAGTTTTATTGATATATACATCAAACAAATTATGGCATATAAATCATGTATCGTATTTTGGCTAGCTTATATATCCTCAGTATGAGAAACAGATGGTCAACATAAGAGTAGATCATACTGCCCAAAGCAATATACAGATCTGATACAATTCCTAACAAATTACAAACATTATTTTTCACAGAATTAAAAAAAAAATTCTAAAATTCATATGGAACCAAAGAGAATGAATAGCCAAAGCAATTCTAAGCAAAAAGAAGAAAGCCAGAAGCATCCCATTACTTGACTTCAAACTATACTACAAGGTTATAATAACCAAAACAGCATGGTACAGGTTAAAAAAAAAAAAAAAAGATACATAAGGGAATACAATAGAAAACCCAGAAATAAAGCCACACACATACAATCAACTGGTCTTCAACCAAGTCAACAAAAATAAATAATGGGGAAAGGATATTCTATCCAATAAATGGTGCTGAGAAAACTAGCTAGCCATTTGCAGAAGAGTAAAACTGGACGCCTACCTCTTACCAGATACAAAAATTAACTCAAGACGTATTAAAGACTGAAATGTAATACCTCAAACTATAAAAACTCTAGGAGAAAATATAAGAAAAACTCTTTTGGACATTGGCTTAGGCAAATAATTTATGACTGAGACCTCAAAAGTAATTGCAACAAAATAAAAAATTGACCAATGGTAAAGCTCTGCACAGCAAACACAACAATCGACAAAGTAAATAGACAACCTACAGAATCAGAAAAAATATTTGCAAACTATGCATCCAACAAAAGACTAATATACAGAATCTATAAGAAAATTAAATCAACAAGAAAAAAAGAATCCCATTAAAAAGTGGGCAGAGTACACGATCAAAATAAGGCACACAAGTGCCAAGAAACATGAAAAAATGCTCAGCATCACTAATTATCAGAGAAGTGCAAATTAAAATCACAATGAGATGCCATCTCACACCAGTCGGAATGGCTATTATTAAAAAGTCAATAAATAGGCCGGGCACGATGGCTCAGACCTGTAATCCCAGCACTTTGGGAGGCCCAGGCGGGCAGATCACAAGATCAGGAGATCGAAACCATCCTAGCTAACACGGTGAAATCCGTCTCTACTAAAAATACAAAAAAATTAGTCAGGCTGGTGGCGGGCGCCTGTAGTCCCAGCTACTCGGGAGGCTGAGGCAAAAGAATGGCGTGAACCCGGGAGGTGGAGCTTGCAGTGAGCTGATATTGTGCCATTGCTCTCTAGCCTGGGCGACAGAGCAAGACTCTGTCTCAAAAATAAAAAAAGTCAAAAAATAACAGATGTGGGCAAGGATATGAGAAAAGGGAATGCTTATACACTGCTGGTATGAATGTAAATTAGTTAATCCTATGGAAAACAAAAAGACCCCTGTACTAGTCTGTTTATTGCAGGACTATTCACAATAGTAAAGCCATGGAATCAACGTAAGTGTCCTATCAAAGATGGGCTGGATAAAGAAAATGTGGTACATATACACCATGGATTAGTACACAGCCATAAAAAAGAGTGAAATCATGTCCTTTGCAGCAACATGGATGCAGCTAGAGGCTATTATCCTTCGTGAAATAAAAGAGAAACAGAAAACCAAATACCACATGCTCTCACTTGTAGATGGGAGCTAAACAATGGGTACAGGTGGACATAAAGACAGAAATAATAGATACCAGGGACTCCAAAAGAGGAGCAGGAAAGAGTAGGGGAAGGATTGAAAAAACTACCTATCAGATACTATGTTCAATATTGGGTGATGGGTTCACTAGAAACCCAAACTCCAGCATCACCCAATATACCCATGTGAAAAACCTGCACATGTATGCCCTGAATCTAAAATTTAAAATAAAAATAAAACATTTTTTAAAAATATACATATTCTAAAAAATAAAAATTTAAAAATTCAGACAAAACAAATACATCGAAATAATTTACATACTTAATGCTGATGAGAATGTAGTGATATTGGTATACTATCTAATTTAGATAACAATTTAAATTGGCATAATCTTTTGGCAAGGAATCTGATAATTTGGACATAAATATTTCTACTTTCTACACCAATTCTCATTCCTAAGCTTTCTACTCTGAAATAATCACAGATTCACAGGAAGTTGCAAAAATAATGGAGGTCCATCCCATGTATCCTTCCACCTATTTTTCCACAATGGTAACAACTTATATAACTACAGTACAATGTCAAACCAGGAAATGAACAGTACAATCCACTGAGCTCATTTAGTTCAACAGTTTTACACACATTTATTTGCACATGTATGCACATGTGTATAGTTCTATATAATGCTATCACTGTAGATTCATGAAAACACTTCCTTGGATAAGAGACAGAATATACCAGCACCACAGAGATGAGTTGTACTACCTTTTTAAAGTCATTCCCATCCTCTCCCACCTCACCCTCCATTCCTAACCCCTGGAGAGCATGAATCTGTTCTCCATTTCAATAATTTTGTCACTTCAAGAATTTTAGATAAATGGAATCATACATTACACAACTTGAGATTGTCATTTTTCACTCAGCATGGTTTAAAATTTACCCAGGATGTTCTGTGTATCAATAATTCATTTCTTTTTATTGCTGAGTAGTAATCCATAGTATGGCCACACTTTACTTAACCATTCACCCCCTAAAACATTTGGGCTGTTTCCAATTTTAAGCAATTACAAATAGAGCTGTTGTGAACATTCCTGTATAATGTATAGGAATATTCATTTTCATTTCTCTGGATAAATGCTCAAGAGTATGATGTTGGATTTTATGGTTAGAGTGTGTTTATTTTGAGGACATCAAAAAATTTATTTCATGATGATAAATTAAGAGAGTTTTATCAAATGAAGAACTGAATCCCTGTACTATGCGGTTTACTGTGGCCAGAGAAGTCAGGGTTCTCTTTGCAATCATGTAGTTTGTTTTTGAAATGCCTATTGAAGTGAAATGTGCAAATTTTAGAACATCCTTATTGAGATCTAATTCATATACCATACAATTCATCTATTTAAAGTGTACAATTCAGGTGGAATGTGGGAGGCTGGGGCAGGAGGATCACTTGGGCCTAGGAGTTTGAGGCCAGCCTGGGCAATACAGTGAGACCTTGTCTCTAAAAAATGTTTTTTAAAAATTAGCTGAGTGTGATGGCATGTGCCTGTAGACCCAGCTACATGGGAGGCTGAGGTGGGAGGATCGCTTAAGTCCGGAGACATAGGATACAGTGAGTCAAGATCATACCACTGTACTCCAGCCTGAGTAACAGAACGAGAACCTGTGTCAAAAAAAAAAAAAGATAAAAAAATAAAGTGTATAATTCAGTGACTTTTAGTATATTCAGAGTTGTGCAACCATCACTATAATCACATTTTAGAACATTTTCAAAACTCCCAAGAGTTTTGCTTTTTTTTTTTTTTGCCATACCTTATTAGTGTGCATCCCTATCTCCCCATCCACACTTAGCCCTAGGCAACCACTAATCTACTTTGTCGGTATGTATTTGGTTACTCTGCACATAACAAAATCCCATGTACATGGAATCATACAATATGTAGTCTTTTGTAAATAGTTCTGTTTAGTTTTGTAAGTAATTGCCAAACATTTTTCTTCAGTGTCTGTACCATTTTACATTTCCTCTAGCAGTATCTGAGAGATCCAGTTCCTTTGCATCCTCACCAGGATTTGGTATTTATTTTAGCTGTCTCAATGTGTGTGTAGTGCTAGCTTCTGGTAGTGTTAATTCACATTTCCTGAATGCTTAATGTTGAACGTGTTCTCATATTTCTATCTGCCATCTCTTTTTATCTCTGGTAAAATTTCTGCTCATGTCTCTTGCTATAGCTCAATATATCATTTTCTTTTATGGATCTTCTATTTGGTGCTAAGGATTTGTCAACCACTGAGTCCCAAAGAAGTTTTGTTTTTTGTTTGAGATGGAGACTCACTTTGTCTCACAGGCTGGAGTGCAGTGGCGCAATCTTGGCTCCCTGCAACCTCTGCCTCCTGGGTTCAAGTGAATCTCTTGCCTCAGCCTCCTGAGTAGCTAGGATCACAGGCATGTGCCACGACGACCAGCTAATTTTTTGTATTTTTAGTCGAGATGGGGTTTTGTCACGTTGGCCAGGCTGTTCTCAAATTCCTGACGTCAGGTGATCTGCTTGCCTTGGCCTCCCAAAGTGCTGGTATTACAAGTGTAAGCCACCATGTTTGGCCCCAAAGACGTTTTATAAAACTTTTTCTATTATGCTTCACATAAAAGTTTTAGGTCAGGTTCTTTTTTGTTGTTGTTATTGTGTGCGGATGTACAAATTGCTCCAACATTTGTTGAGAAGGCTATTTTTGAAATTGCATTTTCACCTTTGTCAAAAATCAGTTAGGGACATTTGTATAGGTCTATTTCTGGGTTCCCTGTTCTGTCCCACTGATCTGGGTCTACTGAAAATACCATTCTTGATGACTGAAGTTGAATATTGAGTCTTAAAATCAGTTGGCATGTTTCTTCGTATTTTACTCTTCTTATTCAAAAAATGTTTTAATCTAGTTCCTTTGCCTTTCTCTACAAAGTTTAAAATAAGCTTATGTATAGCTATAAAAAGAAAAATCTTCCTGGGAATTTGATAAACATTGTGTTAAAACTGTGTATCAATTTAGAGAGGATTGATATCTTTATTTTTGGGGGGTCTTCTAATCCATAAAACATAAAACATAGCACATCTCTCAATTTACTTAGTTCATCTTTATTTCATCAGTCTTTTTTTTTTGTTTTTTTTTTTGAGACAGAGTCTTGCTCTGTTGCCCAGGCTGGAGTGCAGTGGCG
>NW_012101676.1:422041-423614 GCF_000951045.1 Mandrillus leucophaeus | reverse complement strand
ATCCCTAGCATTTAAGGCCTGAATTTTTTTTTTTTTTTTTTTTGGAACAGAGTTTGGCTATTGTCACCAGGCTGCAGTGCAATGGCTCGATCTCAGCTCACTGCAACCTCTATCTCCTGGGTTCAAGTGATTCTCCAGCCTCAGCCTCCCCAGTAGCTGGGATTACAGGGACCCACCACCCCACCTGGCTAATTTTTGCATTTTTAGTAGAGATGGAGCTTCACCATGTTGGCCAGGCCAGTCTCAAACTCCTGACCTCCAGTGATCACCCGCCTTGACCTCCCAAAGTGCTGGAATTACAGGCATGAGCCACCATGCCTGGCCTGAAAATTTCTGTTATGAGAGGCCTTTAACTGCAAATTCAATACTTACAGGGCTATTCACATTATCAATTTCATATTGGGTGAGTTCTGGTAGTTTATAGTTTCAACGAATTGGTCCACTTCATCTAAGTTGTTAAAATTTATCTGTATAGAGATGTTTATAGCAGTGCCTAATTGTTTCTAATGTCTTTAGGATCTGTACTGATATCCCCATTTCATTCCTAATGTCAGTAATTTCTACTTTCTCTTTTTTCTTACTAAAGGTTCATTAATTTTATTGATCTCTTTTAAAAAATAAGTTTTTGCATCGGTGACTTTGTTTTCAGTTTCACTGATTTCTGCCTTTCATTTCCTTCCTTCTACTTTCTTTGCATTTGTTTTAAGCTACCTTTTTGATCTGGGAGTTTAGAACACTGTTTTGAGACCATTCTTCTAATTTAAGCGTTTAGTGCTTTAAATTCCCTTTTAGCAACATCCCAGCAAATCTGTATACTTTTTCACCCATTTTCATTCAGTTCAGTGTACTTATAAATTTCTGTCTGGCTCATATATTATTTAGAAGTACACTGTTTAATTTCCAAGTGTTTGGAGATTTTCGTTAGGTTTTCTAGCATGTATAATTTCAATACTTTTTTCAAATGCTGAAGTTTGTGTAATGGCTATGGATATGGCCTATGTTGGTGAAATGTTCCATGAATACTTGAAAATAATGTGTATTTTGATGATGTTGGGTGAAGGGTTACATAAATGTGAATAGATTCTTTCGGTTAATGGTGTTATTAAGTCCCCTGTATCCTTGCTGGTTTCCCATCTAGTAGTTCCTTGCTGGTTTCCCATCTAGTAGTTCTATCGATTGCTGAGAGGGAATTGAAGTACCCAGCTGTAATTGTGGATTCAGTTTTTACTTCATGCTTCATGTAATTTAAATTGTTCTCATTTGGTACGTACGCTCTTAGAATTGTTGTTTGTTCTTGATGAATTCACTCTTATCATTATGTAATTCTGTTGTTGTTGTTCTGGTGATTTCTTTACTCTTTTTTAAGTTTTTTTTTTTTTTTTTTTCTTGAGACGGAGTCTCGCTCTCTCGCCCAGGCTGGAGTGCAGTGGCTGGATCTCAGCTCACGGCAAGCTCCGACTCCCAGGTTTACGTCATTCTCCTGCCTCAGCCTCCCGAGTAGCTGGGACCACAGGCACCCGCCACCTCGCCCAGCTAGTTTTTTTGTATATTTTAGTAGAGACGGGGTTTCACC
>NW_012101676.1:416492-418309 GCF_000951045.1 Mandrillus leucophaeus | reverse complement strand
AATAGATTCTTTCAGTTAATGGTGTTATTAAGTCCCCTGTATCCTTGCTGGTTTCCCATCTAGTAGTTCCTTGCTGGTTTCCCATCTAGTAGTTCCTTGCTGGTTTCCTAGAGACGGGATTTAACTATGTTGGCCAGGCTGGTCTCGAACTCCTGACCTCAAGTGATCCGCTCGCCTCAGCCTCCCAAAGTGCTGGGATTACATACATGAGCCACTGCTCCCAGTCTCATCAGTCTTTTATAATTTTCAACACACAGGTCCCGCACTTGTTTTGTTAGATTTATATCAATTTCATTTCAGGGAGCAGGGAGACGTGGCAATGGTAAATGAATTTTTTCAAATTTGATTCAATGTGTTAAATGTTAATATATAAAAATACTGATTTTTGTGTTTTGCTCTATCCTGTAATAATGATGAACTCTTATATTATTTCTAGTAGATTCTTTAGAGACTCCTTGGGATTTTATACTTAGAAAATCATCTCTGGCCGGGTGTGGTGGTTCATGCCTGTAATCCCAGCACTTTGGGAGGCTGAGGTGGGTGGATCACCTGAGGTCGGGAGTTCAAGACCAGCCTGACCAACACAGAGAAACCCTCTCTCTACTTAAAATACAAAATTGGCTGGACGTGGTGGCACATGCCTATAATCCCAGCTATTTGGGAGGCTGAGGCAGGAGAACCACTTGAACCCGGGAGGCGGAGGTTGTGGTGAGCCGAGATCACGCCATTGCACTCCAGCCTGGGCAACGAGAGGGAAACTCCACCTCAAAAAGAAAAGAAAAGAAAAGAAAATCATCTCTGAAATCAGGAATCATTTTATTTATTCCTTTCCAATTTAGATACCATTTATTTCCTTTTCTTGCCTTATTGCACTGGCTAGGACTTTTTTTTTTTTTTTTAATTTGAGACAGAGTCTTTCTTTGTCACGAGGCTGGAGTGCAATGGTGTGTTCTCGGCTCACTGCAACCTCCACCTCCTGGATTCAAGTGATTCTCCCTGCTTCAGCATCCCGAGTAGCTGGGATTACAGGTGCCTGCCACCACACCCAGCTACTTTTTTTTTTTTTTTTGCATTTTTAGTAGAGACAGGGTTTCGCCATGTTGGTCAGGCTGGTCTTGAACTCCTAACCTGAAGTGATCCACCCACCTTGGCCTCTCAAAGTGCTGGATTACAGGCATGAACCATTGTGCCCGGCCAGGACTTCTAGTAAGTTGAATAGGAGTGGTAAGAGCAGATATCCTATGCTTGTCCCAGATTTTAAGTGGGAAGCCATTCAATCTTTCACCATTAAGTACGATGCAGCCACAACCTTCTGGGCTCAAGTGATCTTTCCACCTCAACCTCCCAAGTAGCTGGGACTACAGGCGTGCGTCACCATGCCCAGCTAACATTTTTATATTTTATAGAGATGGGGTCCCACTTTGGTGCCCAGGCTGGTCTCAAACTGCTGAGCTCAAGTGTTCTTCCTGCCACAGCCTCCAAAATGCTGGGATTACAGGTGTGAGCCACTACACCCAGAGTGTAGATGTTTTATGTTAAGATGAGGAAGTTCCCTTTATTAGTAGTTTGCCAAGTTTGGTCATGAATGGGTGTTGAATTTTCAAATAACTTTTTCATATCAACTTATACCATCGTGATTTTTCTTTAACCTCATGATATAAATTAAACTGACTGATTTTCTATTAAACCAGTCTCACATTCCTGGAATAGGTTCCACTTAATTGTGGTATATAATTCTTCTTATGTATTTCTAGATCATATTTACTAATATTTTGCTGAGGATTCCGTCACCTATCTTCGGGAGGTATATTGGTCTA
>NW_012101676.1:402301-411477 GCF_000951045.1 Mandrillus leucophaeus | reverse complement strand
CCCCACTTCTTCCTTCACCAACATGCAAGTTCTTTCCTTCCCTGCCAGCCAGATAGACAGATGGAAGAGGCAGGCGCGGCCTTCGTTGTCTGTAGTTCTTTTATGTGACAGGGGCAGCACAGTCATTTAAACTTGATCCAACCTCTTTGCATCTTACAAGTTAAACAGCTAAAAGAAGTAAAATAAGGTGGCAATGCTTGTGGAATGTACAGTGCATAGTGGCGGCACACGCCTCATTACGATTCGCCTGCTTGCTTCTCCTGTTCAATCGTTTCTTTGGAAGGCGGTGGATTTTTCTCTTGTAGTCTCGTCTTCTTCAGTTTCGACTTATCGAATTTCTCGATCTCAGCCATATTGGGTTTGTCAGATATGGTTGCGGAGGAAAAGCGGAGCGAGGCACACAAGAACGAGCGAAGTCTGGACTGCGCAGTGGCCACCACCGAGTTGACTTCTTTACTCTTATGTCTACTTTACCTGCTATCAATAAAAGTGCTCATGTTTTTTAAAAAAATCTTCTATGGTATATATTTTCCTTCCTTTCACTGTCAACACACACACACCCTGCTAATTTTGAAGTGAGTTTCTTGTGGGCAGCACATAGTTTTCTTCTAAAAAAAAAATCCTGGCCAGGCGCAGTGGGTGGCTCACGCCTGTTATCCCAACACTGTGGGAGGCTGAGGCGGGCGGATCACAAGGTCACGAGTTCGAGACCAGCCTGGTCAACATAGTGAACCCCGGTCTCTACTAAAAATACAAAAACTAGCCAGGCATGGTACCTCTAATCCCAGCTACTCGGGAGGCTGAGGCAGGAAAATCGCTTAAACCCAGGAGGCGAAGGTTGCAGTGAGTGAGATTGTGCCATTGTACTCCAGCCCAGGCAACAGTGTGAGACTCCAACTCAAAAATAAAAATAAAAAATAAATCCTTACTGATAAGCTCTTTTATTGGTGCATTTAGACCTTTTACACTTAATGTTATTATTGATATATTGTGCTTAAGTCTGCTATTTCATTATTTGCTTTCTGTTTCTTCCCTTGGTTTTTTTTTTTTTTTTTGAGATGGAGTTTCACTTTCGCCCAGGCTGGAGTGCAGTGACGCAGTCTTGGCTCACTGCAACCTCCGCCTCCCGATTTCAAGCGATTCTCCTGCCTCAGCCTCCCCAGTAACTGGGATTACAGGTGCCTGCTACCACGCCCAGCTAATTTTTGTATTTTTTAGTAGAGACAGGGGTTCACCATGTTGGCCAGGCTGGTCTTGAACTCCTGACCTTGTGATCTGCCCGCCCTCTTCCCTTGGTTTTAATTCTTGTTTCATTTTCTAGCTTTCATATATGCTTCTTGAATTTTTCTTTTTAGAATTATTTTATACCAAAAGACAAACAGGCAAAACATTTCAATAGGCACTTTATAAAAGATGACACACAGATAATCAAAAATCATATGAAAAGGTGTTCAACCTTGTCATCAGGGAATGCAAATTATAATCATAATGAGGTACCACTATACACCTACCAGACTGACCGCAATTAAGAAGTCTAACATCAAGTAGGCATATATATATATATATATGAAAAGATGCTCAAAGTAGAAATATATAATAGAGGCTGGGCATGGTGGCTCAAACCTGTAATCCCAGCACTTTGGGAGGTCAAGGGGGCAGATCATGAGGTTAGGAGTTCAAAAGCAGCCTGGGCAACATGGTGAAACCCCATCTCTACTAAAAATACAAAAAAATTAGCCAGGCATGTTGGCGTGCATCTGTAATCTCAGCTATTTAGGAGGCTGAGGCAGTAGAATCGCTTGAACCTGGGAGGTGGAGGTTGCAGTGAGCACACATCACACCACTGCACTCCAGCCTGGGTGACAAAGTGAGACTCCATCTCAAAAAAAAAAACAGAAGGA
Organism: Mandrillus leucophaeus; assembly: GCF_000951045.1. NCBI lineage: Eukaryota > Metazoa > Chordata > Mammalia > Primates > Cercopithecidae > Mandrillus > Mandrillus leucophaeus. The sequence goes on along the minus strand of NW_012101676.1, from coordinate 409,576 downwards.
AAAGAAAAGGAAAAAAACATGTAATAGAAAAAATTAAACTCAACTGAAATGTCCAGCTATTAGACAGTATATAACGTTGTATATTCCTACAGTATAAATATATTCACTACACAGCAGTGAAAACGTTTTATAAATCTATTTCTTTCTCTATTGTTAGCTTACTAGCTGTGACTATTTAAGAGGTTGCTTAAGAATTATGGTATATGGCCGGGTGTAGTGGCTCACATCTGTAATCCCAGCACTTTGGGAGGCTGAGGCAGGCAAATCACCTGAGGTCTGGAGTTTGAGACCAGCCTGACCAATATGGTGAAATCCTGTCTCAACTAAAAATACAAAAATTAGCCGGGTGTGATGGCAGGTGCCTGTAGTCCCAGCTACTCGGGAGGCTGAGACAAGAGAATTGCTTGAACCCAGGAGGCAGAGGTTGCAACGAGCCAAGATCACGCCACTGCACTCCAGCCTGGACAACAGAGCCAGATTCTGTCTCAAAAAAAGAAACTTCTGATAGTATACATAAATCCATTTCTCTTCTCCAAATCTTTGTGTTACTGTTGTCATACATCCTACTTTTTACATTTGTTATAAATGTCACATTACATTGTTAAATTAAAAACTCATATATATATTTAACTCCTCATTCTGCTGAATAGCTATTTCCAGCTGGTGTCATTTTCCTTCTGCTTGAATGTCTTCGTTGAACATTCCTTGTAGTACAATTCTGCTGGTGATGCATTCTCTCAGCTTTTGCTTCTGATAATGTCTGTTTAACTGTGGGTATAGAATTTGAGGTTGACAAGTTTTCTTTTGGTATTTTAAAGATAGTCCTCCACTGTCTATTCACTGCATTGTTTCCACACATAAAATCTGCTGTAACGCTTATTTTTCTTCATGTCTTTCTTTTCCATGGTTTTAAAGGTTTTTCTCTTTATTACTGGTTTTGGGTATTTGATTATTATGTGCCTTGGTGTGGGTTTTTACATATTTCTTGTACTTTGTGTTTATTGAGCTTCTTAGATCTGTGGGTTTATAGTTTTTCACCAAAATTGGAAAAACTCTGACCATTATTTCCCAAGTAATCTTCTGTCGCCCTTCCCTTTCAGGGACTCCAATTATACACATATTTAGTAGCTTCACATTGTACCACAGCTCTTTGATGCTTTCTTCATTTTAAACTTCTTTCTCTTTGTATTTCATTTGTGATGGCTTCTATTTCTAGTGTTCAAGTTTACTAATCTTCTATTCTTCTATGCCTAATCTATTAATCCCCTACAGTGTAATTTTCACCACAGACATTTAATCTCAGACATCTCCAAAAGTTACATGAGTCTTTATTTGCATATTTCCAGTTAACATGTTCAATCTTCCCTGTAGCTTTTTGAAAGCATAGAATATAAATTTATTTTAGCATCCTTGTCCACTACTTCTAACATACATCTATTCTGGGTCAGTTTCAGTGGACTGATTTTCCCATTATGGACTGTATTTTCTTGATTTTTTACATGTCTGATAGTTTTTTTAATTGAATGCCAAACACTGTGAATTTTAACTTGTATGCTATATATTTCTGTATTCCTATATAATTATTCTTGATTTGCACTGAGACACAGTTATACTTGGAAACAATTTGATCCTTTCAGGTCTCATTTTTAAGACTGTTAGACAAGAGCAGAGCAGCACTTAGTCTAGACTGATTACGCCCCATTACTGAGGCAAAACCCTTTGAAGTGCTCTATCCAATGCCCCATAAATTATGAGGTTTTCCAGTCCAGCTGGTAGGAAAAGACACTATTCTTGGTCTTGAATGAGTCAGGTACTGTTCCTTCAAATCTTTTCAGATGTTTATTTCCGTATCTTCCAGTAGTTTCTCAAGGAGGTCCCTTTGCAGATACCTGGAGTTCTTTCTCTATTCTCTTTGGTACTCAGCCTTGCACTCTAACCATCTTGGCCTACCCAGATTCTCAGCTATTAGTGTATTTTATGTGTGGCCCAAGATAATTCTTATTCCAATGTGGCCCAGGGAAGCCAAAAGACTGGACACCTCAATCTTTTGAAGGGTCTATTAGAAGGCTAAGATTGTAAATAGTGGTTAATCTCAGCAAATTACAGCTCTCTGATCAGCAGCAGCTACCCATTCTCACCCTCCAGCCCCCTGACAAGCAGCTATGCATGCACTCTTGTTTTAAGTCTTAATTTATAAAGGTGACAGAGAGGACATGGAGAGATCAATGCCATTGAAAAGAAAGTTTAATGTTACAATTCTCCCCAGAAATGAGGGTCATGGCATGCCACAGGGGGCCACGTGAAACTCTGTCACAAGCAGAGACCACAAAGCAGAGAAAGGACCTGAGACTATGCCTTTATTGCTAAGTAAGTGGGAAGGATCTAGGTGGGGACATCCCCTATAGGGCATAAAGCAAAAACAGGCATTCTATGGTTGTCACCAGGAAGTCTGTGATATGAGGTTTGTGCACCCACAAGAGAGGGCTTAAAAGGATGATGTAAACAACTTTAGCCTTTAGTTTATCCCTGTAATTAATACATGCCAAATAGGCAAACACAAAATCTAAACACAGAATAGTTCCAGGAGCAGCTTGGCTATGCACACATTGAGGAACACCTTGCATAAAACTTACAGGAAATACCTGTCTTTCAAACATTGGAATAATCTGTTCTGACTACCTTTGCTGCTTCCAATAAGAAAGCCAAAGACACAGGTGGCGGTCATTGTTGCAAGCCCCTCTCCCTCTGGCTAAAGTGACTTCCAGCAGATTTAAAGTGCCAGCACCTTTCCCCCATGCTTTTACTTTTCTTTTTTACCCTTTCAGGAAGCCAGACATCTAAGGACTGAGACATTCAAACACAATGGCTTCCAGAGTTATCACATTATTATTCAAATGCCTAATTTTCAACATAAAAATTACAAGGTACACAAAGAAACAGGAAAGTACAGCCCATTCAAAGGAAAAAAATAAATCAAGAGAAACCATCCCTGAGAAAGACTAGATGGTTGGCCTCATAGACAAAGACTTTAAAATAACTATCTTAAAGATTCTCAGATAACTAAAGAAAGGTGTAGAGTAAGTGAGGGAAATGACATATGAACAAAATTGGAAATATAAATAGAGACAGAAAACAAAAGGAGACTAGAAATTCTGGAGCTGAAAAGTACAACAATGAAATGAAAAACTCACTAGAGGAATTAAAAGCAGTTTTAAGCAGGCAAAAGAGAATCAGCAAGCACGAATATAGGAAAATGAAATATACACATACAATGGAATATGATTCCCTTGGAAAAGAAGGAAATTCTGATATATGCTACAATATAGATAAACCTTCAGGACCTTATGCTGAGTGAAATAAGCCAGTCATTTAAAAAAATACTGCGTAACTCCATTTATATGAAGTACCTAGAGTTGTCAAAATCACAGAGACAGAAAGTAGAATTCTGGTTGCTAGGGGTTCGGGGGAGGGGAGAATAGGGTTGAATGGGTATAGTGTTCAGTTTTATAAGCTGAATAGTGATGGATTATCTACTTTTAAGGTTTTTATACTTAGAACTAAAAATAATTTCAGTCAACATGGGGTTGTCTATAGAAGTCCCACCAAAGAATGATATGAATACTTGAAATGAATAGTTCTAGTTTACTGCAATAGGCACAAAGAACACATTTTCAGGAAAGCATACACCCCAACAGGCTGGAATATTTCCAAGTAAAAATTCCAAAGATTAGCTTGTGCGCATGCTGAACTGAGAAAACACTGCAAAATGATCTTCAAACAACTAAAAGGTTTCAATTTGGTATTTCAGAATTCTGAGTTCATACAGGAAAAAAATCAGGGAACTATTAAAAGCCAATGTTGCCTGGCAAAATTGAAGAGTACAAGTTCCTAAAAAAGGCTGCACCACAATACTGCCTAGAACTGAAAGAAAAATAAAAGTGTGTTTGTGTGTATGAGTGTGTCCATATACATATGCAGACACATACATACACACATATGCATATATATTTATCTTTGACATAGAAATAATTTTTTTTGAGACAGGGTTTCACTCTGTTGCCCAGGCTGGAGTGCAGTGGTGTGATCATGGCTCACTGCAGCCTCAAATTCCCCAGCTGAAGCAATTCTCCCATCTCAGCCTCCTGAGTAGCTGCGACTACAGGTGCACACCACCACGCCCAGCTAATTTTTGTAGAGACAGGGGTCTCCTCATGTTGCCCAGGCTGGTCCTGAACTCCTGGACTCAAGTGATCCACCCACCTTGTTCTCCCAAAGTGCTAGGATTACCAGCATGAGCCATCATGCCCAGCCAATTCCATTTTTATTAATACTTTCCACAGCTGCACCACTGAAGAAGGGCTTTTATTACCAGTCTCCAGCTGTCGCCCAAGCTGGAGTGCATTGGTGCGATCTCAGCTCACTGTAAGCTCCGCCTCCCGGGTTCATGCCATTCTCCCGCCTCAGCCTCCCCAGCAGCTGGGACTCCACACGCCCGCCACCATGCCTGGCTAATTTTTTGTATTTTTAGTAGAGATGGGGTTTCACCATGTTAGCAAGGATGGTCTGATCTCCTGACCTCGTGATCCACCCACCTCGGCCTCCCAAAGTGCTGGGATTACAGGCGCAAGCCACCGTGCCCAGCCATCGAAGAAGGGCTTTTAAATTACAGCCTGTAACTTGTTAATCACTTAGAAATAAAACATGAAAACCAAAAAGGAATCAGTTGACTTTAAGTGCAAAACAAGGAATTCCAAAGAGCAATTTAATAAAACTGTCTACTTTCATAGCTGTAAAAGGCAATTAAGTTCCAATCTATGTAAGAATTTGATCCCAAAATAAAAGTTTGAAGTGTATCAAATCCATTCCTTTGATACTCATTTTCTACCATGTAGGAAGCACCGTTCTAGGTGGTAAGTCTCAAAGTCCTTATTCTCTTGGTGCTTACATTCTAGAGAGGAAGACAGACTAAAACAATACGTATGAAATAAATGTTAGATAACAGTAAGATTAACAGAGGAACACATGGAGAGCATAGGGGGCTGCAATTTTAAGAGTCATAGAATGTTCCTACATTGTTAAAGTGAGTTCAAAAGTGCATCACTTCTAATGAGGAAAACTGAAATCGGTTAGCAAGATAAACATCAAAGATTAAATGAAATGGCCGGGAGCAGTGGCTCACGCCTATAATCCAAGCACTTTGGGAGGCTGAGGCGGGCATATCACCTGAGGTAAAGAATTCGGTATCAGCCTGGCCAACATGGTGAAACCCATCTCTACTAAAAATACAAAAACTAGTGAGGCGTGGTGGCAGCCGCCTATAGTCCCAGCTACTCAGGAGGCTGAGGCAGGAGAATCGCTTGAACCCGGGAGATGGAGGCTACAGTCAGCTGAGATCTCGCCATTGCACTCCAGCCTGAGTGAAAGAAACTTCATTTCAAAAAAAAAAAAATTAAATTAACCTATTTTTAACATTTTTTAAATCACTATTTCATTATAGCTTTATTATTTTTAAAATTTCTAAGGGGGTTTATGATCCAAAAGAGTTGGGAAGTACTGTTATATTATTATTATCTTTAAATTTTTTCTGGCTACTCTGGGCACACTGTCTATGGGGTAGTCCTGCACCACAAGTGGCAGTAAAAAAATTTTTCTTTATATTTTAAAATTTGTACCTATGGATTATATTGAAATTATATTATTATTAAACTGACCTTGGACCTTATGTGGCTCAGACTCTAGATCAGCAGTTCTCACAGAACGAGGAGCCCTTTTGTCACTAAGGGGAACATCTGGCAATGCCTGGAGACATTTTTGGTTGCCATAAATGGGAAGAAGGGTGCCACTGGCATCCGGTGGGTAGAGTCTGCCGAACTTAAAATTCACAAGACAGCCCTCCACATCAAAGAAGTATCCCACCCCACAAGCTGCAGCCGAAAAATTCTAGGTTAGGCAGACACATGGCGAACACCAACGGTAAGGTGGAGGCCCTCTATAGAGAAGCACCATTCACGCTCCGGGATCAGAGTGGAGGGCCTGAGTGCGGAGAGGAGTGAAAGAGCAGGTGGAGTTTCAACTCGGCCTGAAGGAAAGGTAAGGATGAAGAGTGAGGATTTCAGAAGGATGGAACAGCCTGACCAAAGGGTCGGACACGTTGGCTTGCAGCGTAAGCAGGGATTAGCCGGCTTCTCATGGGCTGTGGTTAGTCTCTTTTTGTATAAAATTACTCAATTTCCAAGTTATCAAATTTACTTAGGGCAAAACCACCATACTATAATTTCCACATTCATTCCTGTGTGAAATTAGGTTAAGACAGTGTGACCCAGCGGAAACAGCATTAACCTAGCAGCCATCCCAGACTCCAGTAAACCGCAGGAGAGCAAGAATCCCTCTACGAATGGGTAAGGCCTAGATATTCTCCAAATCTTTTTATAGACTGCTGTATGATTCTACCCTTAATCCAATTTACGTCCAGAAAAGGGCCAAAGATTCTCTTTTCATATTTGAGTCCCCCTGCCTCCAACAGTTCCTTCCTTATTGCTTTCCAGAATTCTATTTAACCTGTTTTTAAATTAACTTTAAAAAGGAGGTAACGCTTACAGTGAAATGCAGGTCGTAGGTGTGCAGTGCGACGTTGTGATGTACACCGCGTGTAACCACAACCCCCATCAGCAAGGCCTTCCTGTCTGACACGTGGCTCCCTCCGGGATCGTCCCAGCGCTTCTTCTGCACCTCCGAAGCTACTGGCTTCGGAGTAAAGGCAGCAGCAGTGAAGCCGTTTCGCAGTAAAGCCGCCCTCGTCCCAGTCTACTCCACCTCGCAGCCCCCGCACCCGGCAGGGTGCCCGCCTCAGAAGCCCGGGCGACAGGGCCCGCCCTCCAGGAGCGGACAGTCAAGCCTGGTCGGGTATTTCGCCAAATCCCTCCGCGAACTTCTGAGAGCAAAGATGGAAAGGACCGCAGGCCGAGTCCTGTTTCTACGCGGAAGGAAGGCCTCCACGCGCTGCCGCAGCCTAAGGGTTCACGTCTCCCTCAGCACCAAGGCCGCCTGAGGCCCGGGAGCCAACGTGCGCGGCCCAGGACGCGGCCCCTTCAGCGACCCGGACACGAGGCCCGACCGCGCCCAACCAGCAACCAGGACCCATTCTCAGGCCGGCGCCAGCTCCTTCCCTCAGGCATCCGCCAGCCACCGCTAACTAAACTCTTCCACCACCACCGCCCTGGAAAAAAGGTGAGAAACACACACACCAAAGGCACCTAACCCAGTCCAAAACCCCTC
>NW_012101676.1:387607-398786 GCF_000951045.1 Mandrillus leucophaeus | reverse complement strand
CCACTGCACTCCAGCCTGGGCAACAAAGTGAGACTCTGTCTCAAAAAAAGAGAAATTAACACAAACTGAGAAACAATAACCAACTTTTATGAGTGCATTTTTTATGGAGGTGGTGTTCAATAAACAAGAGACTGCCTCAGCTTATAACTACTTTAAACAGAAGTTTACATTCAGTCGAGTCTGAAACAGTAGATCATTTTCTTTCAAAGCTGACATTGCTTTAATAGCATATAAGACATGTTATCTTCATGTATTTTACTATATACTATTTTTACTATTAAAGTGACCATAGATGTCAAAGAGTTTTTTATACCTTCACTAGACCTCATTGCTCAGACAGCATGACTGTAATACAGTAAGATTAATATTTTCCTGGTGAAACCTGTGCACTGTAATTTAATGGTTTTTGCAAATCATAAACGTGTAAAATATCAAAGGAGTACAGTCTCATTAAAGGGAAAATTACTTGTCCAGTTAAATTGGACATGAAGGATGTCTTCAATTTTAATTCAGGAATTACTCCTTTTGTGTATTCACCAAAAGATGTATTCACCAAAAATATGATTTTTGTTCATATTGCTTCTCTTCAGAAGTGGTGCAAAAAAGAAAGTAAACCAGACTCGGGGCCAGGTGCAGGGCTCACGCCAGTAATCTCAGCACTTTGGGAGGCCGCGGTGGGCAGATCACCTGAGGTCAGGAGTTTGAGACCAGCCTGGTCAACATGGCAAAACTCCATCTCTACTAAAAATACAAAAATTAGCCGGATGTGGTGGCACACGCCTGTATTTCCAACTACTTGGGAGGCTGAGGAGTGGGAGGGGCTGGCCAGAGTCGCGCTCGCGCAGGCGCAGACCCTGCCGCCCAGGCGCTTGCGCAAGACAGGCCATCTCCCGGCAGCGTCTCAATCTCGCGTTTACAATCCTGGGGGTTGTCTCCATCCTGGAGTCGTTCCTTCACTTGTCTCATCAGCTGCCTCCAAGAATGGTGGCAAGAGATATTTAAGGCCCTCACAGGGCGCAGTGGCTCACGCCTGCAATCCCAACACTTTGGGAGGCCGAGGCGGGCGGATCACCTGAGGTCAGGAGTTCGAGACCAGCCTCACCAACATGGTGAAACGTCCTCTCTACTAAAAACACAAAACTTAGCTGGGCGTGGCGGCGTGCGCCTTAATCCCAGCTACCCAGGAGGCTGAGGCGGGAGACTCGCTGGAACCCGGGAGGCAGAAGCCACCCTGAGCCGAGATCACACCACAGCTACTCCAGCCTGGGCGACAGAGCAAGGCTCCGCCTAAAAAAAAAAGGAACTAAGATCCTAATTAAAGTTAAACCCACTGTTTTGCACTGAGTCACGTAGGTTTTCAAAGTCAAGGCTTCATTGGTCGATTGCTCAGTCTTTTAATCAAATCGTTGACTTTAAATGTTGACATCAAATTGAGGCTTTGGTAAAATTTAACGGATTGGCGGTGCGGGGAGGGGAACCTTTAAAACTCGTTAGTCTTTCAGAGTCTTCAGTGTTGAGTGCGTTGATCAATATATATATTTAGACATCTAGCACTGTAAGTACGTACGATTTTCGTCAACAACACCTTAATTATCGGGCACATACAGGCACTGATTATTAAAAGGTTCCCTTACGTTTTAGCAGTTACCAAATTATAAGTGATACAAAGTATTTGTTTTCAATTCCCCAAGAAATCAATCTATATTATGCTCCTACCTCCCTTTCCTCCATTTTCTTTACCAATTTCAAGATCTTGCTAAATTTTATATATTCTGCTGAGCAACGTGAAAATCCTTTCTGGTATAAGGTAAGGATATAAACTGTTCAGCTGGCAAATGATGCTATTCAGTAAGTAGTTCATGAAACAGTAGGTTTATAACTTTGGATGTACCGTAATTTCCATTTTAAGAACTATTTCCAGTTTATAATATCCCATGCTACATTTTGACTTTGTTTTGAATTGATGACAAGTCTATTAACCAAATATTTCAAGATCAGATGTATTCTGGAAAAGGAACAGGAAGAAAATATGTTTTTTTTTAAAAAAAAAAACTAAAAGAAATTAACACAGCTGGGCATGGTGGCTCACGCCTGTAATCCCAGCACTTTGGGAGGCTGAGGCGGGCGGATCACGAGGTCAGGAGATCGAGACCATCGTGGCAAACACGGTGAAACCCCATCTCTACTAAAAATATAAAAAAATTAGCCAGGCGTGGTGGCGGCGCCTGCAGTCCCAGCTACTCAGGAGGCTGAGGCAGGAGGATGGCGTGAACCCGGGAGGCGGAGCTTGCAGTGAGCGGACATCGTACCACTGCACTCCAGCCTGGGCAACAAAGTGAGACTCTGTCTCAAAAAAAGAGAAATTAACACAAACTGAGAAACAATAACCAACTTTTATGAGTGCATTTTTTATGGAGGTGGTGTTCAATAAACAAGAGACTGCCTCAGCTTATAACTACTTTAAACAGAAGTTTACATTCAGTCGAGTCTGAAACAGTAGATCATTTTCTTTCAAAGCTGACATTGCTTTAATAGCATATAAGACATGTTATCTTCATGTATTTTACTATATACTATTTTTACTATTAAAGTGACCATAGATGTCAAAGAGTTTTTTATACCTTCACTAGACCTCATTGCTCAGACAGCATGACTGTAATACAGTAAGATTAATATTTTCCTGGTGAAACCTGTGCACTGTAATTTAATGGTTTTTGCAAATCATAAACGTGTAAAATATCAAAGGAGTACAGTCTCATTAAAGGGAAAATTACTTGTCCAGTTAAATTGGACATGAAGGATGTCTTCAATTTTAATTCAGGAATTACTCCTTTTGTGTATTCACCAAAAGATGTATTCACCAAAAATATGATTTTTGTTCATATTGCTTCTCTTCAGAAGTGGTGCAAAAAAGAAAGTAAACCAGACTCGGGGCCAGGTGCAGGGCTCACGCCAGTAATCTCAACACTTTGGGAGGCCGCGGTGGGCAGATCACCTGAGGTCAGGAGTTTGAGACCAGCCTGGTCAACATGGCAAAACTCCATCTCTACTAAAAATACAAAAATTAGCCGGATGTGGTGGCACACGCCTGTATTTCCAACTACTTGGGAGGCTGAGGCAGGAGAATCGCTTACACCTGCAAGGTGGAGGTTGCAGTGAGTCAAGATCATGCCACTGCACTCCAGCCTGGGTGACAGAGGAATTCTGTCTCCAAAAAAAAAAAACACCACACTAGACTCAGTTTTTCTTAAAACAACCACCAACAAATTACCTGTAATTACAAAAACAGATTCACGTGTTTTTCTTCCATTGAGTGCTTTATCACAGTTATTCGAATTATCCCAAGCATGTTGCAAAGGATATTCCTTAGATTTCTAGTCCTATAAGGTACTTTGAGAAAAGATTGTATAAAGTAAAAATCAGGAAAATGTGGTTAAACTCTTCTTCTGAGTTTCACAATAGGCATTAATGTATTAAAGCCTTCAACTTAATGCACTGAAGAAACGCGTTTTATCAAAACGTATTTAATAACAATTATTTTTAAGAATTACTAATGCATGAAACTCACTTTGGGAATCACTGTTAGGATTTTTTCATTGTCGTAGAAATAATAGGTGCATATTCAGCAGAAAAGAAAATCCTTGTTGCTGTGGTTTGAATAGCTCCCTTGCAAAATTCAATTGTTGCCAATGTGCCAGTATGAAGAGGTGAGGCTTTTAAGGGGTGATTAGGCCAAGAGAGTTCCTCCCTAATGAATGAAATTAGGTCCCATTACAAAGGGGCTTGAAGGAGGGAGTTGATTCTCTCTTGCCAGCATCCGGTGACGGCTTTCTTGCCTCTTCCACATGATGGAAGGCGAAGGGCAGCCTCCAGAAATGACAGAATAAGTTACTGTTCTTTAGTCTCAGGTATTGTAACAGCATCAAACAGACTAAGATAGTTGACTTAAATAGAACAGACTAAGATAGTTGACTTAAATAGAACAGACTAAGATAGTTGACATAAATAGAACAGACTAAGATAGTTGACATAAATATATCCATTTTCTCATTTAAAAAAATACAGTAAATAAATATGGTGAATTCTACCCCAATATCCCTAGGGTGGTTGTGGCTAGGGCTACAACGTAGTATCATATGAAGATATTACAGCATGTATTTAAAAGCAATTGACTATTAGGTATCAGAATTAGTGTTAGGATACATTTATCTAATAAAATGAAATGTGTTTTCAGAAATCATCTTTAAATACAATGGAATTTATTGAACATCTACTATTGTATTTTATCCATCACTTTTAAATTTTTTCTTTGGAACACTTATAAGCTCATGGTATGGATAACAGACCTGTGGAAATTAATGTAAGCCCTATGTAGCTTAGTTAGAGATTGAATCTAGGTCTGCCTCTACCCTGCAGTCTACCAGTTCAACTAGCTTTACCAGGTAAGTCCTTAGAAATAACCGTAACATCCAGGGCAGTGCAGTTATAAACAGGTGTACAAATAAGCAGTTCCACTACTCAATATATCTTGGGCTTTCTTAAAGGAGTATTTGAAGCCTAAGATGGTAAAGTAGGCAGAAATGAACATTATCAAAACAAGAACAAAACTGCTCACTACTATGGGAATAAAATGTTTAGCAGATCCTATTTGTTTCTGTTCATTCATCATCTCTGGGAAACATCAATGACTTACCTCAGTTCACTCTCATGCTATATATTAAAAATAATTTATAGGGACGCTCAGTAGGAGGTTGAATTATATGCCAGAACTGAGACAGGATGCTGCCGGGGGTGCTGTGTGGAATTTCCCAGCAAGATTATTTCATTTATTTCACCAAATATACCATTTCCACTTAGTTTTAAAAGAAGTCAAACTGAATTGCCATTTGAGATTAGATAGAATGCAGAAGACCCGATCTGAGATCCTATGTTTAAAAAAACAAAGAAGGCCGGGCGCGGTGGCTCCCGCCTGTAATCCCAGCACTTGGGGAGGCCGAGACGAGCGGATCACGAGGTCAGGAGATCGAGACCATCCTGGCGAACACGGTGAAACCGTCTCTACTAAAAATACAAAAAATTAGCTGGGCGAGGTGGCGGGCGCCTGTGGTCCCAGCTACACGGGAGGCGGAGGCAGGAGAATGGCGGGAACCCGGGAGGCGGAGCTTGCAGTGAGCCGAGATTGCGCCACTCACTCCAGCCTGGGCGACTGAGCGAGACTCCGTCTCAAAAAACAAACAAACAAAACTGTCTTTAATCAGCCAGTCAAAGGCATCACTCATAAGCAACCAAACTGTATTTTTGGAGAGCCCCATTAAAGATGTCTTTTAAAAAAGCAGTTACAGATTTTTATATATTTGGGACCTTTGAAATCATCTGTGGCTCTCAAACGACAGATGATTAGCTTGTGTCTACGGCCCCACACTTGGTAATGAAAGAAAGGAAACAAAAATACACTCTAATTGGTTTTCTTAAACAACTTTTCTTTATCCACCTTTGGAGGGGAATAAATCTCAATATAACCTAAATAACAACATTACAAATCAAAGAATATTCAAAGCAAATTCAGGTTAAAAATGAACATTTTAAAAATGCATTTTCTTTAAAAATTAACTTTTCACTTCATATGTTTACAAGATTTAACACTAGGCACAGAGTGGATCTGTCTAGCACACCATAAGATGGTAATTCACCACTTTCCCTGAAAGGCCAAAAAGAATGACTCAAACTGCTAAAAGTATTTACTAAATATGCACCAAAGATAATCACTTAACTGTGAAATTGTTTTTAAGGCTGTGGGCTGAGATAAATATTATAAAATATAGACAAAATTGTTATATTTCTAATACTGGATATTCTGTGAGTACCAGGGGTTCTCCCAGAAGGTAATAGAAATCTTGATTCTTATCTGTACAGATGTCTTCATTTTTTTAAGTTTAAAATTATTTTAGGACTGTGTAATGTCCCCAGTGTCAATCTTCCTATAATGGTAAAGAAACTAGCACCATTTCAATGAGTTTCATAAAAGAATCTAGCTAAATACCCATGAACAAATCACACATGGTCAAAACAAAAATGTAATAAAAATATTTAGTGACAAGACACATTTTAACTCCCATTTATGAATTAAAAATACAAATAAAATTTTATCAACCTGATATTCAGCCTGTAACTGGCTCAATACATAGCCTTAATTTATTTCCTAAAACCATATTGCAGCATCTTCTGAAAAACTAAATGCAACTTTATACCTTCATTAGTTATGTTAATAGAGGTAAATATTTAAATAGTACACTCATCCCTGGGTCTTTAAAAAAAACTGAAAAGTCTTAGTGTAAGTTTAAAATTTTAATATTTATAAATTTAAAAAATTTTACACGTGCTGAGTGGTAGCAGTGCTAACATTTTTGTGACCATTAAACCACAAACTCACTGCATAGAGCTTCTTTCTTTGTACAGAGAATCAAATCACAATACCAACATTTGCAATCTGTAATAATTTTATGTGGTAAAAGACACCACACCAGGAAGCCTGGGCTCAGAAAACACTTGAGGTCAGATCCCCAGTAGGTACATAGTGCAGATGCAGTATGTAATTTCAGGCTAGGAAAATTAGCTACTAGTAAGTATCTGACGGTTCCTAATAGCTAAGAGGCCTAAGAATGCAGACTGGGGGGAAGAAAACAAAACCAAAACCAAAATAAAAAAAAAAAATTTAAAAAAAAAAAAAAAACACCTCTCCAATTGCTGGGAGGGCCTGGGAACAGGCAAAGATCCAACCGCAGCGGGAGAGGAGGGTAACGATGTGAGCTTCACGCGGGTAATGGGCAAGCCACATCACCCAACTCTGAGGAGGGAACTGCCACAGCCGACCTCAGCATTCCGGTCTTTACTAAGACTTCCCCACAGAGCACTACAGCAGGAAACCGATTCTTCATTCATTCCCTTAAAACAGAATGAATGCCCAGTATGAAACTTCTATTTTTATTGAACCAAACATATTCTTTGGTTAACTATGTCATGGGTTCCCACTGTAATCAACCAAGCATACTTCACATATTTTATATCTAAATGAAAATATGCTTAAAATTCAGCCGGAACCATGGCACTTCACATCAATGTGAGCTCAGCAATATGCCTAATTTGGACATTTTAATTTTAGAAAACCAATTTTTAAAAATTATTAAATGCAGTGTTTTCAGAACATAGTTACCAAGTCGGAGAATAACCACTTACATTTAAAAAACAGTTTAACACATTATAATATCCTCAAATCAACAATGTTGTTTTGTGGGAAAGCTTACAGAAAATTATAATGTTAAACCTCATAGCCAAATCAGTTCCTCATTCTCTGGTTTTAAAAAACACAAACAAACCTTAAGAAGTCCTGAGGTTCCTTCTGACTTAAAAGGTTAATGTTTTATTCAGGAACCAATAATAACTCCTCATCAAAGACAGCTAACTCAGTAAGGTCTACTGACAACCACCTCTAACAACAGAGGTGGCACACAGATAAAAATTGTAACAGAGAAAAGTATTATTTCAGGGTTCAGAATGATGCTGTATATTAGGAGACTCAAACTTGTAATCCTTGAAACTGACAGCTAGTTCCCTTCAATACTTGAGGGGTTCATAGAAGTATTAACAGAAATGGGAAACATGGTGATATTACAACTATAAAGACTTGACATTTTTGGTAAAAGAGAAAGTTCAAAGACAGTTAAGGGGACTGTTAAATAATGCTGACTGGGGGGAAATTGTATAGATACTTGCTTTTCAAATGAAAATCGTGGACAAGTAGTAGTAACCATCTCATCTGAACAGAGTAATGTAAATAATTAGATACACAGTTTACAATGAAATAAGACTAAATTCTTAAAATTAGTTTGAAAAAACCCTGCAGTTTGTTTACATTAAATGTCACACTTTACACCAGACAAAAACTCAATGCAGTGATGTTAACATGCGACTGTGTTCTAACAGAGGTGGCCAGCCTGTAAGACCCAAATAACGGTGTTGGAAAGGACACTGTCAAATACTGTCAGGTAGTTTTGCTACTGAGGCAGCCACCCATCCAGCACAAGGACCATGAAAGCAAATCAATCCTTTTAACAAAACAAGAACACAGTTACAGGTGCTACTACAGTAACAGACTGTGAAAGTACAAAGTCTTTCGTGATTGTGCCTTGGGAAATAAATGGGTCAAGGAAAATGAGAAACAAAGGATGTATGGAAAACTAGAGGTTAAAGGATACTATACGAACAACAGAAATTTTATAAAACAAAAATCTAAAAATGAAATACTTGACAGTATCCCTTTGACATATATAAAAGAGGGTACAAATAATGTTTTTGTTTTAAAAAATGTTTTAACAACAGTCAGTTTTAACAGAAAAAAAAAAATCAACTGACTAGAATTAAGCCAGTGTTCTTGAGACCCACTGGGCCAAGAGCATTAAAACAAAACAAGACAGGAGAAGTTAGTAAACACGCTAAAGACAAAACTGGACAAAATAAAACACAAAGTGAGCAAGCATCCGATCAGGCAAACACGCACACAACCACTCTGAAAAGGTCTAGCCGTTGCAACTCAGTGGCATCCCCATCACCTAAAAAATGGTAGTGGCTTCTCCTCACCCCAGTGTGCCAACATTCAACATTCTGGTGATCTCGTAAGTATTATTTGGTCCAATCTGAGGAAGGTCTTTTTAAACTAAAACTAGTCTAATGAAATTAGACCTCAGGAATATGGAGGTGAGATTTTCTATTTTCAGTACTGTAATAGGATCTGGGCAAATTCTGCAAATATGTTGCCATCTGGATAAAAGTTGTTAAATACAGATGCCTTTTTACTTACCAAGGCATTCCTTTCCCACTCATCTTTATTTTTAAGAACTTGATTATAGTTTTGTCATGGCGCGTGGACCTGTCCAGTCAATTGTGTGTTTCAGTGCCCTTTGGTAAACAGACTGTACTTAGCACACACAGATACACATAATTCACAGCAGCTGAGAAAGCCGGAGGGCGCTGGGACACACAACACCAAGAACAATGCAGAACAAACAGATTACTGCTGCATGTCACTTCAGGTTTTTTAAGGGAAAAAAAAAACACCAAAAAATAAATGCATCAAAGTATTTTTTAAAATACAGAAACGTGTACTTCAGGATGACTGGTATTAGTTTCCTTCCTAGCAGTCTTTTCAAGATGTTTTTGCTTCCCCTTAATTGTGACTCGATGGTGATCAAATTGAGAGAAATGTAAGTTATGGCCCAAGGCCCTGCATTCACATCTACCTAACATCACATGCACAGGTTGGATGTAATTTAGATGCTCCAGTTTTGTTAACTGTTAATAACACAGAATTATACAAAGTTTTGCACAGTATCACATGTAATGACATATATGCTATACGCAATCAGGTAGAAAAACTGTATTTGCAGAATGGTGTAGCAGATAGGTGTCAGGAACATGGTGGAAGCAGAGTTTCATGAGTGCACCTGTGCCAGAGTCCTCTACCTGTCACTGTGTTGTGAAAGTATTGCAATGAGTGGAGTTTCATATGCCTGCTGTGTATAAATTAGCTTTTATTTCCACAATGTAAGCTGGCACACTGAATTAGGGGAGCATGGCAGCTGTATAAAAATCCTGATTAAAAGATCTAACTAGAGGATCTAAAGTGAATTTTTAATCTCTGAAATTAAATTCACTGGCTCCCATGACTGGAGAAGAATTATTGCCCCTAATGCCCCAACGTGCAATAGTCTGTGTGAATCAGTAATTCACATCCTTTAAAATAATTATTGCTTTAGCAAGCCATTTAGAATAGATATGGGCTATGTGGCTGGATAGAAACACACTCAAAAAGTTAGACTAGACGGGAACAAGCCTTTCATTTCACTGATAAATCTACATAAATACACGATCGAAAGGGGCAACAGGTTCATAGCAGCTAACACCCTAAACCAACTCTGAAGCATCAAGACGTGGTTTCTTACTAAAACAAATCAGCTGTTTTTGTACTTTCCTCTTAAAATTAAGGCAATGAAATGGCTACAGTTCCTAAGGTTATTTTTATAGAACAAAAATATACATGTATTTTCCTCCTCAAGTTCAGGCATCAGAGTATGATTAGTGACTTGTATTACACAAAACCTGCAACGCTGGATTGATGTAAGAGAGACAGAGAGAAAAGAAAGAGAGAGAGAGAGACAGAAAGCAAGAAAAGCAAGCAAGCAGGAAAGCAAGCTAAGAAACAGCCAACAAACCCCTGGTGATGTCTCCCCTTCCTGCTGAATTATAAACCCAATCATCAAAGGGAGGAAAAGCTAGAAAGCGTAAAACCTTTGAAGAGCTTTCAATGTCTCTTTCATTGATTCAAAACTTTTGGGGTGACGGGAAGGAGAAGCTTATTAACATGAAGACTCCTGGGCCCAGCAACCAGACATTAAGACTCTGAAGGTCTACAGATGGCGCTGGGCCTAAGAATCTACCTTTTCACCAGCTCCTCAAGTGATGCAGGCGATCTATGGAGATGTTGAGAAACACTGCCTAGCATATATCCATTTCATATTTAAGGACAAAAATTCTAAACTTTGGCTAGCCACCTAGGTTAAAAGGAAAAAGGCACTGCATATGTATTTCGTGGTGCCCATATCTGTTTGCACATATATGGAATTTCATTTTGAAAATTTTAAATCATCATTCAAAATCTAAAAGACATACGTATGACAGATTGTGGCTAACACTTAACAGCAGAAGCTGATGCCAAGTTGACCTCTCCTGTTTCACTGTATTACATACATATCAAAGTTTCAGGCTCTCCAAAATCCAAAATGGCCAAATGAACTGAGGAATAGGACAAGACTCAAGTCAACTTTCAGCAATTCAGTGCACTTTGCAGAAAGGATCTAAAGCATGAAGTTACGTTGTTTATTTTACACAAAGGAGACCACCGACATTTGCCATAAATTCTTCTAAACTCTTTAAGAAGGCCATCTTCTGCTTCCGGTCCAGCGTGGGAGGAGTGCTGCTTGCAGTGAGCTTGTTGAAGGCATCTGCTAATCTCTGGTAAATAACTGGGTCTTGCTGACTTGACAGTAATGTTTCGACCAGTTCAGAATATTCAGCCTATTGAAGAGACAAAGGAAACACAAGTATCCTCCTTAGAATATCATACAAG
>NW_012101676.1:377582-387557 GCF_000951045.1 Mandrillus leucophaeus | reverse complement strand
GGGCTATGTGGCTGGATAGAAACACACTCAAAAAGTTAGACTAGACGGGAACAAGCCTTTCATTTCACTGATAAATCTACATAAATACACGATCGAAAGGGGCAACAGGTTCATAGCAGCTAACACCCTAAACCAACTCTGAAGCATCAAGACGTGGTTTCTTACTAAAACAAATCAGCTGTTTTTGTACTTTCCTCTTAAAATTAAGGCAATGAAATGGCTACAGTTCCTAAGGTTATTTTTATAGAACAAAAATATACATGTATTTTCCTCCTCAAGTTCAGGCATCAGAGTATGATTAGTGACTTGTATTACACAAAACCTGCAACGCTGGATTGATGTAAGAGAGACAGAGAGAAAAGAAAGAGAGAGAGAGAGACAGAAAGCAAGAAAAGCAAGCAAGCAGGAAAGCAAGCTAAGAAACAGCCAACAAACCCCTGGTGATGTCTCCCCTTCCTGCTGAATTATAAACCCAATCATCAAAGGGAGGAAAAGCTAGAAAGCGTAAAACCTTTGAAGAGCTTTCAATGTCTCTTTCATTGATTCAAAACTTTTGGGGTGACGGGAAGGAGAAGCTTATTAACATGAAGACTCCTGGGCCCAGCAACCAGACATTAAGACTCTGAAGGTCTACAGATGGCGCTGGGCCTAAGAATCTACCTTTTCACCAGCTCCTCAAGTGATGCAGGCGATCTATGGAGATGTTGAGAAACACTGCCTAGCATATATCCATTTCATATTTAAGGACAAAAATTCTAAACTTTGGCTAGCCACCTAGGTTAAAAGGAAAAAGGCACTGCATATGTATTTCGTGGTGCCCATATCTGTTTGCACATATATGGAATTTCATTTTGAAAATTTTAAATCATCATTCAAAATCTAAAAGACATACGTATGACAGATTGTGGCTAACACTTAACAGCAGAAGCTGATGCCAAGTTGACCTCTCCTGTTTCACTGTATTACATACATATCAAAGTTTCAGGCTCTCCAAAATCCAAAATGGCCAAATGAACTGAGGAATAGGACAAGACTCAAGTCAACTTTCAGCAATTCAGTGCACTTTGCAGAAAGGATCTAAAGCATGAAGTTACGTTGTTTATTTTACACAAAGGAGACCACCGACATTTGCCATAAATTCTTCTAAACTCTTTAAGAAGGCCATCTTCTGCTTCCGGTCCAGCGTGGGAGGAGTGCTGCTTGCAGTGAGCTTGTTGAAGGCATCTGCTAATCTCTGGTAAATAACTGGGTCTTGCTGACTTGACAGTAATGTTTCGACCAGTTCAGAATATTCAGCCTATTGAAGAGACAAAGGAAACACAAGTATCCTCCTTAGAATATCATACAAGTAGATCATATCAGTTACTGGACTGTGGGGTTCCAAAAGGCAGGGGCACATTTTAAGAGCTAACATGTAGAGTAATTCAGCATTTAAGTACTACTGTTTGAAAACCTTTTACACGAATTAATTCATCGATCATTTACAACAAAGCTTTCAGACAGGTACTGTTTCTATTCCTATTCCAGAGCTGAAAGTTTCAGCACTCAGTGAGGTTTAGTGATACGGCCCAGATCAAGCAAGAGTCCAGGCAAGGTAGCCCCAAGACCCATGTGACAAATAACTTTGTTGTGCTGCCTCTTCAAAGCACATTATTCCTATTTATTTTGCATTTTACACATACTCTAAGTCTGCAGTAGTTCCCCAGAGGTTAATAGGGATATATTGTACACCCAGTTCTGAGGACAGCAGTGTGCACAAAGACAGGATAGGCAGGAGCCTTTTGGGAGGAGGGGGCGGAGAAATATATTCCAGCTCCTTCTCCAAGTGGAGCAGGGCACTCTGAAAGCTCCAAACCGGCATTGTGCCCAGCAGCTCTTAGAGAAAGGGCAGGGAAAGGACTTTAGTAAATATAGGAATATGGGAAATTTTCTATTTTTAGTAGTCTATTATAAAAGCTTATAAAGGAAAGTGGAAGAAGGTTTAGGCTGAAGGGAAATTCAACCAGGACAGAGGTAAGCTCTCAAAAAATGCTGGCCTGGAGGCCGGGCGCCATGGCTCACACCTGTAATCCTAGCACTTTGGGGGGCCCAGGCGGGTGGATCACGAGGTCAGGAGATAGAGACCATCCTGGCTAACACGGTGAAACCCCGTCTCTACTAAAAATAAAAAAAAATGAGCCAGGCGTGGTGGTGGGCGCCTGTAGTCCCAGTTACTCGGGAGGCTGAGGCAGGAGAATGGCAGGAACCCGGGAGGCGGAGCTCTCAATGAGCAGACATCGCACGACTCCACTCCAGCCTGGGCGACAAAGTGAGACTCTGTCTCAAAAAAAAAAAAAGCTGGCCTGGCCAGACATAGTGGCTCAGGCCTTTAATGCTAGCACTTTGGGAGGCTGAGGAGGGAGGACTGTTTGAGCCCAGGAATTTGAGACCAGCCTGGGCAACACAGTGAGATCCCACCTCTAAAAAACATTTAAAACTTAGGCAGTTGTGGTGGTGCACAGCTGTAGTCCCAGCTACCTGGGAGGCTGAGGTGGGAGGATCGCTTGAGCCCAGGAGGTTGAGGCTGCAGTGAGCCATGACTGCTCCACTGCACTCCAGCCTGGGCAACAGAGTGAGATCCTGTCTCATTGCAACCTCTGCTTCCTGGGTTCAAGTGATCGTCCCACCTCAGCCTCCCAAGAGTCTGGGACTACAGGCATGCACCACCATGCCTGGCTCACTTTTGTAATTTTAGTAGAGACAGGGTTCTGCAATGTTAAGCAGGCTGGTCTCAAGCTCCCGGCCTCAATCGATCCACACACCTTGGTCTCCCAAAGTGCAAAAATTACAGGCATGAGCCACTGCGCCTGGCATGCTGTAATTTTTCACTGGCTTCTTGGGCTATCATGATAGACCAAAATGGTGAAACCAAACGTTAATTACATTTGGAAAAGAAGGGTAAGGTGCAGCATCCCAATCCCCAACCATGGAGTCAGAGCGGCGCCCCTGACTGCCCTATCCCAGGGACAGTCCTGTTCACAGGCGACCAAGTATAATCTCCTATCATTTCCCTACTCACAAGAAATGGCAGAGGTGGCAAGGCGTGGGGCTCACACCTGTAATCCTAGGCACTTTGGGAGGCCGAGGCGGGTGGATTATTTAAGTTCAGGAGTTCCGTACAAGCCTGGGCAACATGGTGAAACTCCGTCTCTACAAAAAATATGCCAGGTGTGGTGGTGCACACCTGTAGTCCCAGCTACCTGGGGAGCTGAGGCAGGAGGATCGCTTGAGGCCAGGAGGCCAAGGCTGGAGTGAGCAGTAATTGCACCAGCGCACTCCAGCCTGGGTAATAAAGTGTCTTAAAAAAAAAAAAAAAAAAAAAAGCAAGGTAGTAGAGCCTCTGGGGCCAGGCAGGTTTCATACTGGCCATTCCTAAAACCTGCTCTTTTCTACAGTGTGCAAATATGTTAAAATGGAAGGGGAGGGGAGGGGAGGGAGGAAGGGACAGAGGGTGGAAGCGGGGGGGAGGAAAGGAGGGAGGGCGGGAGAAAGAAAGGGAAGGAAGGGAGGGAGGGAGGAAGAAAGGAAAGAAAAAGAAAGAGATAAAAGAAAAGAAAAAAGAGAGAGAGAAAGAAAAAAGAAAAAAAGAAAAGAAGGAGGGAGAGAGGATCAGAATGTAATGGTTTAAATATATGCAGACAAGAAGACTACCTTGCTAGTAAGCAACAAGTATATCAAATGACAGAGAAAGGGCACAAATTTGAGAGGGGGCACCACCGGCAGAAAGTGGCAGCCTACGGCAAAGAGCAAGAAATATAGCCCCAGAGCACCTTCAGCTTGGGGCACAGATGTTACGGGAAATCTAGAGAAAGGAGGTCTTTAAAATAGTGTGGAAGACCTCCTCTAAACCCTTTTTAAAGATGGAAATAAAATGCCACAGCTTCTTGGCCATGCTGGGAGGTATATATATACACATATATGTGTGTGTGTATATATGTGTGTGTATATATATGCATGGGAGAGGAAAATGGGAAACTGAGGCAGCAAAATATTCAATATGGTCCTTTTCATAAATTTCACAGGCACCTATTCTATCAGAAGCGGGGAGACAGGGAAGCTAGCCTAACTCTTCTATTAACCCCATTATCAGTGATGCTTCAGAGTCTTTAAAAGATCAACAAAATGAAATAATATACTGTTTTCTACAATATGCAATAAAATACTGTCTTCCATACTGTCTGAAGGCAGACTCTTCCTTGTCTGCCATCTTGTTTCTCTTACAAAACCATGAGTTCTTCACATACCCATTATGTATTCGTCATTCCTAGCACAGGCTTTGGGGCAGTGACCATTACAAAAGATGGTTCATAATGGTGGAGGACAAAAAATAAATGCTTTGAACTGTCAAACAGCTGTCAGATAAACACCAACTGACATGGGAAAGCTAATAAAGAAGCTAAGAAATATTGCCTCACTGAAACAGAACTGAGGCACTGAGGCACTGCGTCACAGATCCTATAAGAAAGGGGGGATTAATGACCCACCATCTATCTCAACAATTTCTTTGCAAAACAGAATGAGAAGAGTCCCCTGAAAAGAGGCATGTCCAGTACCTGGTGCAAACACACCAACGTGTAGAAAGCTTCGCCAGCCGCAGTGGTCATCTCTGTGTTGTGCTTTTGCAAAACCAGCATATCAAAAACCAGCTGAAATTACATTAAGACTTCTAAATAAAAACACAGGATGATCATATATCCTCCCGTCCCTCCCCAGTCCAAAAAAGAAAAAGAGAGGGTTGGTTGTTATTCTATTTATTAAATCAATCTGAAATTTTCCTTAATGTTTAAAAAAAAAAAAAAGATATTGCAACTTGCTGTGGTATCTGAATAATCAACAATATCAAATTCCCTCAATATTTACCATATCAATCTTCAAGAACACAAAAAATAGTGGATGAGAATATGTCCATGAAGAGTTGATCTCCAGGAAATAACAGTGAACAGGAAGTCATGGTTTCCTCACCCCCGCAAGAATGGAAGCATTTCCTCATTTGAATGCAGAATTCTGTGTACCGACCATACTTTTGAAAGTAGATGATTTTCTGACCTACCACAGACATCTTACCTTCAGAAAGTGCCGTGTTGCTAGAAAAAGTGGTGAATCTGTTTCTTGTGCTTTTGCACACTGTTCAGCTAACGGTGTCAGGGCCTCCAGGCAGAGCTGGCAAACCTCCGAACTCATTCTGATCATGAAGGTCAAAGAACAAACTCGATTGGATATATTCGATTTATAAAAGATAAAAAAAATTATAGCTAGTGTTAAACGGATGAGTGTTTCTAGAAATGAATACAGATACACAAGCAGACTCCTGGGCAATATCTTCACCGAGTTATACAAGGAAAGATTTCCAGTGTTCTTCAGATCGCCTGTAAGGGTTCTGGGTTTGAGCCTGGTGATGTATAGCTTGTTTCAGTTTATGATACATACAACTTATTAAAAAGTCGTATTATTCTCTACAATCACAGCTACGACCAGAGACCCAGCTCAACATTACTAATGGGACCCTGATGAAGGGGTAACTGTGGAACCAGGACCGAATGCCTCAGAGATCTGTGAAAGGACAGGACGAGGCAAACTAACGAAAGAAACAAAGCAGTTACAGAAGTGACCGGTTTTTGTTTTTTGGTTTTTTTTTTTTGAGACAGAGTTTCGCTCCTGTTGCCCAGCCTGGAGTGCAATCACGCAATCTCGGCTCACTGCAACCTCTACCTCCCAGGTTCAAGCAATTCTCCTGCCTCAGCCTCCCGAGTGGCTGGGACTACAGGCGCACACCACCATGCCCAGCTAATTTTTTGTATTTTTGTAGAGATGGGGTTTCACTATGTTGGCCAGGCTGGTCTCGAACTCCTGATCTCAGGTGATCCACCCGCCTTGGCCTCCCAAAGTGCTGGAATTACAGGTGTGAGCCACCGCGCCTGGCCCAGGGTTTTTCAAGAAATAAAATTGAACCACAAAAGAAAAACGAAAAATGTAAACTTAAAACACTTTTTTTTAAAGGAAGACCTTTTTCCCCAAGTGACAAGTAACAATGATGTTCATTTAAAGGATATGATGTCATTCCTAATTCTAGGGAGTACATCAGACTTTTAAACAGATCCTCAGGAAGCTGTGGTATTTTTTCAGGAAAAATCTCACAAATAAATGTGATTAGTTTGTAGTACTGATTACAAAGGGTTGGAAACTGAAAAAGAAATATTAAATTATTTGGATGCTCATTAGTATCCAATTTTTATTTTCATCAATGCAATAAAGTAACTGACAAGCTTCTAAATATAATGATTTCTTTAAAACATGTACAAGATATAGAAAACATGAAGACCAAACTAAATGTAAAAACAGGTACAAATAAAGGGCATATTTTAGTAACTACTATGAAACAAAGTAATAGTCTAAACAACGATCTTCTAGGTAGTTAATAAAAGCTAAGGTCAATTTCAGATACTCTATGTTTACCCTGAAAAAGTAAACAAGGCAGCCAGATTTAAAATTATTAAACAACTTGGGAGTAAAACCGTTTTGTAAATGTATTTCCATTCAAGCGTGTTGAAAAAATTCAAGAAGGTTAATACAAATCGTAAAGACTATGCACAGAGCAGAGTATTCGGTCTTCACGCTTCCAAACACATTCTTCCAGTTGTACTACCCTAGAGAACTGAGGTAAAAGTAGGTAATATGGTTTAACCACACTTAAGAAAAATACACACTTAAATGTTTACTGGCTTGTTTAAACAAACCCTACATGCAAATCAATATGAAGAGTTGACTAAACTTCCTCATCCTGCTGGCTGGCCGCCGCGTGAATACCATGGATCATCAGCGTTGTTTCCGAGAGTCGGAGACGTTCTCGAGGAGGGAAGCACACGGTTCGACCCTGCTGTGCTGGCAACTGACAGGACCCATTCTTCTGGTACGTACTCACCTTCCGGACACTTCTCAGCCTCTACTCTCTTACTTCCTCCTACTCTCCTCCCTTGTCTTTATCTCGTGTGTGTGTGCACGCACACAGGCACATACACAAAGTCCTCCTTTCCTTTCCACCCGTGTCCTCATCCCCACCCTTATCCTGCTATGAGAACTCATGACAAGAGACCTCCCTCTAGGGTACTTATGGATGGTAGAAAAATGGTGCCCCACCACCACCACACCCTCAATATTAACTGGCAAAACCAAGGCATAACGTAGTCAGAACATGCAAAAACTTTAAAACAGCATCAGTCTTGGATGCTTACCATCCCATTTTTACATGGTGCCCCTTGGAAAATGCCTTCCTTTGCTCAATCCTTTAACCTGAGAATGATGTTCAGAAAGTATCAGAGGAAAACACTGAAACTTTTAACTTACTTTATTCCCTTAGTGACAAATTATGAGGTAATCAAAACTGCTAACAGAATGTCGTTTCTAAAAGCACAGGCTTCTTTCTGTGGCACTCCCTGACAAAATGAGTCACTAATGTGTGGGTGCCTGCAGGACTCTGGGGCAGAAACAGAGACTGAGTAAGGGCCCATGTTACTGAGCAGCACGCACAAGTACCCATTAATGAAAATGCAAAAACTGCATCTTCGTGTGCATTGAACAGATACAACTGCTTAATTAAATCACAGACATACTCTCGTCTAAAGTATCTTTGAACTTCAATTACATATAGTTGTATGTTGACATTCAATTTCATTGATTACCTTCAAGAGATCCTGTGACATCAAGGGCAGAATTAGGTTTACTCCGTACAACACAACATCCGCTGCTGACACAGATCTGTTTGCTGCTTGACCTGGCTCATGTCCTCTAAACACTTCATCTATTAAAATAAAAGGATGCAGGCTTATGGTGGTAACATCGATAAATCTTCCAAGTATGTATTCTACCTTTATGAAAATAAACTCACCCCTAGAGGCTAAATAAATCAATGAGTGAATAATAGAGAATCTGATCTCATCCTGCCCAGTCTCTGGCGAGCAGATGCAGGGGACAGCACACCCAGGGGTGAAAAAAAGGATCTGAGACCCCAGCCCTGTGTCATCCTTTTGAGTTTTATTAGGGGATATGAGTACTTGATACGGAAGTATTGGGGAGGTTAAGAGCAAGGGACAGTCTAGAAATAAAACTAATGCTTAATCAATGTTTTGAAATATAAAATCTACTGGCATAGTAGCCATAATATGAGTTAAACAATTTCTATAGAAATATCCATTTGATTTCAAGTGTGTATAATATTTCTAAGCTTAAAAGGAATGCAGGAAATATAGAAATTAAAATGTTACATAAAAAAGAAAGTAATTTAAAAAAGGACAACCAATATGACAAAGGTTATCGTTCTTAATACATATGACTTATATCTAAATTAATGAGAATACTAAGACTTAAACAGACAAATTAACATCTCTAAACAAACATTTATCAAAGTCTTGACTCTAAAGGAAAACAGTCCATTCCAACTATTAATCAAGCAATACAAATGTTAAAAAGATACTACTTCTGATTCATTACATTAAAAATAATTCGTAAAAATGATAACATTTCATTGCTGGTAAGGATAAAATGTGGTTAACCTCAAAAGCAATATATTAAGACCATTTTGAGCATTCTATCTATTAAGGATATAATCAGAAATTCAGACAGCCTTGTCCACAGAAATGATCAGTGCATCACCATTTATAAGTATAAAAAGGTAAATATTCCAGATGTCCAATATTAGGGAACAGGTTAAATTCCAAAATGTGGAATGCCACATAACCATTAAAAATATCATCACAGATTCTAATGACAAGGGAAAGGTTAACACTACATTAAACAAAACGACAGAATATAAAATTGAATTTAGTTCACAGCTTGCCAGGAGTAAAAGCAAAACAAAAGCAAGCTTGTATTTAGAGCATGATCACAAAGAAAACTGAACAAAAATAACCAAAAAAGAAATTCCTAAAATGGAATGTACAATTGACTCTGGATGGTGTCCAAAAGTAAGCATGATTTTTCTGTCTCTATATTTACAATTTTTTTCTATTAAGGGCATATTTCTTATAACAACAACAACAAAAAGATCAAATGAGAGGTATGTGTCTACTTAAAATCCACTTGTTAAGCCTAATGCTGAACTTCTCCCCTGGAATCCGAAAATAAGACAAATCTGGTAGTATGTCAGAAACAACTAGGAAATGTAGTCAAAATACAGATTTCTAGAGTTAATAGGTCTGAGATGGGGCCTGAGTGGGGGCATAGAATAAGAATCCAAGAAAATGGTTATACTATGTCTAGAAATGAAAAATTTGAAACGATGAGCTGATTTATGATACACAGGGTAATCATGACAGTAAATCACCTAAACATATACATGTTTTATCTCTGGGTCTTAACATTTAGTTACAGATTCCTCTGGGTACAAGGTTCTTAGCCTGGGGTCCTGACACACCTGGAAAATTTATAGAAGGTTTCCAAGAGTCCATGAACCAACTAATACTGTATTAGTAAGAGGTTAAGAATGCTGGGCACAGTGGCTCACACCTGTAATCCCAGCACTTTGCGAGGCTGAGGTGGGAGAATCATTTGAGCCTGAGGCTGAGGCTGCAAAGAGCTATGATCACGGCACTACACTCTAGCCTGGATGACAGAGGGAGACCCTGCCTCTCAAACAACAACAAGGAAAAAAAAGAAAAAGTTAAGAACTCCTGGATTAGGCAGAAATGACCTGAAGAAAGTTAGAAAACTTGGGTGAGAGGTTGGGCCTAAAAACAGACCAGAAAGAATTCACTGAGGAAAAGTGAACTTGTACAGTGCTTTTCAGACTATCTCACCTTGGTACCCCTAGTTAACTGCAAAAAAATAAATAAATAAACAGTAAACCTTCTACACTGTGAAGCTGATGGTACCTAGCTCAGGGCAGATACTGGAAAAACCATGGCCCAAGAATAAAAAAAAGAAAAAAAAAAAAAAAAAAAAAAA
>NW_012101676.1:374374-376272 GCF_000951045.1 Mandrillus leucophaeus | reverse complement strand
GGTCTTGGTATTGCTCTTCTTCCGCTGTAACATCTATTCTTTGCCGCCCTAAATTATTCTTGGAATATACTTGCAACAAAGTAAGGCAGGCTTCATATAAGTTCATAGCTTTGGACTGCAAAAAAAAAAAAAAATGCACAAATTATGCTACTTGGTAGAATCTATTTGAGAAACAAACCCTGATATATTTCTTTATATCTGAATTCCAAGAGTAGCAATAATTCTTGCTTTAAACTACATTAAAACAATAATAATTTCTAAAAAGCATATATTATTTTTAAAATTTTACCCCTTTTCTAACAAAATTTTAGGACAAAAATTTATATTCAGGTGCAGCAAACCACCAGGGCACACATATACCTATGTAACAAATCTGAACGTTCTGCACATGTATCCTGTTTCTTTTTAGAAGATATTAAAAAAAAAGATTTATATTCACTCAACATGACCTTCTCTGAATTATAAGTTCTTTTTAAAAATCTTTTTGAAAATCTTTTGAAGGAATAAAAATATTCTTTAAGATAATACTAATCAAATTTGAAGTAAAGATCTTAATATTATTTTATTACAGCTTTAAAGAGTTTTAATCCTGAAGGGATAAAATGAGAAAGTGCTTACCTCTCCAAGATAGCATATCTGTTTATGTGCAACTTCAACAAAAACTTCTATAATGAGATTGACAGTCTCTGGAGTATTCTTGTAAACTTCCATCAACCCAATGCAATTGGTAAGGAAGTCCATTAAAAAATTAAACAGGATTGCTACGTTGTCAATCTGGGTAGCCTCAGCAATGCCACACAGGGCCTCCAGTGTGGCAGTGATTTCCTGCTTGACTTCCTCTTGCTGACACATCTGCTGGAAGTTTTCTTGGTTTATTACTCTTAAGAATCGCTGCTGAAGTGGCTGAAGAACCTATAAAAATAAACCAGGAATTTTCTTAAAGCTCAGTTCACATGCTTTATTTCCTCTGCTTGGATAAATACTCACTTTCCAAAACATTTCTAATTGTTGGCGGCAGGACAAGCACATAAAGAATATCTAAACCAGACTTTACATTCCCTATTTTGAGGGCCATCCTAACTTCCGGCTCATGTAAAGACAGAATACCCAAAGCATGGGACATAACTTTCTCTCTGCCACTCAAAGAATTCTGCCATTTCCCTCCATCTCCTTCCAAGTAATTAGCCAAAAAGGAAAAAACAAAGATAAACTTTATTACAAAACCAGACAGCAAGCCACATTTGGCCTATGGGCTGCAGCCTGCCAACCTCTACAGAGTGAAGCCGAACACAAAGCTCTCGCATGTTTTTCTTCCTTTTTCCTTTACCTGATTCCTCTTGGCACAGAACGTAACTTCAGATACTCAGTCCTGCCCTGTATGTAAGAGTACTCATATTCAAGAGGACAGCATCTTACTTCGACTTAAAGCTGTCCGTATGATAATACAATTGTTTAAAATAAAAATACTTAGTCAGTCTGGTTTCCCCTGGATTTGAAGTCACAAACAACTGCCTAATTCCATTACTGTGCCCCTTCTCAAACCCTAAGGGCCCTCTAGACACAAGCACTGCAGGCTGGCAACCTACACACACACTGGCAACTCTTGGTCCTTGATTTAAAGCCTATTAAATAATGCACCCGGCCAGGCGTGGTGGCTCCAGCCTGTGGTCCCAGCACTTTGGGAGGCCGAGACGGGCGGATCACGAGGTCAGGAGATCGAGACCATCCTGGCTAACACAGTGAAACCCTGTTTCTACTAGAAAATACAAAAAACTAGCCGGGCGAGGTGGCGGGCGCCTGCAGTCCCAGCTACTCAGGAGGCTGAGGCAGGAGAATGGCGTGAACCCGGGAGGTGGAGCCTGCAGTGAGCTGAGATCCGGCCACTGCACTCCAGGCTG
>NW_012101676.1:370130-371009 GCF_000951045.1 Mandrillus leucophaeus | reverse complement strand
AAAAAAAACAACCATGGGCCAGTGAATAAGGAATATGAAAAAAATAAGGAAACAGAACAATCTCAAGGATTGGGATAAAAAAGTGGGTATTATAGCACCCAACTTAGAATCTTACAAGGAAGGAGCCAAAAATATCCACCACCCTACATGTCTGCACAACATGTAACAGGAGAGGCCAGATATGACTCATTTTTCTCTTATGAAACAGGATCCATTTTGTTTGAAGGCAAGGTGGGCAGTGGGATAGGAGGGGAGTGAACTCTACAGCACTGAAAACTACACAAATATATGAGGTTTAAATTACTGATCCGGGTCTTGCCTGTAACAGCAACTATCTTTTACCTACTGATTGTGAGACACAATGCTAGGCACCAAAGACACTTGACAGCTGATCCTGCAAACACGCTGAAAGGTATTTATTATGATACCCATTTGACCAGCTAGTAAAGGCACAGGCAAGCGAATCCACTCCCCCATCATACTGTAGGTGAGACACTAGGCTAGGTCTTCAAAGTGTGGGCTGTGAACTCCAGAGAGCAGTGCTTCCCATCCCAACAGGGCTTTCCAAGCCGCACTCCGGAAAGTGCTAGGGTTTGCCGGGGTGGCCACCTTGGGGGACATGGGAAGAGACTGGCATCTGGAGTCATAGGCTGGGATTTGAATCCCGGTCCTGGTTAAGTATCTGTGGCCAAGTGACTTAGCTCTCTGTGCCTCTGTTTCCTCATCTATAAAGTGAGAATAACACAGGACTGACTCCACACCATTGTGAAAGGTTAGAATAGTGCTTGGCATTTAGTAAGATCTGAAGGAATGAGAGATACTATTTCCATTATTCTCACAAGAGGAAAGCCAAGCAAGAGGGCCGCTGGCCCCACCCTC
>NW_012101676.1:365028-365494 GCF_000951045.1 Mandrillus leucophaeus | reverse complement strand
AAAAAAAAAAAAAAAAAAAAAATTAATGTGCCCATGGTTGTTATGGGTCAAACTGTGTCCCTCAAAAACTCATATGTGGAAATCCAAACCCCAGGACGTGAACTTATTTGATAATAGAGTTGGCCAGATGTGGTGGCTCACGCCTGTAATCCCAACGTTTTGGAAGGCTGAGGTGGGCGGATTACCTGAGGTCAGGAGACCAGCCTGGCCAACATGGCAAAACCGCATCTCTACTAAAAATACAAAAATTAGCCGGGCGTGGTGGTGTGCACCTGTAATCCCACCTACTCGGGAGGCTGAGAGGAGAATCGCTTGACCCAAGAAGGCAGAGGTTGCAGCGAGCCATGATCATGCCATTGCACTCCAGCCTGGGCAACACGAGTGAAACTCCATCTCAAAAAAAAAAAAGAAAAAAGAAGAAAATAGGGTTGTGGTCTTGGTATTGCTCTTCTTCCGCTGTAACATC
>NW_012101676.1:351192-363867 GCF_000951045.1 Mandrillus leucophaeus | reverse complement strand
CAGATTGCTTGAGGCCAGGAGTTTGAGACCAGCCTGGCCAACATGGCAAAATCCCGTTTCTACTAAAAATACAAAAATTAGCTGGGTGTGGTGGCATGAGTCCGTAGTCCCAGTCACTTGGGAGGCTGAGGCAGGAGAATTGCTTGAACCCAGGAGGTGGAGGCTGCAATGAGCCGAGACTGCACCATTGCACGCCAGCCTGGGCAACGGAGTAAGACCCTGTCTCAAAAATAAAAAAAAAAAAAAGAAAAGCTATGACTGATATGTTTATGTCTCTAGAGACTCTTTTACGGCAATGCATAGATAAAGGAACTACAGAGTTACACAAAAGGGTGCAATCAAAATAGAAGGCACTGTTACCTCCGTCCAATACTGCTGTTTGGTTTCCGTGTCCATATGTGCAAAACCTCCTAAGACTAGAGCCTTCATCAATGTCCTCTGCACAGGACTTGACAAGAAATTAAGAGGTGGGCTTCGGCTTGCAAACTGCTTAGCTAAGTTCCACCAGTTCTCACACTGAATTACTAAGTTTGCCCTACAGGTAGAAATAACAAAACATAAGATGTATTACTATATATACACATACACACAAAGAAACAAAAATAAAAAATAGCTAGATTTAATTACTTTTAAAGCAAAGCACAGTAAACAGGACAGACTTTGAAGTCACACAGGCTCACATTCAAATGCCACTAGTTGTTTGGCGATGTAAAATTTATTTAACCTCTATCAATCATCACTTCTCTATTATCTGCAAAATAGGAATAACAGTCTCACGCGGCCGAGACTGATATAATGATTAAACGAGATACTACCTATGACGTGCTTAGAAGAGTACATAGTAAATTGTAAGAATTCAATAAACCAGCCAATGATAATGGTAATAATAACAATGATATTCCTACACAGTAAGAACAATGAAAACATTTCTAGAATTGTTGTAGAAAGCACTAAAAATTTTACTTTCCAGCATTAAATTTTAAATATCAGTATTTAATATTTAAAATGGGGATAAGATGTCTAAAAATTCAAAAGAGCACATTCCACATAAAAGTGTCCGTAACACTGTAAATTAGTGATGTGTTACTCATAGGGCGTTGATGCCAAATCCTGAAGGAGTCAATGTAATGCTCAATTATAAGAAGGGAAAGCTCTATTTCCATTTGTAATAATAGTGTGATACGGTTTTTAAAAGGCACTATTCCAAAAACGTAGGCTCTAGCTAGAATTAGGACGGTGTAACCATCTGCCTGTTCAAAGGACTACACCAGGAAGGGAAAAAGAGTTTCTCACCAACACACGTACACACAGTCAGCCTCCAACAATGAGCTAACCTTTCTCTTCTTTCCACCAAAGTGACAAGGAGCTGCACAGTGTCATTTGCAAGGTCCTGCTCACTACTCCAGACCGAGAGGTTACTGATGACTTTTTGTAAGAGGTAGCCAATTATCCACTGAGAACCCTCTGTGTCTGCTCCGAATGCTGTACTGAATGGCAGACTTATCTTAAGAGAGGAAACAAAGTTTTTAAGGTAAGCAAGAAAGATCAACTCAAGAAAAAAAAAAACAGAGAAAAATCAAACTGAAATCAGTATCTAATCTGAAGTAGTGCTTACTTCACAACAACTTTACGCAGGTACTCATTTTCACAGGTCAAAAAAAAAGACATCCTCAATCCACTCACATTTTCCAGTGTGATTTTCCTGTCAACTTCTGTTATTCCCATAGTATTAAAAAACTAACATAATATTACACCAAATACAAAAAAACATAATCTATTCCCAAATAATAATCTTTATCTTCAATAGTGGTTAAAATAAACTAAATCAAGTGATGTGCTCTAAGACACACATTAAAACAGCATTCCAGTCACGTAATTCTCTTCAACATAGAAAATGTTGAACTGCTCTTAAACAGTTACATTTTGATGAAAAACCCACCAAGAAAAATGTTCCTGCTTCTATAACTGCCATCATCATAAATCCAAATGAAGTGTTAACAGTTTTACATTCTGACCTGATCATACAGTTTTTCATCCACCAGGAGATAAGTCTTTGCCCAGCGTTTTAAAAACCAAACAATATCTTTGCCCATCTGAGGACTTAGTAGATGAGTGAGATCTGCTCTTATTGCTCGAGATTCAACTTCTGAAACTCTGAGAATGGCAGACAACAGCCTGTAGGTATAAAACAGAAGTCATTTATTCTTGGATTTCTTTAGTGGTTGTCTAACTGTATTTTCTTCCTTAAAAGTCCTTTCTGGTCTTTCAATTATCTGAATTTAGGTCAGGCCATACTTGAAAATTTCATCAACAGAGTTTTAGACAAGTGTCCTGTATTACTTCTGATCTTTCGCGAAGCAGGAGACAAGATAAAGAAAGGAAGAGTCAACACTAAAGACATCCTTCTGCTGAAGTCGTAACCACAAGCGGGAATCTCAGCATTACCAGCTAAACAGAATTTTCAGATTCAAAACTTTCAGATTTTCAGGAGAAATACATCAAATTAAATCTTCAGAGTACATGCCAAATTCTTTCAGCATCACTACTTAAAACTACCCTGGTTAGTATCGTTTGTGGTTTTATGTCATGGTCATGTTATAGTACAAGATCTGAGTGTTATCTAGAAAGTTTGAATATTGTGCCTTGTTTAAATCTAATCTAGTAAACTTGATTCTTCACGGTATTTTTAAATAAAACTCTTGCTAGAAAGATTACCTGTGTAAGTACACATATTGTCCTTTCCTACACTACATAATTCATATGGTCGTGTGGTGTCAGTCACACAGCGTGACATGCAGACAAATAGAAATGTCTTTGTTGAGAAGGGCATATAATCAGAAGTGATATATATTTAACTTGACTTTAGCCAAAAGGCAAGCAAGCAAAGGATGTAACGGAAAGAACCCATTACACACCAAAGAATATCGGTGCTGAGAAAAGGATTCTAAACACTCAAATTCGGCTTATGCTCCTTTACTAGTGCTCTCAGGAAGCCTGAAATGATCTCGTCATGAAATCATACAAACATGTTTCAGTTCTTTACCCCACTGTATGGCCCACTGTCACTGCCCTTATCTTCCTGCAGCCTCCCTGGGGTCACTGCCCTTCCTCCCTTCATCTAGCCACCTGCTTCCTCTTTCCCAGTCTCTACAGCAGCATCCTCTTCTCCTGACCTCCTTCTTTAAATCAGGAGGTTTTTAAGGTTCCAGCCCAGAATCTCTTCTATTTTTTTCTGTTTCAGACAGAGTTGCTGTGTCACCAGGCAGCAGTATGCCCAGACACAATCACGGTTCACTGCAGCTTTAACCTTCTGGGTTCGAGCGATCCTCCTGCCTGAGTCTCTCAAGTAGCTGGGACTACAGGCAAACACTACCACACCAGGCCGATTTACAAAATTTTTTTAAAGACAAGGTTTCGTCATGTCACCCAGGCTGGTCGTGAACTCCTGAGCTCAAGCAATCCTCCCACCTTGGCCTCCCAAAGTGTTGGGATTACAGGAATGAGCCACCATGCCCAGCCTTCTTCACTGCACACACACTTCCTATACCACCAGTGCTCAAACTTCAGAAATTTTTTTTAGGGGGTATGTGAACAACAACAAAACAAACAAAACCCCAGCAATCTCCCAATACAGTAATACATTTAAGTTGCAGCTATGTCAAAATTTCCAGTGAGATTAAATCATTTTAAATATATATTCCAGCCTAACAAAATTCAAAATAAACTGGTTACATTAACACTTTACATTTATGCACTGGAGTTTTATTATCGTAATGTTCTGGTGCCCACTATAATCCATTAAAAATGTAAACAAATTTTCCTTGTTTTTATTTCAATTTCATTTTCCATAGAACATTATCCTAATATAATTTTTATGTTCCAGTATTTTATTCATCATACTACATACTCTGATACAAATGTCTACATATTGAAAGATAACTTTTAAACATTTTCAATGACCATAAGACCGTAAGTGTTTAAAAATGTCTTCTGGATTGAGTTATCATTATGATACTTAAAACTAGACAACTGAGCAAAACAATATAAATATAACTAAATTATCAAACATAAATAAACACAAACATAGAAGTGTGTGTATCTCGTAGTGTGATTAACTTGGTAGGGCTCCTTCCCCACTTAGTTCATGTGTCTTTGAATGACCACCACCTATTGCCAGATGAGCAAGTTGAGCATGATTTGATTCCTATTTTTCCTTTTGATGTAAGTACTGAAAAACTTCATATAAGTAGAACCTATTTTTAAAATAGCAGAATCACCCAATTATTTGTATTTCTTCCAAGTTATATGCCAAAAATCACAGAGATCTACCAACAAAAATTATTTTTAATAATCTCTTAGTTGATGTGATTAGGTCCTCTTCATGTTATTTGATGCAAAGGGCTGGTGATTAGGTCCTCTTCATGTTATTTGATGCAAAGGGCTGAAACCTGCCAACTGTCCACTCACTAGTGACTCAGTCACTTAGTGCCACACTGTTTGCAACTGTCCCTCTCCTCTGTAGGGTTTTACACGCCTGCCAAGCCACATGTTCAGAGGTAGAAGTGAAAACTTTGGCCTTTCTTTTGTAAAGTGGAAGAAACATCAATGAAAGAGCCACTCAGGCTGAGTCAGGCAGGTCCAGGCGAGGCACCCAGGGGCCTTTCTTCTACCTCGGAAATACCTCATGACCCAAGAACCTGTCTCCATCTTCATTCCAAGACTACTAAGGAAAATGCTTCCTAACTTGCCTTGCCACCCTTTAAATTGATCACCCATGGAATAGTATCTCTAAAATAATTTGATCACTTCACTTCTCAGCTGTAAATCCTTGTCAGTACTTTTACTCCCACTTTATCAGCCCCACCCACAGCATCCTCCCTGCCTCTCCACCCTCATCCCCCTACCAAGGCCATCGCCCTGCCCTCCTGTGTCACACACCAGCTACACCTAAGTTCCTCTCACTTGAGCAGGGCTCTCTTACTGTCAGAGGCATGGAACCAGACTGACTGCATCTTGAGTGAGGGCTAGGAAAATGACGCTGGGACCTGATGGGCTGCATTCCCAGAAAGTCAAGCATTCCCTATTCTCTAGATGTTTACAGTTAAGGGAACAAATTAATAAGATTTACTAAACAGACCCAGATGTGGGAGTGTCCAGATATCCTGACATCTGTAGAACAAAAGCATTCCTAATTTTGCTTAAAAGACAGCATACTGATTCTTGCAAAATACAGTAATTAAGAAAATTAATCCTTTATCACAAACTCTTGCAGCAAAGCACATTGCCCCATAATCTTTTTTTATCACACACACACACACACACACACACACAGAGAACTGTGCCTGTGGTGGATGCGTTCCTCCTACACACACACACACACACACAAACACACAGAACTGCGCCTGTGGTGGATGCGTTCCTCCTACACACACACACACACACACACACACACACAGAACTGTGCCTGTGGTGGATGCGTTCCTCCTACACACACACACACACACACACACACACACACACAGAACTGTGCCTGTGGTGGATGCGTTCCTCCTACACACACACACACACACACACACACACACACAGAACTGTGCCTGTGGTGGATGCGTTCCTCCTACACACACACACACACACACACACACACACACACAGAGAGAACTGTGCCTGTGGTGGATGCGTTCCTCCTCTTATTTTCTTATTTCTTATTTTCAGGAACTTCCTGCTCTGTCTGTGGAGTAGCCATTCTTTTATTCCTTTACTTTCTTAATAAACTTGCTTTCACTTTACTCGATGGACTCGCCCTGAATTCTTTCTTGCGCAAGATCCGAGAACCCTCAGGGACCCCTTTCCAACAACATCGCTGCTCATGCTATTGTCACTGCCCGAAGTACTCCTATGCTTCAAGAAGCCACGTCTGGTTCTCCTCTGCCCATAGATCAGGGGCACCAGGAGCTCCTGTAACACCCACACACACTTGTAACTGTACCCTCAGATGCTGGCACGCAGGGGAGTTGAAATCTAACTGATAAAAACATCAAAATATTTTTAAACTGTTGATATTCCAAGATTAATACCCCATTCCTACTTCAATTTCTTAAAGCACTATATCTACAAATATATTCCAAACAGCACTCAGTTTCTCTTATTTTCCAAGTCAATCCTAGATTACATTTGTACGTCATAAATCCAAAGTCAACACAATAAATCAAACAGAGCTTTCTTTAACTTCTCACAACCTCCAGTATAGGTCTGAGCCACCATTATCTTTCTCTTGGATTACTACAATTTGTCTCCTAACTGGTCTCCTGGCTTCCATCACTTACTCTCAGGGTTTTTTTGCGTTTTTTTTCTTGAGACAGGGTCTCGCTGTGTCACCCAGGCTGGAGGGCAGTGGTGCGATCTCAGCTCACTGCAACCTCTGCCTCCCAGGTTCAAGCGATTATCGTGCCTCACCCTCCTGAGTAGCTGGGACTACAGGAGGTAAGCACCACGATGCCTAGCTAATTTTTTGTATTTAGTAGAGACGGGGTTTCAACATTGCCCCGTCTGGTCTTGAACTTCTGAGCTAAGGCAATCTGCCCACGTTGGCCTCCCAAAGTGCTAGGATTCCAAGCGTGAGCCACGGTGCCCAGCCTCCATCGTTTACTCTCAATGCAGCAGAGTCGACTTCTTAACATTTAAGTTACTCTTCTGCTCAAAACCCTACAATGGCATGCCACTTCATTCAGAACAAAAGCCAAAGATGTTACAAAGGCCTAAGACCTTATCTGTTTTCCTTCTATTTTCCTAACTCCATCTCCTACAAAATTCCACCTCACTCTACTCAACCCACCGCGGCTGTTCTTGCTGTTCTTGAACATGCCAGGCAGGCCCAGGGCCTTTGCATTCACTGCTTATTTTGCTTGGAATGCTCTCCCCACAGACACCTGCATGGCCTCCCTTACCAGCCTCACGTCTCTGCTCCCATCACCTTCTAATAAAGCCAACACTGACCACACTAATGACAGCTACAACAATCCCTAATGATACTCTCACTCTAGCTTTTTACCTGTCACATTTGTTGTCTTCTATCAGACTACATAATTTACTTATTTATTCTCTCTCCTTTACAAAGAGCTTTAAAAGAGGAGTGACTTCTATCTGTTTTGTTCAAATACCCAAAGGCTCCCTGTTAGGTAGTCAGTAGTCAATAATTATTTCTCAAATGATACCTGTTTTAAGAAATGTGAGCTGCTTTTTTAGTGAAACAAGAAATGTTTCTACCATATAACATTAAATTTCATATTAATTCTTTGGATTAAAAATATAGTGAGTTTTTTTTTTGTCCCAATCCTCCATAGTCTGTGCTCTCAGATACCAAAATGTGTCACTCCCACACTAACATCTGGGACTGACAAAAATTGAAAAAGCACTTAAAATACAAGGAAAGCACTCCTAATGCTACTGCCCAAGCAAACAGTACAACAAAGAATATATAATATGACAGCACCCTGAAATGAACTGCTTTTTAAATTAACATTCACCATCAACCAAACCAGAGCAAAGCACTGATTTCCAGAGACACTAAATCTAATGACTATAGTAATCCTAAAATGAAGATGTAACTTTTTCAATAAAGTATGATTTTATTTCAAACAAGACAATGCAACAATAAAGGAAATAAATTTCCCCACATATCCTTGGTTATCAGCTTAATATTTCAACTATTTTTTTAAAAGCCACATTTTCTATTGCATGTTTAAATGATATCCATATATTTTTGCATACCAAAAAGAATAAAGGGGACAGCATCCTGTTTGAGTTACTGGTTTTGCAGCTGATAAAAACCAATGTTATTATCATTACTGACATCTCTGCTTGCAACCTACATTTAAAATAAAGATACTGAAATTTTACATGTTGTTTTCAAATCCACTTTTAGGAACTTTTTTTTTTTTTTTTGGAGACAGAGCCTTGCTCTGTCACCAGGCTGGAGTGCAGTGGCGTGATCTGAGCTCACTGCAACCTCTGCCTCCCAGGTTCAAGCGATTCTCCTGCCTCAGCCTCCCGAGTAGCTGGGACTACAGGCCTGCACCACCACACTAAGCTAATTTTTGTATTTTTAGTAGAGACAGGGTTTCACCATGTTGGTCAGGATGGTCTCAATCTCTTGACCTCGTGATCCGCCCGCCTCAGCCTCCCAAAGTGCTGGGATTGCAGGTGTGAGCCATCCTCCTGCCTCAGCCTCCCAAAGTGCTGGGATTGCAGGTGTGAGCCACTGCACCTGGCCAGACATTTCTAATACAGGTTTACCCCTCCTTAATTTCACCATTAAGAATTAACGAAAATTTTGCCATTAGTACTAGAAAGATTAAAGTGAATTGTTTCATTTGAGGCACTCTCCTGTCGTCTAACAGGGCTCTTCAGTTTCACATTTAGAATAAATATTTCCATTTTTTGAGATACGAATTATCCATCATTTTCCATGAGAAAGCCACCGAAACATAGTTTTAGCTTTTATGAGCGAGACTTAATGTTCATCTGGTCCCCTTTGTTTAGGGCGCCTGCATGCATCAGTACTGCCCTCTGATGGACAGGCGTCACGTTCATAACTACATCCAATGTCCCTTCCAAGTCTCATCGTATTCAGAATAATGTGACATTTCTCTTCTTCAGTACTGGGGATAGCTGTCAACTCTCACTAGAGTGGCATTGCCTAAATATACTGAGTACTTGCCATCCTTGTGTATTTCAAGGCTTCTCCAAGTTTTCATTTTTTTTCATGTATCAGATTTACAACGTGCCTATCACTCCAGTCATCTACCCATCAACTCAGAATTTATAAAACAGTATAAAAATTACAAGAGCACAGCTATAGAGTTTATATTACCTAATCACAGAATCTGTTCTGTTGTACCCTGGGATGGAAGAAGCCTTTTCTCCTGGAGATCCCAAAATTTGAAGTGTTGTATTAATGTCAACTTCAGATGAATGCTTAATGGAATATTCCATTATTTCTGGAGGTATTAGCGGAGTCTCTCCCTGAGTATCATCAGCTAAGAGGTAGCCTTCAGTTTAAAAAAAATTAAAAATGAACACTTAACAAATCTACATTTATCAAATTGTACTATAAATGTTTTCAGTTTTATTTGATTTAGATACATCATATAAATTGATGTAAATTATAAATGTTAACCTGTTAATTTCAAGTTTATGCAAAAAAACTTTCTACGTCTCAGATAAGTAACCCTCAAAAATACAGAAAAGGACAAATGTTTTATTCACCAATTTTGTAATTCATAGGGGCTTTTTAATCTACTGTCTTAAATAATTTTCAGTACTGTATTCTGTAAAGTTAATAGAAATTCTGCTACTATCTATATTAGAAGTCAATATTAGTTCATTTTCAAAAGTCAAGATTTTTCCTTATTACTTAAAATATGGAATCACTAACAGTATGGTGGTCAAAAAAGCAGATCCTAAGAGTCAGACTGCCTAGATTTACATTCTGGCTCCAAAAATGAACAGCACTGTGACAATGGGCTAGTTTCTTATACTCTCCAAGTCCCAGCTTCTTCATCTATTAGTTGGGGATAATGACGATGATGATGATAACAGTAATACTACCTAGCAATACTAATTCAGCGGGTAAAATGAGATCCGTAAAACATTTGGTATGCAATAGCACTGCATACATATTAGCCAGTATTTTTTAAAAATGCATCCATAGTTCTATGACAGAAAATAGCTGTATCCAAATTTTATCCAATATTGTATACACACTATTGTTTTTCATATATGAAGTTTCTTTTAAGGCTTAAACTGCTCAGTTGGCAATTACATTTTAAAAAGAAACCACCAACCAACCTGTAACTAAAATAAGCCAGTGAATATCTTCATAGAGATCATCAAGCATTTTGTTGTCAATAGTGCTTGAACCCGGTGAAGCAAGTAATTGTTGCTGATGTCGTTGTAACTGACCGTGGAGTCTTGTTACTCTTTCTTCTAATAAACTAAAAGAGGAGAAAACAGCAGCTTCATAAAGTTCAATAAGCAAAGACATGGAACAACTTACAAATTCCATATATCAGACAACACGAATTAAATGTTAGCGTAAAAACACATATACAAAAACATTATAGTACACAACTGTTCTCACAGCACTATAGGAATTATGATTTATTTTTTATAACACAGAATTAAAACACTGCTTTACAAACAAGGTTTACAACAGGCATTTGAAAACTGGTTATTCCAAGTTTTTACTGATATGGGTCAAATCATTTCTCATACCATGTTTTCCATAATCTCTCTGCCATCTACGCTGTAGTGCCTGGGCTCCAAAGGTCTAAGCCAAGGAAGGCAATCATGAGTATGTTTCTGTCCATTGTTCCAGTGTGCTGGGACACGGGGTGGGGTGTTTAAAGTCTTTACACACTTTAAGTGCCCTCCAGGGAATTGTGAATGGAGAACATTTGCTCCATGGGGTTTCTCTGGACTGTGTGTACCTTGTCAGAAGAGGTATACAGTGCTCTGCAGC
The DNA here is from genome assembly GCF_000951045.1 of Mandrillus leucophaeus. Lineage (NCBI taxonomy): Eukaryota > Metazoa > Chordata > Mammalia > Primates > Cercopithecidae > Mandrillus > Mandrillus leucophaeus. Next base: position 353,348 of record NW_012101676.1, on the reverse strand, counting down.
AATTCTTCCTAGCATTCCTACACTGGCCAGTTGATCAGAAAACTGGTCTCGATCATCCTCTTGAAGTTCACTTATTTCTTCCTCCTCACGAGAGGCCACGCCATTGGCAGTCTATTGCAAGTGAAAGCAATAAACAATGAGGAACTGCATTACCTATTCCGCATGCACTTCTGCGGCTCCGTAACACAGCTTAGACAGCTTAGCACTGCAGAGCAAAAGGAGAGCGGGACACAGCCAACCTTCGAGCACAGCTATCTACGAACTCCCTTCTAACACGGCTGCCAGCCGGGATAGTTACCAAAACAGGGAAACATACAAGAGCAAGAAGTACAGGAATCACTCCATGGTGATCAACACAACTAACTGCATGCCCACAACCCACCTCCCACATGGGAGCATTGAACTTCTGTCACTGAAAAGACCGGACATCCATGGTCCAAATTATTCATCTCTCTTAACAGCTAGACAGAAAGAGGTGGGTAACTGAAAAGGAATACATACAAGCAACATCCCATATAAGAAGAACTCAGAGAACAAGGCCACTTCTGCTCCCAGCAAATCTTCTGAGGGAACCCATCCTGAATTTCTGGCATTATATAATGTGTAACACGGTGAAATATAGCCTATGATGAAATAGACTGTTAATTACCATCTTGCGTAAAACTCACCAAATTTCTTGTGCCATCTGGAGCGGCTAGGTGGCACTGAATATAGGAATTGAAAACTTGAACTGCATGTTGGGTAAAAAAGCCTTTATGGAAATGTTTGTCATCTTGAACCAAAGTTAACCAGGACTCCAACAATTTATCATATGCTTCCATGTATACCATGTCATCTTTATCAAGCTAAAAGAAAAGAACATTCATAAAACAAATGTTCAGAGAACAACAATTGGCATTATAACAAGTCATATAAACACATACAAATAGTTTAAGTTTTTCCTTTAACAGAACTTCCCAATTATTAAGTTCTTACTGTACTTTCTAAAATCTAAGTTCAGTCTAAGTAAGTCTTAGGCAATCTGGAATTAAAGTTTATTTTAAAAACCAGCTGTTCAGTGTTATGCAGAACATGCATTTTTCAAATAAAAATATTAACATTTTCTGTAGTCAAGAAGAGAATTGTTAAAATAAAAAAAAAATTATACACCCTACACATGTTAAAATGGTTTTAGAGAAACTGAAGAATGATGAAAACAGACTGACTTAATCAGCAGGTGTAAGAATATGTGGGGAGAACTCTACCAGTGCTCCTTAACAAGAAATAACTTATAATAAAAAAGAACAGCAAATCCCATACAGTAGAAAAGCATTAAATGTCTTCAAAAAAATATTGGAGAAATACCTAAAGTGTCCCATACTTAGAGAAAATTCAGAATTTAACAAGCACAAATACTTTGTAAATGTGGAAATAAATTTCTCCCTCTTTTTGGTTCTCTGTCTTTCTGGTTCACTGCAGTTAGTTTTTCTTCTTACAAAGGAGGCACATGTGGGAGACTTAGAAAAAGAGACGAGTAGATGAGAAGATGAGGGAAAGCAAGGCTTCTCCTTGCCCAAAGTTCTGACTGGCTGAATAGGCCTCTCCACAAGCATGGTACCGGATGTAAACAGACCTGTACAAGATCCACTAACAAGACCATGAAGCTGTATACGCTTCAAGGTAGTCGCAGTGAAATTGTTTAGCTTGTTATTCCTAATTTTCCTCTTTCCTATTCTTTCTTCTTCATTTAGCTACTATTACTGAATTAAAGTGTTAATACCTAAACTACACCACTGAGAAAGAAGAGAAAAATCATCAGAGAAAAAGGTAGGATGACAATGTACATCACCAGGCTGTTTCATAGAGTTACTTGTGGTCCAAGATCTCCCTGAATGGAGCTAACATTTGGCTAAAAGGTCACTCTAGTTTTAAAACCTGCAAAGGTCAGGAGGCAAGAATGAGCCTGGCATTTGTACCACTGAGAGAAAGCCGGTGGACCTGGAGCAGACCGTGACAGGTCCTGACGTAACATGGGGTGAGAATGGGGGCTGGCAGGCGAGGAACAGACTGAATGCCTTGATAGGCTATGACAAGGACACTAAGTTTTCTTTCAATTGCAACAGGAAGCCACTGCAATGCTTGAAACAGATAGAACACTTTTTTTTTTTTTTTTTTTT
>NW_012101676.1:323140-349857 GCF_000951045.1 Mandrillus leucophaeus | reverse complement strand
CTCCAGCTGGACGACAGAGGGAGACTCCGTCTCAAAATAAAAGGAAGAAGAATAAGGAGGGGCCGGGCATGGTGACTCACGCCAGTAATTCCCATACTTTGGAAGGCTGAGGTGGGTGGATCACCCGAGGTCAGGAGTTCGAGACCAGCCTGGTCAACATGACAAAACCCTGTCTCTACTAAAAAGACAAAAATTAGCCAGGCGTGGTGGCGGGAGCCTGTAATCCCAGCTACTTGGGAGGCTGAGGCATGAGAATCGCTTGAACCTGGGAGGCAGAGGAGAGACCCACACTTATATAAAAACTACATATGGCAGATCATTGAGGATGAAGGACTATTCAATAAATGTTGGAGAAAAACCTGTTATCTACATGGAGAAAAACAATTTGCATCCCTACTCGATTAAATTCTAAGATGTTAAAATCATGAAAGGCAAATTTTAAAGAATTTAGAAAAAAACACAGGAAGGGTAGGCGTCTTTACATTAGAACCAAATTACAAATCATTAAAAAACAAAAAACAACTTTCAACTACATTAAGATGAGGAACACTTGTTCTTCAAAAAATATGATGAAGTCAAAATGCAATGTGATATCCAGGACTAGGTCCTGGCACAGGAAGAGGACATTGGTGGAAAACTTGCTGAAATCCAATAAAGCCTGTAGTTTAGTTACTAATAATATGCCAATGTTAATTTCTTAGTTCTGACAAATGTACCATGGCTACAAAAGATGATACTATTAAGAGAAAACTGGGTACAAGGCACATGGAAACTCTCTGTACTGTCTTTGCAAATTTTCTGTAAATCTAAAATTATTCCAAATTTTAAATACAGAAAAAAAAAGATACGATACAGTGAAAAAGGAGCCACAAAAAAGAATAGATCTGTGTATTAGTTCATTCTCTCACTGCTGTAAAGAATTACTTGAGACTGGGTAATTATGAAAAAGAGATTTAATTGACTCACAGTTCCACAGGCTTAACAGGAAGCATGGCTGGGAGGCCTCAGGAAACTTACAACCGTGGTGGAAGGCGAAGGGGAAGCAAGCATGTCTTAGCATGGCAGAGCAGGAGAGACAGGGCGAGGAGTGAACTGCCACACACTATCATGAGAACAGCATGTGGGAAACCACCACCCCCATAATCCAATCACCTCCCACCAGGTCCCCACCCCTGACACGTGGGTATTACAAGATTATAATTCAACATGTGATTTGGGTGGGGACACAGAGCCAAACCATATCAATCTGGAACACATATAACCAACAAAATACTAGCTCTAGAACATATATAGACTTTCTACAAATCAGTAAGGAAAAGACAAACATCCCATTTGGAAAACGGGCATTGGACACAAGCATTTCAAAAGAGGAATCACGGAACTACATATTTAAATATATGAAAAGACGCTCAATGTTATTGGTACTTGGGAAAGCAAATTAATTTGGCAGTAAGTGTTGGTGAGAACATGGATCACTGAGAACTCACATACGCGTAATACATTGGTCCAATCACTTTAGCAAACATTTGACACTACTATCTTCTAAAAGTGAACATTTACATACTCTGATCAAAAAATTCCACTCCTAGGTTTATACTTTAGGAGAGCTCTCAGTCAGGCATGGTGGCTCATGCCTGTAATCCCAGCACTTTGAAAGACTGAAATGGGTGGATCACCTGAAATCAGGAGTTCAAGACTAGCCTGGCCAAGACGGCAAAACCCCGTCTCTACTAAAAATACAAAAATTTGCCAGGCGTGGTGGAATATGCCTGTAGTTCCACCTACTCAGGAGACTGAGGCAGGAGAATCGCTTAAACCCGGGAGGCAGAAGTTGCAGTGAGCCAATATTATACCACTGCACCTCAGCTTGGGTGACAGAGCAAGACCCTGTCTCAAAATAATAATAATAATCATCATCATCATCATCTATTGAATGCTAAGAGCCAGGCACTGGAATACGCAGATGAATAAGATACTTTCTTTCCATAGAAACATCTGTGGCCTGTTTATATACTTAACAAAGCATGTGCTTTACAGCCATCATTTGTTAAGTCTTAACAGTTTATCTTGCCAAAATAAACAGACTGGTAACATATCACAAGAGGAATTTAGGAATAGCATCCTCTGACCCACCCAGTCTCCAAAAAAAAAAAAAAAAAAGGATATTTTCTGAGACCTATTTTTGTTGTCTTTTAGGTACCCATCTAACACATGTTATTGTGGTTTAATTATTCATATACATAAAAGTATTCTAAAAAGTAAAAGTCTTATATGCCTTTCTATTAAAAAAAGCTTTCAATAATCCCTCCTATTAACACTCTGACATTAGAACAGAAGATCAGAGGTAGACTGCAAGAGCCTCAACTCACTGGATGGCAATTTACAGTAAGACTATGGACTTCTAAACAGCCTTCTGGTTTCTTTTGGAGATAATGTAACTCATCGAGCAAAGTGTGAGAAATATGGTTGATGACAATTGGCAACTAAATCTTTCAGTCTAATCACAGAAAACTGAAACCTAACCTAGCGCTTTTTCATAATACCCTGGCCCTGCTCCACGGTCACTCTGGCCAAAACCCAGCAGCCAAGGCAGCAGCACGTGCACAGAGATGACTAAGGAGACCAAGCTAGACGCTGTGTGCTCATGGCCTTGGCATTGTCAGGCCTGCTGCCAGAGAGGCTTTGGAGAGGGGCTTAGAGCTCAGGAGACTACTTGACCCCACTTTACTCCATCTGGAAATGGAGGGTGGAGAAGGTGATCAAAATATGATATCAGCACTTAGCTCTCAATGCCCATAATTAACTTGGAAGTATATAGAGCAATAAATTTGCAATCCTTTAGTCACAGAAAAAAATTGAATTTCAGAGATTAAAATCTAATATCACTACATGATTCCAACTATACGACATTCTAGAAAAGGCAAAACTATGGAGACAGCCAAAAGATCAGTGGTTGCCAGAGGTTGGCGGGGCAGGGAGGGATAAATAGGCAGAACACAGAGGATTTTCAGAAGGGTGAAACTACTCTGTATGATACCTTAATGGTGGACATCATACACTTGTCCAGAGCCACAGAATGCACAATGCCAAGAGTGAACCTTACGTACACTATGGACTCCGGATGGCGATGATGTGTCAGTGCAGTTTCATCAGCTATAACAATGCACCACTCTCGTGTGGGATGTTGATGGGTGAGGGTGGGGAGACTGCATGTTTGAGGGGGTTTGTATTTTCACCCAATTTTTGCTGTGGACTCAGAACTGCTCTAAAATATAAAGTCTTTATCTATATTTATATTTATCTATATAAATCTAATATCGGATATTGTAAAAATATGAGCTAACTCTCATGCTAGGGTAAGTTATAGATTGTCTTCCTGCGAACAGCAACTAATCATCATTGACAACTCCAAATCCTTTCCATGAAATTGGAAAGCTCTTTCTGTTGATCATCAAGATCATCTTCATATGTAAACATACATAACATGTGTTAGATAAGTATGTGATTCACAGACAAAAAATGTGAGATGAACATGCACAATTCATTTTCACAGAAAATCTTATGTCTACAGAATATCCTTCAAAAAGTTCCTTTTATATTATTCTTTACAACAGTTTGGAAGTGAAAACAGCTTCAACTATCAGAGATTGTAGAAGCTGCAAACAAGTGCCCGAAACACTGGCTGGGAAGTTCACCAGCAGCGTCTGCTTCTAGACTCACTTGGCAGAAATAAGTAATGCAACAAGCACCTGCATGCAATAACAGGAGAGGGAAAAAACACAGGTTAAAAACAACAGAAAAAGGCTCCATCAATATTCTACACTATTTCTTAATCTGCGTGGTTGATACATAATTGTTCATTTTATTATTCTTTATATGTTTATAACATAAAACTAGTACTTTATAAGAAACATTTCACAATAACTTCAAATTTTATAGGCATCGGCACAACCCCCACGTCCAATGATGAACCACAAAGAACATTTGTGCTGCACAGTGTCAAACATTAGGAAGGGCATAGGAAAGATTAAAGACTGAAAGAGCTGTACTATTAGTTTATGCTGTTATTCACCTGCTATTGGTATGTAGATTGTTTCCTAGCGAAGTATCATTTAAGGCAAATATGGCAACAATATAGTGACAGAAATGTCACAAATAAAACTTCATGAACTCTCCACTTAAAGATGTAAGAATTGAGAAGTCTTTGAATGTCGAATGAAAAAATAAATTAAATCCTTATCTAGTTATTTTTATTTTTTTTTTTCTAGCTAGTCCTTAAAACACAGAATTAATTTAACTTCAGGGTGCCTATGCAGCTGACGGTATTCCTGGTTTCTGGAACCCCCAAGAGAAATTGATTTAGTGGACAAGTATTGCAGCTGTTAGAAAAATCCTATAGACAGATCACTTAAAAAAACAAAAACAAAACAACACTACCCCTACAAAAACACTAAGAGTCCAAGCTATAATTCACAGAAAAAGACTTTAAATGCTGCACTACTGGATTAATAGACTTTCTTCCTTTTGAAAATGCACAGGAGTTTCCAAATTCTCGATGTAAGGAATGCACACACATTAAGACACTGTTCCCGGCACACGGTAAGTGCTCCAATACAGACTTAACAAAGCTGAACAGCAGCTGCCATCTCGGGGACTCACTCGGCTTACATGGGGTAAAAGGGCAATCCCTTCTTTCTTTTGCTTTTCCACATACTATGAAAATGCTTTAGAAATCCCTTTTTTTCTACCTCACTCTAGTATTCATTTTTGAACCCCAGGTCCATTGGATCTAGTTATGTTTCTAACACTAGCATAACAAGCAATATAAGGGATACGATATGGAACAATAGTTATGACAGTAAGTAAGCTTTATTCTAAATCCACTGCACTCTAAGGAGCAAGAATTCTGTGAAACTTAACACTGGTTCCGTACTAGGATTGGTAAAGCAGATTTAAACAATCAGAGCTGACTCATACAAGTCATGAAATATTGCATGGTAATATTATCTTCCAATTAGAATTAAAACGTAAAAGTAATCCTTAAAACACTTCTTTTAATAAGAATCGGTATTTAAGGTAAAAGAGTAACTAGTTTTCTTCCAAATGTCCTGGTAGAGCTAAAACTATTATTATTTCTAAAAAGTATACTTTTAATGTGCAAGGTTTAAAAAATACTCATGGATTTCATTTCATTTCTTCTTCTATCTTTTGAGCAGAGGAAATGAACGTGCTTGATGGGTGGGAGGCGCTGGACAGCCAGCTTGCTCTCCCCAGTATCATCGATTTATTCTTTTATAGCTACAAGAACCGTTTGGCGGGGAGACTGGCAAGGATCTTCAAACAACCCATCCTTTCATGGGTGAAGGTGCAAGGCAGACGACACAGTTACACTGCACTGACACACCGTCCCAGAGAACAAGTATTGTTTTCCCTCTTATTACTGAGATATCCTGAAATGTATGCTCCCCACTTCTCAATCTGTAATTTGGCTACAATTTATGGCTTCCTTTTTGTCACATCACCTCGCTACAAAGTAATTACCCAACAAGCCAGAGAAATTAGATTCTGAATCAAGAATGCTGACCTCTAAATACACTCACTCACTCAACAAATCGCAAATTTATTTTATTGCATTACATTCTATAATAAACTTCCTAAAAACTTTATCAAGTACCTTTGTCATGACTACCTTGTCCTACTAATCTTGAGATTAGGCTACAAATATACTAAAACTAGATGTAAGGTTCTTCCTTTATAAATTGTTATTTATCACCATCGCCCTTATACACAACACACACATCAAAATGCATATACAAAATACCTCAATGCTCTGAAGGCTGCTCTACTCGTGTAGCAACAACTGCACGGCTTCACCTACTTGGCTGAACTCAAAATGGTTAATTATAAAAGAAACCAAGAAATAAACTAGAGTATAGAGTTCAAGTCATATTCTCCATGAATTTCACTGAACCAATTCAAATGCATGTACTATTATAAATCTTTTATAAAATAGTTGGTGTATTAATATGAACAATTATTGATAGAATTTTAATTTTTTTTTTTTTTTTTTTTTTGAGACAAAGCCTTGCTCTGTTACCCAGGCTGGAGTACAGGGGCATGATCTCAGCTCACTGCAACCTCTGCCTCCCGGATTCAAGTAGTTCTCCTGCCTCAGCCTCCTCAGTAGCTGGGATTACAGGCACCCGCCACCACGCCTGGCTAATTTTTGTATTTTTAGTAGAGACGGAGCTTCACTATGTTATGTTGGCCAGGCTGGTCTCCTTACCTGACCTCAGGTGATCTGCCTGCCTCAGCTTCCCAAGGTACAAGCATGAGCCACTGCACCCAGCAGGATTTTAATCTTTAAGGCAATACTTTTTCATTTTCACATTCATTCTCACCTCTTCGGTTCAGCAATAGATAATAATTTGATTTCTGGGTATAATGAAAAAATTCTTGCCTCCAAGAAGCCTAAAGTATTATCAAGAAACCTGCAGCCACAGAGAAACCTGGCTGAACACTGGAACTGATCTCTGTGAACACAGACTCTCGTTAACCGCAAGTCAGGGTACTCATAAACATGTCTCTTCACTCACATGCTAAAGACACCAAGCAAGGTGGCTTCACGACATGGGTTTCAAAAACACACATTAGTATCAAGAATGTTTCTCCCTGCGAAGATACTCTTTTTCCCTCGCTATACAACATAATCACCATCAAAGACACGAATTCCTATTTAAAAAGATGATAATCTGTATATATTCCTAAACAAACACAGCTCTGAAGAAAGTAATCTCACAGTAACACAAAGTCTTACGTGTGAAACCTGTTTGCCTACTGGAAAAAAACTTTCAGGATTTCACAAAATTAAGAGTATAGAAACCATTTTAAAAATAATTTCTAAAAATTAGAAATATATTTGGTTCACACCAAACAAAACCCAACAGTTGTTCTTATGTGGTAAGAGTGCACACAAGCTTTCAATAAAAGCTATTATTTTAAAGGTTCATTTTTTAAATTATTATTCTACATGTTATTGCCTGTAATAAATTATTGCACACTATGCAGGTCCCCCCCCAACCGTGTTTTTTTTTGAGACGGAGTTTCGCTCTTGTTGCCCAGGCTGGAGTGCAGTGGCATGATCTTGGCTCACTGCAACGTCCGCCTCTCGGGTTCAAGTGATTCTCCTGCTTCAGCCTCCCGAGTACCTGGGATTACAGGCGCCCGCCACCATGCCTGGCTAATTTTTTGTACTTTTAGTAGAGAAGGGGTTTTGCCATGTTTGGCAGGCTGGTTTCGAACTCCTGACCTCAGGCAATCGGCCTGCCTCAGCCTCCCAAGGTGCTGGGATGACAGGCGTGAGCCACCGAGCCCGGCCTATACAGGTACTTTTCATGCAGTTAATCCATGTCATAAAGCAGTGGAAGGAATTCATACCCTGACTTCACCAATGAGGAAACATGCTCAAAACAAGTGACGCAGCCTGAGCTCTCACCCTTCATGATTGTTTGGCCCGTAGCTGTACGGTCTCCCTCAAAGTTCACATCTTTCCATCCCATGCTAACTCCCGAACTCATTTCTTTAATATGCCTCAATTTACCAAATTTTACTTAAAAGATCATGTCTTGGCCAGGTGCGGTGGCTCATACCTGTAATCCCAGCACTTTGGGAGGCCGAGGTGGGTGGACCGCAAGGTTAGGAGCTCAAGACCAGCCTGGCCAACATGGTGAAACCCCGTCTCTACTAAAAATACAAAAATTAGCCAGGTGTGGAGGCGGGCGCCTGTAATCCCAGCTACTCGGGAGGCTGACGCAGAAGAATCGCTTGAACCTGGGAGGTGGAGGTTGCAGTGAGCCAAGACCATGCCATTGCACTCCAGCCTGGGCGACACAGTGAGACTCCATCTCAAAAAAAAAAAAAAAAAAAAAAAGATCATGTCTTTACATACTTTTCCATCTCAGGACAACTATGTATTACATCCTATTACTACAATCACTGGGTGCCCAAGAAAACAAAAGATGAAACGGTTTCTGTCCCAGAGGTCCCATTTGGTTTGGCTGGATTTGTTTCTCTATTTCTGGTATCAGCTGTACACTCCCCTGGTCCCCTACTCCCAGCATACACAAGATACAACGGAAACCGCTTGAGGCTGAGATGACATTTAGGAGGTTTACTCTTCAATAAAGTCATCATGCATGGGCCACCCCGTTAGCCCTCAACTTCACCACACATCCCCAACCTGGTTTCTATGACTAATGCAAAACTTATCCCTCTGTCCTTTTCAATAGGTTACCGATTATTTTTAAAAATAATTTTTAAATATCATAAACAGCTCAATTAAAAATTGAGTAAAATAAATGAAAATAAATAATACTTTTCTTGAATGAAACCCGTCAGGTTCATCACTAGAGCATGCCTGCTGTGAAATAGGCCCAATACACATATACTTCTCTGCAAATGCATGTAGGCTTTCTATATTCCAACACTCCTATGTCAAATCTTGAAGGAAAAATTGTCAAGATGTCAGTGACCTCAAAATAAATAAATTCTGTACTTAAAATTTGCAAATCAAGGATGCCATATATCTTCCAGCAATTCTTTAAAATGTTTAGGAACACGCTTAACTCACAAGCAGTAACTAAAAGGTAGCTTAGTTTCTAAATATAGGCTCAACATGCTCTTTAATCCACCTGGTTTAGAAGAGAAAATAAACTAAGGGGGAGAGGGAAAGTGCAAGGAATTCATGTTAAATAAAACCTGACTAGTTCAGAATCTGTGATCATCTGAAAGAGGTGTGAGTAAAGCGTAAATACTCAAAATTACCCTGGATTTTTAAGTTTAGAACATAAATTATCCCTCTGAAACATTCAAATCTACCTATCATGCCTTTAAACTTCTACCCTTCTGTTACTACATTTTCTCCACCACATAAACACTTGTCTGACCTGGATCCTTTCCTCATCAAATCATGAAAGTGCCCGATTACATAAACATAATCATCTCGAGTTCCCTATTCTCTGAACACCTCTGAAGGGATACAAAAAACTCACATACACATTGGCAGAATCTAACCAAAACAACTTACAATTTAACATGAAATTCTAACAAAATATCTACATTCCTTTTACAGCTTTTCAAAAAGATTCACATTTTGATTCATAAAAAGAAAAATTAGTTTCAACAATGTAATCACTACTTTGTGGAATGAAATCAATTTTTTTCCATGATTAATATAGCTATTCACAGTAACCGTTACAAAAGCAGCTGTGTTGCCAAGGGGTTTTAGTAGATGTTTTCTAAATTTAAATATAAAATATGGAAAACACACATTTGAAAATTTATACCAAAAAACATCTTTCGTATTATCGGTCTTAATTTCAATGTAAATTAAATTCTACCAGGATACACTATTAAAGCATTACCATCCAAAAAATTAGAGCGCACAGTCTAATGAAAACAAGCAAGGTTACAATGATTTGAACCAAATTATGTTTACATAATTGCCAAATAAGTCCAAAGTAAAAAATTCTCAAAAAAAAAAATAAAATTACACATAACTACACCACACCACAGTAGCACCCTGTAAACAATGTTTTTGCTGTTAGAATGAGCTTTCAACGTAATTTTTAAGTGAAAAATTGTGTTGAACGAACCACAGCTCATTTCACTCCGTCTCCTATATTTGGGTACTAAAGTATCTCAAAATTAACCGCTTAAGACCAGTTACTATCACCAACAAAACTATTTTCATCCACAAATTTTTAAAGGTCATGTTTCCCAAATAATTTGCACACCTAAACAAAATGGTCATTTTAATAGCTAGCACTCAAAATAATTACTTTCCATGAGAAATGTTCCAAAGGCACCACAAAAGTCTTTGTGAAAACCTGACACAATTTACTTTAGAATAGTCACTCACCACTTCTTCCAATGCAGCACTTCGCCCGAAAGAACAAGTGAGGTGTGTGAGGCAGTTAACGAAGGAGGAGAAAAGCTCATTTGGAATGGCGGTTAGAACATTTCGTGGGAACACGGTTATCAGGTTGCTGATAATGCTAGAGATGCCCACAGCTTCAGAATCTTCTATTTCAATTCTAAAACCAAGGAATGAGTATTATTACGTGGCAGTAAAAGAAAAATTATTAATATAATAGCTCATTTCCAAACAAGCAAATATCGTTACTGATTCATTTTAAAAGGTATGTCTTTGTTTATTAATTACAAATTACCCATATGACTTTACTTCAAAATATAACGGCGAAAAATAACTAGTTCTTTTTTTTCTTCTACTGTTACACACAAAACATAGAGTTCCTTTTTCAGCTGCAAAGGGCAAGTATACCTACCCATTGATAGTATTCAGTAATCCCTCAATGAAGTGTGCAAGATAATCAACTTGTGATCCTTCATCAGGGAAGATGGGTCCATGAAGAGAAGCTAACTGGGCAAGGCACTGCAGAGAATCTTGTGCCATATCTGAATCTTCTCTGATTTTTCGATGTACCTGTTAGAAAGAATTACTAATCCATAAATATAAATTTTTCCTTTGTAAGGGTCACGTGTCTACCATGCCGAATGAGGTAAGAGAAAAATTCACTGTAGCTGGTTATTTCCAGAAAATTAATTCCTGAATTAAACTAAATTTAGAAAGTTGTCCCTCAGTTCACTTTACAGGCCATTATTTTAAACATATCAATTGATTTTTAACTGAGGGCTACCTACATTTTGAAAATTGATCCGTCTCCAGCATGTTATGACAAAGAGAGAAACAGATGCCAGCCAGTCAGACACACTGCTTCTTCTAAAAACAGCAACGACGACAGTCATCTGTATTATGCTAACTATGCCTAGCTACAGCTTCTTGCTAAAGTTAGCAGACAAGTTCAATCAAGAGTATATAGATGCTGCTTTAGTGGAAGTAAACAGTTGCACACTTAGAAAAGCAATATACCATTGACTCCCTAGACATTCACGCATTCATTCAACCGAAATATAATAAGCACACTCTTTTATTAATTCTCAGTTCACTTACAATTTGTTTGAATCTCAGTTTAACCTACATCATTGCTATTAATAAATGCTAAAAGATTTTGAATACAAAATGTAAATTATACTTCAATCCATTGAAAGCTCACCTAAAGTTTATTTCAATGATACAATACGGACATGAAACACCTGGAATAGTGTTCTGCACGAAGGAAATGCTCTTGAAATACTGCTCCCTAGTTTTATAGTATTAATATTCTCAGATGTTAAAGGTTTCATAATAGAGCCAAGGAAAATTCAGTGAAGAAATATGATCGTTATTAATCTTAATCCATCCAACACTTACTGTTGGATGTACCATTTTGTACTTGCCGAGGTACTTAACTACTCTAGCCCTTTTCTTTCCCACACAAAGTTCTCTCTCTTTTGTAAATGTGTGACACCGAACTCATAGTTTTCGGTTATATTCACTTTGACTAGGCAAATTGTTTCTCAATTACTTGCGGTCAGAACATTTAAGTACTCACTGGTATATGCTGAGCCACAATGAAAACTCAGTAAATCCTTGTTCACTGAGACCATTAATCCCTAATCCCTGAACTTCTTAAGGTTCTAGTAATGAAATTTAAAATACTAAATAATCTCTAACATTACAAAGCTAACTGATCTACTGACATGCTTAAAATACGCTCTACTCTTTGGACTAGAACAAACCACAGTCCATAAGCCAAATTTGGCCCACGCCTGTTTTTATATGGCTGTGAGCTAAGAATGGTTGTTGTTGGGTTTTTCCTCCATTTTTGTATGGTTGGGAGAAAACCAACAAAAATAATATTTTGTGATTTTGTGACCTGTGGAAATTATACAGAATTCTTTTTTTTGTTTGTTTTTCCTGAAACAGAGTTTCACTTGTTGCCCAGGCTGGACGGAATGCAATGGTGCAATCTTGGCTCTCTGCAACCTCCGCCTCCCCGGTTCAAGCGATTCTCCTGCCTCAGTCTCCTGAGTAGCTGGGATTACAGGCGCCTGCCACCATGCCTGGCTAATTTTTGTATTTTTAGTAGAGACGGGGTTTCACCAAGTTGGCCAGGCTGGTCTCAAACTCCTGACCTCAGGTGATCTACCCGCCTTGGCCTCCCAAAATGCTGGGATTACAGGCGTGAGCCATCACGCCCAGCCAAAATTCATTTTAATGACCATCAAAAAGCTTTACTGGAACACTACCATGCTTATTTATATATCATTTATGGCTGCTTCTGTACTACAATGGCAGTGTTGAATATGAACATATGACCTGCAGAGCCTAAAGTGTTTACTATCTGGCCCTATACAAAAAATGTCTGCAAATTCTTGGTCTAGAATACAAATATTTTTCAAACTATATTCTAATGTATTTTAAGTTTTATATAGTAAATTCCAAGTACAATAGACAAATTCATATATGCACACTGTCTAGTTCACAAACTTATGAACACAACTCACTCTTATAAATTATTTATCTGAAATCTGTAATTAAATTTTTATCACGATGCCTTAGAAGCCAATCAGCATTTAAGCATGCTATCCAGGGAGATATTCTGTCAACAGACACAATGTAATCTGGGACAATAAGAATCCATCTGGACTGGGCGTGGTGGCTCACGCCTGTAATCCCAGCACTTTGGGAGGCTGAGACAGGCGGATCACAAGGTCAGGAGATCGAGATCATCCTGGCTAACAAGTTGAAACCCCATCTCTAATAAAAAATACAAAAATTAAAAAAAAAAAAAAATTAGCCGGGTATGGTGGTGGGAGCCTACAGTCCCAGCTACTTGGGAAGCTGAGGCAGGAAAATGGCGTGATCCCAGGAGGTGGAGCTTGCAGTGAGCCAAGATCACGCCACTGCACTCCAGCCTGGGCGACAGAGCAAGACTCTGCCTCAAAAAAACAAACAAAAAAAAAATCCATCTCACAATCTTAAATGTTCATTAAGGTCTCGAAGCGAGCAATCAAAAGAAAGAATACCTGCAATGAAATAGCTAATGAAATAACTAAAAAGTTAAAATAAATAAATAACTGTCTTTCGAGACAGTGTGTGCTGTTCAAACTTAATTTATGTTACCTGAAATATAAACCACATAAAACTATTAATAAATGCTTAATTTTTATACAATATAAATTCTTGCCTTTCTTCCAATATCATCATTACAAAAGAGTTCCTCCATATCTGAACATGTATTTCACTATAAAGTATATTATAAAACGGAAAGCTGAATCACCACCTGAATATGGGAAAAAGACAGAGGGATAAGGGAAAGCAAAGACCAGCAGGACGCCCAGCGAGGTGAACGGCAAGGCTATGCATCAAACAAAGGAATACAAGGAAGGAGAAGCAAGTAAGGAAGATGACGAATTCTACTGGAACATGTTAAATCTGAGATGTCTGTGGGCCATCCAAATTAAAACATCCAGTAAGCACTTGGATTATAAGGCTCTGAAACTCTGGAGCAGGCTGTGCTGAATATAGATGGAGGAGTCATCTGGGAACCAATGCCTGAAGTCCTACGTGTCAAACAGAGCCACAGGAAAGTGTACAGAGTCAGCAACGTTGAGAATTAAGATAGGAATGCCAATATTTATGGGATGAGCAAAGAAGGAAGAGACTATAAGCAAGATCAAGACGACTCTGGTCAAAAAGGTAGGAAGAAAACACAATGAAAGTGGGTTTTTTTCCCCAAGACCTTATGGAAGGAAAAAAAATCAAGAAGTTTGTAAACTTCAGTAGGGCAGAATGCAACCCAAAGTATTCCAACATATTTAAAGTCTTAAGATTAACATATTTAAAGTCTTGCTCTTATGCAACAGTATACTGATGGTTATCCAAATCTAGCACAAGTGATATCCAGTGGGAAAGTACTTTAAATTAGGCAATAAATTCATATAACTAAAATTAAATTTAACCAGAATTAAATAAAAAGATTAGCCATTCTCATTTTTAAAACAAGTAACAAACTTGTTCATAAACTGCTTAAGTGAAAATAGCTACAAACCCAAAAATTGTTCAAATAAAGCAAAAAAGGGTTAACTTTCAAATTCAAAAGTTATTTGCATGTGGTTGTTCACAGCTGACAGGAGCAGCTGTCTGGTTTGTCTAGACAGCTGTTCAGATTTGGTAGAGCTGTTTCCAGTACTGCCAGAGAGTTTTTCACCTTTTCAAAAACTGCTGGAGTGGAATCGACTTTCAGTCAAGTGCATAATACAAAGACTTGGACTTGGATTAGTATCAAAACAATTCCTGTCAGATGAAGCAGGCCACGGAATTTCAAAATTTAGTTACAATTATCCCTTTGATCTTGACAGTGGTTTCAGCCATCATTTGTCTGATTTTAAAAAGAAACCACAAGGTGATTTAATGCTCAGTCTGAATATTTCTATAGAAAATATCTTTTATATATACCCATGGATAGATAACCTTGCTCTAGATATCTTAAAATACATACCACGTAACTACTTTATTTTAAATGGTTCAATCAGAAAAAGGCAGTTGAAGGGCTCATCTATATTTTTAAAACAAATGAAAAGAAACTAAAATTAACAATTGGGATTAAGCAAAATAGCTTTTCTACTTTTAATTGGTTTTTGCTTGGGCTTCTGTCCATATCATTATATCTAACTTACTTGTATATTCAACCTATAACTGCAAATTAGCATCCAACACATAAATGCACACACACAAATTGTTTGTCCAGCTTTTCACTGCTCTATTAGGATACACATTCGTCAATGTGGGAACATACTGCTTACATCTTGGTATTTAGCCAATAATAAAGAGGACTGTCTGAAGTTATACATGAGATAAACTGCTATTCAATAATACCAACTTCACTAATGGCTCATGAATATAAGAAGTATAAAACCTACACTCCAGAATAGCAGTTCTCAAACTGTGGTCCAGGGATCCCTGAAGCTTTTTAAAAGCCTGTCAGGTTGCCTGTGACAAGAAACTACTGCATAATCCTATGAAGACAGTATCTGCATCTCCCACTGTCACTGTCACACAGGTAAAAACTATTTGCATATAACATGAAGACAGCAGCTGCGTTTCCCATTCTCACTGTCACACGGGTTAAAAGTGGATTAAGTCTGATATTATAGATTTACAAAAATGCAAAACAATGCTATTCTTCTCATTAAACTTGCTTTGTTTTCAAAAATACAGTTAATTAAAATGTTACTTATGTTAATATGTAATCGTTTCTTATTGTTACTTTTTAACACATTATTTTGTAAAGTTTCGTTTGAATTTTTAATAGGATAAACATAGCCTATATAAAGAAAAGTTCTTTGGAGTTCTCAATAATTTTTAAGAGCATAGAGGGGTCCTAAAATTAAAAGTTTGAGAACTTCTGCTCTAGGATATTAAGCCCTTCATAACTATGTGACATTTTTATAAATTAGCAAGAAACTTTTAAAATAATTTCTATTTAAGCAGCTATATTGATGAGAAGATAAGACTTTAGGGGAGAAAAGCAATCTGTTTTGTTTTACTTAAGAAACACGCCAAAGCATTTCCTCTCTTCTATGGCTCTTGCTACCAGAGAGGAAGACTACAACTTACTGTGAAGAAAAGCTCCATAACTCTGCTGTCCAGAAGAGTCTCCCGCCAGGACTCTGTTGGCTTCAACAGCACATTTTGCGAGGATTCAAACATAGCTATATAATGTCTGCCCAGTTATTTGGTGTCAAGGTCAACAACAATAACATTCTTACTTTGTCTAAAGTATAAGTGTATCCTAAATATAACAGGAGCCATCTAGAAAGAATTTGTAATGGTAACAGTTTAAGCCTCTTCACATATGCTACATAATTCATGCATGAAGCTAAGGAATAAAAGGCATTAAGTGCCTGGGGGAAAAAAGAATGTTACAGGAATGTAAGGTAATGCTTTCATTGTAATTATGTGTCATGCTGTAGGCATACAGAAACTTTGAGAACCAGAGAATTTAATAGTGGCAACAGAAGGAAATACTCTTATTGCAAAGCATACGCCAAAATTCATGCAAAAAGAATCAATTTCTGCAAGTTTATCCCATCATTTCCCCCAATATCTTGCAACAATTAACACCACATATACAAAATGTGAGTCTCACATTGTCTACTTGGAAAAATAGCATTTTTCCAAAAGAAATATATTCACTGGGAAAACAAAAGAACAAAAAGAGTAAACACATATAACATCAAAGAAAAACAACTCCCACAGGTCATAGTATCTAAACATCAAGACAAAGAAATAATCCAACAAAAAACTTCATAGATGCTTATTTAAAATTCCCACAGACTAAAAAGCAATTTATATGGTGTTCAGGCATTCAATTTCAAACATGCTTCAAACAGAATACTGTTTTACCATAAATAAAGCAACCATCATATATATTTGTAGGTTTTTATGAATACTATTTACTGATACCGCCACAGTAACTGAGGCTTTTAAGAAATGAGAAAACTTGGCCAGTCATGGTGGCTCACGCTTGTAATCTCCGCACTTTGGAGGGCCGAGGCGGGCAGATCACCTGAGGTCAGGAGTTCGAGACCAGCCTGGCCAACACAGTGAAACCCATCTCTACTGAAAATACAAAAATTAGCTGGGCGTGGTGGCACGCACCTGTAGTCCCAGCTACTTGGGAGGCTGAGGCAGGAGAATCACTTGAACATGGGAGGCGGAGGTTGCAGTGAGCCGCGACCACACCACTGCACTGCAGCCTGGGTGACAGGGAGAGGCTCTGTCTCAAAACAAACAAACAAAAAACAGTGGTTATGCCCCTTCCATTGGTAATCAAATGTCCAGCTAAAATACTTCGCCTACGCAACATTCACATCACTCAGTGAGAAATCTTAATGACAATCACCCAGAGCTGTCGTCTGAAAAAAGTAGATAGAAATTCAAATGCTATATTTTGAGTAAAGTCTAAATCGTTATTTTTACAGAAAAATTATTATTCACAGAGAAAATTAAAGGCTGTAATAATGCTCTGGAAACCTTTTTTTTTTTTTTTTTTTTAAGATTATTTGTTAACCCCCTTTAAAATAGCTAGTTCTGTTTGGTCTCTGAAGAGCAAGGGGGGCACTATGAGTTGTTTCAAGAAGAAAAGTCACTGCTTGTTTCTGAAAAGTCACCCCCAAAATCCTCTGCAACTCCATCCCACTGGTTAACAAAAGTGAAACTCAAATCTGGTTCATTTAAACTTCCCTTCTCTCTTCCTTTATCTGCCCCCTTGTGGAGGTACAGGGAAACAGGTGAAGGCCAAAAAAGCCAAAAGAAAGAAGCCTGATTTTAAAAAGAGGGGAAAACAATCAGCCCGTGAACACTAAGAGCTATCAACAGACAGTGAGCCCATTTTCTTACGAGGCACCGATCGTGGTCTAAGGCCAATGCTGTGTTCTTCAACCAATACTACAATATACTGATTTATCGGACACCTAGGATTTGCTTCAAAATAGTCTGGGGATGGCAGAGCACAGATGAAACAAGACTGGCTGTTTAAAGCTGGGTATTCTCTCTACTATTGTATATCTTTGAAAGTTTCCGCAATAATGGGATGGCAAAGGCTTTAGTACATGAAATAAATCTTCTGAGTAAGGCAATCAATTATTTGTGGTGTGTGGGTGTGTGTGTGTGTGTGTGTGTGTGTGTGTGTGTGTTTAAAAATGAGACAGCATCTCACTATGTTGCCCAGGGAGGTCTTGAACTCCTGAGCTCAAGCGATCCTCCTGGCTCATCCTCCCAAAGTGCAAGGATTATAGGCATCAGCCAGCACACCTGGCCAATTCTTCATACTTCATAAAAATTTAAATACATTTCACTTACTCTTTCCTAGTTTTACTTCTCTTTATTTTCAACACGCCAAATCTAACAAACGAAATATACGTATGTAACATTTTTAACCAGGAAAGTAATGATTTTGTAATATTTCATATGCTTATAAAAGGTGTTATGATTTTATTTTTAAATTAGTTAGGATATGAAACAGATAAATGGGTTCACATAACCGTAACAAAATGGTTGGCCTCAAACCTGACCATTTACCATGTTAGTAGTTAGCAGATGTATGATCCCTGAGAGTAAGAAGGCAAATACTTCAGGTACTGTAACTGCAAGAGAATGAAAGCCCAAACCTCCCTTCAAGAGCTGCAGACAGTTCAAGTACAGAGGACGAACACAGGTGGCAGAAACGAAGGGAATCATATTCATAAATTTTGCTACTTCTGGATATATGAAAAACTCTATTTCAAGTAAATGAGGAGAATCTCTCACATTCTAATTATGCCTTCCAGGTATAAGACAGCAAGGGGGGTAACTGTGTTTTGGTAAGAGGGAGATGATAACCTAAAGATTCAATAAATCTTACAGAAGTATCAGTAAGAAAATACAGGAAGAAATCTTACAAAAGGAAACTATTAAACCTAAACCAAAATTCTCGTATAATTCTCTCCTCTACCTTTTTATAAATTATAGAAAGCATATACTCTATTAATACTTCTGGATATCAATTATTTACATTAAGGGAAAATGGACATGAGTTTTAAAAAGGACTTTTTCCAGATATAAAATGGAATTCACTGCAATGGCTCATGTAACATCAGATTCAAAATAACCCTGAAATCTGATTTTTTAAAATCTTGGTCTAGCCTCTCCTAATCATGGTCTGTTTTTCAGCACACTGTCCCTGGTGCCCAATTCTGTGGCCAATTTTCTTCAAATGTTGGTAACCAGAATATTTTTAAGATTATAATTCCTTATATGTGGCCAAGAGCATGGGAGATTTATGAGTTAGTATTTAATATCTATCAGAAAATACTTTTCCCCATAATTATTACAAAGCTCCGTGTTACTTTTGTTTTCCAGTCCCAAACCTGGAAAGGATTTTTATCTCTGGCATGAGGTCTGTCTTCTAACAAGAATGCACACTTGTAATGCTCCATGCAAAGAGGCTACACTTACCTTCCACTGAAAAACTAATCTACAACACCACAGACTTCACCGCCTTCTATCAGCCAGCCTGGCAATACCACTAATAATACCACTATTATATACCATAATAAAAATGCACATGTACTGTCTTATACTTTTTATAAGACACAATTACAATCCTGTAACTACAAATCATATCCCACTCTACTAAAAAAATTAATATTCCCAAAAGCATTTAAATAAACATAAAACAAAAAGAACAGTATAATAAATATTTATATGGAACAGCATTAAAATGTTTATACAGAACAAATATTTAAAGACAATGCTATTCTGACAAGAAATACGTTTTAGTCATCAGATTGTACCGTGAAACTGCTGAAGTTGCTGCCCTTGAATAAGAGACTATGCCGGCTCTATGTGGGAGGGAGGCTTACTATGCATTCTATAACGTTTACTGTTACCTAAAATATTGTTATTATTCATGTACATGCATTACTTTTCAATTTGAAAAAAAAAACTAGTGAAGAACATATCACAATGTGGGCAGAATAACGATATACAAATCTGGACCATATCTTTACATTCAAAATAATATAAAGAATTAAGGTAATTCATTTTTAATCAGGTATTCTCAAATGACTATTTCTATCTGTATGTATAAGAAATTAAAAAATAGTGTTTCAACCCCAGATAATTCTTAATGATTCTTATAAGAAATCAAAAAATATCATTTCCACCCCAGATAATTCTTAGATGCTTAACTTAAAAAACAAACAGAACCACTCCACCAGAATTCGGAAATCTAGCACTACTATTCTTAAAGCAGTATTTTAAAAATAATTTCAAGGTTAAATAAAGCAATACTTTCATTTAAAAATAACTTTAATAAAACAATAGTTTCCTTTTAAAACTTTCAAAAGTTTGATTTATAGTCACCACTTTAGCATTTTACAGTATCTGGACATTACATTCTTTATCTTTTACAACGAATATGTCACCAACAAAAGAACAGTTTGACAATGAGCTGATTATTCACTAAACTGTCTCTCATTATATGCTAATCAAATTTTATGAGACACAAAAGTCACAAAAGATTGGAACTAAATAGCTATTATTTCACCAAAGTTCAAACGAGAGTATAATTCAAGAATTTTCTTGGGCTATGGCTTTATATATTTTTCAAAAATAAATACTGAATGCATGCAATTTATATTTTTATCAGAATGATTCATTTGTAACCAAACAAACCACAATTCCATCAATAAGAAAGCCAAACAGAGCTGCTTTCAGTCT
The DNA here is from genome assembly GCF_000951045.1 of Mandrillus leucophaeus. NCBI lineage: Eukaryota > Metazoa > Chordata > Mammalia > Primates > Cercopithecidae > Mandrillus > Mandrillus leucophaeus. Next base: position 329,627 of record NW_012101676.1, on the reverse strand, counting down.
TTTGCTAACCCTCTATCTTAAAAAAAAATCTGTCATACACATCTGATCTTACTTTACCTTCCCATGTTCTCACCAAATCAAAGAATCAGGACCTTCAGTACAGTGATTTTTTTGCGGGGGGTGGTCTCTGTACCAAATACAAGTCCACTCCTTCGTAGCAAGAGTTCCGGCAAGGGATCCAATTCTGAAGTGCTAAAACCCAACCAGTCTTCTAAGCTCAACGCCATCATAATCCCTCGGAAAATCAGTTCCAGCTACATATAAATTCGACTGCACCACAGAAGAGTGAAGAATCAACTCTCCATTCCCTGCCCCCTCTCCCACAACAATCCTATCTAGCTCTAAAATTCTCCACTTAGGAAAGCTCACCAACTTCTGAGAAATCAAAGGCATATATAAATGTACCACCTGCCCTATTCTGTAACTGCATGGCCAGAGACAAACATACACCAGGCCGAGAGCCAGAAGGACAGCTTAATCGCACTCTGTACTGACTGTCACTGGATAATCCTACTAAATCTTCGGTCTCAAGTTCTCATACGACAAACGGCATTACCATTAAATACGTACATCTTAACATGAAGGGGGGAAAACATCATCTTTGGAAATACACACGTCCTTAAATATGCAATTAAGTTTATCCACTAACACTTTCAGTAAGGGTAACGTTTTGTGATTGTGACTGACACTCAAAAAAAATAATTAAATGAGGCATACAATAGCTACACATTATCCTCAAGCAAATATGGACAATCTGAAAATTTCCTCTGCCTATTCTTATGATTACTTTACAATACAGATAGATCTTGTAGCAAAAATGAGCATTTCACATAAGGAATAAATGCTTTACTCCCTTCATCTTTCCATACTATTTTTTACCCTACTTCATCAGTAAAACAAAGTTTCAGGAGGTACAGCAAGCCCATTTTCTTTCTTAAATATTTAATCCCTTTCGCTATTAAATTTTCTAACAACGAAAACTGCTACTTCTCCTTCTGGCACAGCACAGAACCAACGACCCCAGCCCTACAGCCCACACAGTCCAAGCAACCACAAATCCTTCGAAAGACAGGAGGAACCTTACCTGAATGTTTTCCCAAGCCTTGCCTCCAAACAGTAAAGGCTGGCTTTACTGGAAATCCAATTTAGGTGAAAGCTTCTGTATCCCATTACTACTCTATAATCCAGTTAGCTTTCCCCAAGAGATTAAGTTTAAAAAAAAAAAGTTTACCAAAACCAAATCAGATCCACAAAAATAGAATACCAATAAAAGGCAGTGTAACCAAACTAAAAAAAGAAATATCACTGAAGCCAACATACCACACACACCTGCCAAACATTCTTGTTACAAAATGATATTGTCACTTATGATTAGGATTGCCAAAACCCTTAAGCATTTATGGACACCAGGTGAACTACTAGCCGAACTATATTTATAGTAAACAAACATCCAAAAACTGAGCTAATACTTCTGAACCAGTTTCCTTCAATAATTAAATAATAAATATATAATAATAAATATTTACTGAGCATCTGTGCTAGGGTCTAAAAATGCAGTGAGCAAAAGCATGGCCCATGCGTTCACGGAGCTTCGTGCAGTAGGTAAACAGACACCACTGTTCTCCCTCAATATCCGGAGGCGGACTGGTTCCAGAGCCTCCTGTGGTTACCAAAATCCACAGATGCTCTGATATAAATCCACAGTCTCTATTATAAAATGGCATCGTATTTGCATGTAACTTATAAACATCCCATATACCTTAAATCACCTCTAGATTAATTATAATACCCAACACTATGTAAGTGCTATGTACATTGTTGCACTGTTTTTAAAATTTGCATTTTTTAAATTGTTGTATTGTTATTTTTTATTTAGAATATTTTTGATCCTCAGTTGAATCCAAGGATGTGGGACCCACAAATTTGGAGGGCTAACTGTACTTAAATAATCAAAGGAATGAAAAATTACAGCGAGAAGGGAGCCAAACGGGAAAAAAATCATATACAACATGCAAGGGGAGAACACAGCAAAAGAAAGCCAACCTGGTCTAGGCTGAAGTACAATTAGGAGGGGATCAGGCAAAGACAGAGGACCTGGCAGAGAAGCCGCACGTGCCAGAAACAAGGCAGAAGGCACGTGGCCTGCGAGTGCAGCTCTACCAGAAGAGCTACGAGATAGCGCCCACTTTCAAACGGGGAAGATGGTATGACGGAGGACCACAGGACTAGGACACTTTCTTTGCACAACAACGATCTAAAACAGAATGAGAAGCAAGTGAATTGTCTCAAGAGTCACAGGGGCTACAAAGTGCAGAGGAATTTACTCTCTGGGTGAACATCTACCAAATCCCAGAAACTGTGGACTTCGCACCACTGGGTCTGGATAGGTGGATACTTTCATAAATCACCTGCTGCACATAGAAAACCCACATATAATAATCCTTAACAAATATAATGGTTTGCAGATAATATAATCATGTATATAATTCATTAGCATTAATAAGCAAGTTCAGCAAGATTACAGGATACAAGATCGACATACAAAAATCATTTGTGTTTTTCCCTGTACAGTGTGAAAATGAAATTTAAAAACAATTTACAATTGAGTAATAAAAGAATACTGACAAGTCTGAGCAACACAGCAAAACCCCATCTCTACAAAAATCAGCATCATGAAGCGTGCTACAGTCCCAGCTACTCAGAAGGCTGAAGTTGAGAGGATCGCTTGAGCCCAAGAGGTCGAGGCTGCCGTGAGCCGTGATTACACCCCTACACTCCAGCCAGGGCAACAGGGTGAGACCCAGTCTCAAAAAAAAAAAAGTACTTAGAATACATTTAATAACCTTTTACTCTGGAAACTATGAAACAGCGTTGAAATAAATTAAAAAAAAAAACTTTAATAAATAAATCCAGGCCAAGCACAGTGGCTCATGCCTGTAATCCCAGCACTTTTGGATGCCAAAGCGGGAGGATCACTTGAGCCCAGGAGAGTTTGAGGACAGGCTGGGCAACATAGTGGGACCCTGCCCTACAAAAAAATTTAAAAATTAGCCAGGTGTGATGTGTACCTGTGGTTCTAGCTACTCGGGAGGCTGAGGCAGGAGGATCACTTGAACTCTGAGGTCAAGCCTGCAGTGAGCCATGATCATGCCACTATACCTCAGCTTTGGTGACAGAGAAAGACCCTGTTTGTATAAATTAATAATAATTTTTAAAAATCAGAAAACTTAACTTTGTTTTTTGTTTGTTTTTGTTCTAAGAGACAAGGTCTTCCTCTGTTGCCCAGGCTGGAGTGCAGTGGTGCAATCATAGCTCAAGGTAACTTTGAACTCCCAAGCTCAAGCCATCCTCCTGCCTCAGCCTCCCAAAGTGCCGAGATTCAGGTGTTAGTCACCGTGTGCTGCATCTACTTTCTTTTTAAAGGGTACAATGCCAAGTAAAAATAGACAACAGTTGGAAGAAATACTGATTACTCAAAAAAAGAGAGGACAGAAGAAAATACTTCACAAGGGCTTTATACATATGTGTGCTTTAATATTCTATCATTCTCCTTGCAATTCTATCAGTTTAAAAAACTATAATAAAACACATCTTACCTGTCGGTAACAGACGATGGTGACTACCTGATTCCTTGAAACATCATCTCTTTGCTTCCCAAACACACCCTGCCTTGTTCTCCCATCCACTTGTCTTAATTGGCTTTCTTATTTTCTTTTGCTTCTTCCTGCTTTTTAACTACTGATGCACCTAAAGGTCCTGACATGGATCCTCTGCTTCCCCTTGGACCATCTCTCTTACTTCCTTAACTTCAAGGGCCCCATCAGAGCACTCTCCCACAACTTTATCTCCACCCCAATCTCCTTCTATCATTCTACCAATGGTGCAGCTGACCTGTGTAAGGTGGGTTTCTAAACCGTGGCATGATGGGTACTTTTAAAGGCTTCATTAAGACATAATTCACACAGTACGCAATTTACCCACTGAGTGTCCAGTTCAATGATTTTAGCATATTCACAAATTTGTGCAACCACAATGGTGATCTAATCTTGGAACATTTCCATTGTGCCAGAAAGACCCCGTATGCTTTAGCAGTCACCTCCCACATTCTTCCAATCACTCCAGTTCTAGGTAACCAGTAACCTTTCTGTCTCTATAGATTTGCCCATCCTGGACATTTCATACCAATGTTATCATAGAATTTGTGGTCTTTTGTGAATGGCTTTTTTCACTCAGTATAATGTTGTAGCATGTATCAGTAACTCATGCCTTTTTATGACAAGTAATATTCCCATGATATGGATATACCACATTTTATTTATCCATTCATCAGCTGATAGCCATTTGGGTTGTTTCTACTCATATAGTATGAATAGCCTATTCATATAGTACTGCTCTGAACATTCACGTACAAGTTTTTGTGTGGATGACTATTGATACTTTGGGTCCAATAATCGCCTGTGTGGGGCTGTTCCATGCTTTGTAGGATGTTTAGGATGTTTAGCAGCATCCCTAGCCTCAACCCAATAGCTGCCAGTAGCATTTCCTGAGTGGTTACAATCAATATTGTCTCAAGACACCACCAAATGTACCAACCATACAAAATTGTTCCTGGATGAGAATCAATGTTAAAGAGTTATGATTTGTTTGTTTTCTTTTTCTTTCTTCTTCTTCTTTTTTTTTTGGAGACAGTCTTCACTCTATCCCTCAGGCTAGAGCTAGAGTGCAGTGGTGCAATCTCAGTTCACTGCAACCTCTGATTCCCAGGTTCAAGCAATTCTCCTGCCTCAGCCCCCAAATAATGGGGTCACAGGTGTGTGTCACCACGCCTGGCGATCTTTTGTAAGAAATGGGGTGTATTAGTCCATTCTCAGGCTGCTGATAAAGACATACCCGAGATTCAGCAATTTACAAAAGAAAGAGGTTTAATTGGACTTACAGTTCCACGTGGCTGGAGACACATGGAACAATCATGGCGGAAGGCAAAGAAGAACAAGTCCTGTCTTACATGGATGGCAGCAGGCAAAGACAGAATGAGGAAGATGCAAAAGTGGAAACCCCTGATAGAACCATCAGATCTTATGAGACTTATTCACTACCGTGAGAACAGTATGGGGGAAACCATCCCCATGACTCAATTATCTCCCACCAGGTCCCTCCCACAACACATGGGAATTATGAGAGTACAATTCAAGATGAGATTTGGGTGGGGACACAGAGCCAAACCACATCATGAGGTTTTGCCATGTTGCCCAGGCTGGTCTCAAACTCCTGAGCTCAAGCGATCCACCAGTCCTGGTCTCCCAAAGTACTGGGATTACAAGCATGAGCCACTGCACCCAGCCAAGTTATGATTTCATTAGTGAAACTTTGTATGAGCATAAATCTTGACCTAAGAACACTGTAATACAAGTTATTAACTATGATAGCATTAATGCCCTTAAATATTAATATCTAAATATTTACTCTTTACATTATTTTGTCAGTATCTCTCTATGCACATCCTAGAGCCACTGCTCAGTCAGCTTCAGTTGGTTTTCTCAATATTTTAATTAATATTTTAATACAGTACTTTATATAAGAAATTACCTTTTCAGGCTGGGCACAGTGGCTCACGCCTGTAATCCCAACACTTTGGGAGGCTGAGATGGGCGGATCACAAGGTCAGGAGATCGAGACCATCCTGGCTAACACGGTGAAATCCCGTCTCTACTAGAAATACAAAAAAATTAGCCGCGTGTGGTGGCAGGCACCTGTGGTCCCAGCTACTTAGGAGGCTGAGGCAGGAGAATGGCATGAACCCAGGAGGTGGAGCTTGTAGTGAGCTGAGATTGCGCCACTGCACTCCAGCCTGGGGGACAGAGCAAGACTCTGTCTCAAAAAAAAAAAAAAAAGAAATTACATTTTGGTCTGTTCTGTTGCCCAGGCTGGAGTGCAGTGGTGTGATGACAGCTGACTGCACCCTCAAAATCCTGGCCTCAAGAAATCTTCCCACCTCGGCCTCTCAAACAGAAATGAAACCCTAAGTCCACACAAAAATTATAGATGAATTCTCACAGCAGCATTATTAACAATAGTCAAAAAGGGGAAACAACTCAACTGTCCATCAACTGATAAATGGATTTAAAAAGTGGTATATCCATACACTATTATGGCAATAAAAAGGAAGGAAGAACTGATTGATGCTGCAGGCTACCAAATGATCTTGAAATCATTATGCTAAGTGAAAGAAGCCAGGATGGGTGCAGTGGATGACACCAGTAATCCCAGCACTTTGGGAGGTCGAGGCGGGCAGATCACTTGAGGCCAGCAGTTCAAGACCAGCCTGGTCAACATGGTGAAACTCCATCTCTACTAAAAAATACAAAATTAGCAGATGTAGTGGTGTGTGCCTATAGTCCCGGCTACCCGGGAGGCTGAGGCAGGAAAATCGCTTGCACCCAGGAGGCGGAGGTTGCAGTGAGCTGAGACTGCGCCACTACACTCCACC